>NC_133339.1:20456550-21056550 GCF_030506205.2 Paramisgurnus dabryanus | reverse complement strand
GAGAAAACTGCGCACTTTAAATGGCTGGGTTATTTTTGACCCATAATGGATAAATATTGAACAGAACACACCGCTGTGTTAAAATTGACCCAATGCCAACTATTGGGTTATTGTAACAACAACAACCCAACATTGTGTTATTTTTAACCCAGCATGGTGTCATTTTTAACCCAGCATGTGTTCTGTCCAATATTTATGGGTCAAAAATAACCCAGCCATTTTTAGAGTGTGGGATATGACATTTTAAATCTAAATTAGAAAGCTCAATATCATTCATTATAATGTTAACATAATGTGAAGTATTTACTACAGATATTTATTGTTGGTGTACTATAATTGCATAAAAACATTAGTATTACATTAATAATTCAAGTCATTCTTAATAATTCCCCTAACATCTTTCGTTTATCCAGCCATGATGTGTTTTACAAAAGCTGTGGAGAAAAAGAATATGGATAATGAATTGTCTATTCACTTTTAAGCAAAGAACATAACATTAATTGTTTTGATATGCACAAAATATGTCATTCTAAAATGTGTATATATAGATAGTAATATAATTAATGTTATATAGCAAGAGTTCAGATGCAAAACCGACTTTGCGTTTGACACATTTTCTTGTAAATGAGCATTTTTATCAAACTGATGTTTAGGTTTAGTAATTTCACTTTAATGAATAAAAGTTATTAGTTATTAATTGAAATGCCTTATTTGTACACTTTTTAGCCTTTTCATTGGTATTTAACAAATGTGGCTGTCTTTTGCTTCAAAACCATCTTAAAGGAAAACACCACCGTTTTTCAATATTTTACTATGTTATTACCTCAACTTAGATAAATTTATACATACCTATTTTTTTCAATGCGTGCACTTAATCTTTGTTCAGCATGTCGTGAATGTGTAGCATTTAGCCTAGCCTCATTCATTCCTTAGGATCCAACAGGGAAGAATTTAGAAGCCACCAAACCCTTCCATGTTTTCCCTATTTAAAGACTGTTACATGAGTAAGTGTGGTGGCACAAAACAAAACACTGCGATTTTTTTTAAGTGGATCAAAATCAGAACTATATTGTATGGTGTGCCGAGGTCCGAGTGCTGCGAACTAAGTGCTCTTCTGCCATACAATATACTTCTCATTTTTTATCTGCTTAAAAAATCGCCACGCTTTATTTTGTGTCACCATACTTACTCGTGTAACTACTCATGTAATAAATAGGGAAAACATGGAAGTGTTTGGTGGCTTCTAAATTCATCCCTGTTTGGATTCAAAGGAATGAACGGGGCTAGGCTAAATGCTAACACATTCATGACGCACAGCACAAAGATGAAGTGCACACATTGAAAAAAGTATTAAAGGTCACGTTCTTTCTGATCCCATTTTTTAAACCCTAGTAGTTAGCGTGTAATGTTGCTGTTAGAGAATAAATAATACCTGTAAAATTATAAAGCTCAAAGTTCACAGCCAGACGATATACGAATTTGCCTTTCAAAGCCTACAGCGAACGGCTGGTTTGGAGTACAGCCCTCTACTTCCTGCTTTAATGATGTCACTAGAACAATGTTTTAATTAAACTCCGCCCACAGGAATATGTCAGTCCCCAGCTAAACTAACAGCAAGCTAAGCTGCTATCGAATCACAACACACCAAACAAACTACACAATCAAAACTCGTTACTATTTCTGAAAGAGGGATTTCATAGAACAATGAAGACATCAGCTAAAACAGCGGTATACAGATAATTAAATTGTGTGAAAAATACCGCGTTTTTTTACACGTGAAACATGAACATGTGTTATATCGCGCACTGTAAACGCAATCAAAGCTTCAAAAACACAGAAAGAACGGGACCTTATTTTTTTTGTCTAAGTTGAGGTAAGAACATAGTTAAATATTGAAAAACGGTGGTGTTTCCATTAAGTTCAGGCATGCCTTTTGGCAAAAGCTTCTTCACCGTCCTTTCTGAACAAAGGTAAAAGGCTCAAATATTTAGTTAATATCCTACCATATTCAGTAAATCTTCTTCAACCAGGTTAAATACTCTCAACAGTTGAAATTCAACATATGCTGGATCACATACTGTAATACAGGCCGAGAGCATTCTGTCAATATCATCTCATTTTTGACAGCAGCTTTTGCATCTGAGCTCTTCATATATTCCATGTATCATCATATTGCATAATTTTACTGTGCACTATAACAATAATATAATATAAGAATACATAATTTACTACATAATACTTCTTTCTGCCCACATGTTTACAGTCATCTACAAGCTAATCTGTGATCTGTTTAAGGCAGATTGTGGCCTCTTGGTTTGTAAACTGATCAAACCTTCATAGTTGATGCAGCCGTTTCCATCTTCCTGTCCTGCCATCAGTTGCTCTACCTCGGCTTCGGTCATCTTCTCACCTGCAGCCAAAAGACATGAGGGACTTTCTGTTGACCTTAATCTCAAGGTAGATATTTATGAATCAAACTCGACTTATTTTAGGTCCAAATCTGTTTATTTCATATAGCTGTGTTTTGTATTTACCCAAAGTTGCAAGCACGTGGCGCAGTTCAGCCCCCATTACGGTGCCATTGCCCTCCTTGTCAAACACTCGCAGCCCCTCAACAAAATCCTCAAACGTGCCCTGATTTTTAGACTTGGACACGTGTTGGAACATTGGCAGGAATGTCTCAAAATCGATCAGTTTGGTGTTCATTTCTAGAGCGAGATTGAACATCAATAATACAAGCATAACTGTACTGTACTTTGTGGTTAATAATGCATTGCTGTACTGTGCTATAACATTTATCTCACCCTCAGCTTTTGGTTTGCCCAGTACTCTAATGACTTCTGCATTGGTGGGGTTCTGACCCAGCGCCCTCATGACATCACCGCACTGAGCGTAAGTAATCTTCATTTCCCCAGCAAGCGTTCTGTCGAACAGCATGAATGCCTCTTTAAACTCTGTGAGGATGAATCAAACATCATTACAAGAGAGGAGTGATTATGTATTTCAATGTGGGACTGTTTAATATCAAAGCAGTTGGTTACCTTCGATCTGTTCAGCTGTAAACTCAATCTGAAAAAAGCAACAACAGAAGTGTGTATATTATACTTTTTTTGCAAAATGTAAACAATGACTAATCACAATGGAAATACTAAAAGATCATTCAGTCTGAGCTGGCCAGGCATTTGCCAACTGCTCACTATCCACTCTCAGATGTCTCTGGAGGAACTATCTGAAGGTCATTGGACAAAGATGTGACCCCTGCTTATTATGGAGACTAAGAATAACAGACGCCTGTTAGAAGACCAAGGGGGAATTACAGTGAAACTTCATCCTTACCGTTCCTCGGAGACAATAAGCAGCTCAGACAACAGAACAGGAATGTTAAGCTTTAAAATGGGACCTCATGGCCGGATAGCTGGATGCCTATATGGAGGCACTTTAATGCCGCTCTCATTAAGCCTCCATCATCCTAACCCCAACTCTGGCCATCAGGTTAATTAAATTTGTAAAAGTGGTCTTGGATCAATATGAATATGTCTGCGCAGAGATGTTCAGCTGAGAAGGGACTTTTAAAACCGAAGTTTGTGTGTGTGAAACCTTTTTAAGGCCAAATGTTATTGACTTTAGTACTGTAAAAGGTAAACAGGCGATATTATTCGGGACTCAGCGTACTTTATAGTTATAGAAAAATAAGGTTAGTTTATTATTTTGAAATTTTCGTTTTAAATGTAATAAAGTTACAAAAAAGGCAATGATGTAATAAACCATCCATCTTTTTGAATTATCAGTCAAACTACAATGCAGGAAGATTTTACTCTAGCAGGAGCTAAAAACAACTTAACCTTTGTGCATCCAAAGAATGAACACTTAACACGAATCTATACGAAAACTTACCGTAATGCTTTTCGGGTCAAACTCTGGCACTTTGGGTTTCTCCGGCTCGGGTGGAGGTGCTGGCTTAGGCGCCTCTTTTTTTGCTTCCGGCTTTTTTGCTTCCGGCTTTTTTGCTTCTACCTTTTTTGGAGCCATTCTACCGCAGCGATGAAGACGCGTGTCAGATAAGAGACAGGAATGAGTATGTTCTTTGAGATCTTTTATACTCGTCTCAAAGCTCCCTACTAGCCGCATCAGAGGGATGGTCCATCGGTCCATACATCACCATCCTCCATAAAAGGACAGGGAGATATGGCATTGTGAGATCAGACGGCATTGTGAGATCAGACATCACAAGCCAAACCAAGCATGACAGAATTAGCATCTTAACACTATGATGCTTTCATCATGACTGTTATGGATTCAGTAGTTTGCAACTGCACTCTCAGACTTTACTTCTTCGGTAAATGTAGTCATGTCTGTCATGAAACTGATTGCTTTTAAAATTTGGGGGGGCAACAGCCCATGAATGGCTTGTTTGGTTGTCTGCATAATAAATATAGAAATATCAAAGTGTTCTTAATAGTTATGCGCAGACTGATCCCATGGAAAGTTGATTAACTTATTCTTGTCCATGGCACGAAATTCAGCTTTTATTCATGTCTTGAGCACAAATGTCTTTTTCGTGTCACTCGCACAAATTTCAATAAATAGTTTTCTGTGTCCGTGGCATGACTTTCTTTTTCGTGTCATTTTATGTATTGTTTTCTCATTGTTTTTTCGTATTTTCTTACCATTGTCGCATGGGGTTGGGGTTAGAATCACTTTCTGTGACATCCTAACCCAAACACCAACTCCAGGTGAGAATAGTTTTAAAAACTGAAGAAAAACACGTAGAAACCAATGCATAAAAGTACATCCTAACCCAAAATCTAACCCCAACCCCAAATCACAATGATTTAAAAATAGGGAAAAAAATAAGAAAATGATACATAAAATGAAACAGAAAAAAAGCTGAATTTCGTGTCATGGACACGAATAAATTAATCAAATTTTTCGTGAGTATAACACGACTTGCCTTAAGATCATGTTGCATAAGCGCCATTTAAAATAATGTCCAAATAATTATATGAAAGTAATCATGTATTTTGTGCCTTATCAAACCTTTCTTTGGGAGTTTCATTGTTGTGCGCATAAGAACAAGGGAATTATGACGGATAAACACCTTGTGTCTTATTTTTACTACGAACAACAACTGCTGCCCATTCTTGCTTTGTGTAGCCCTGACGTCTGTCATTCAGGCACCCGAGGCAGCCGCTCACTAACAACAATTCATGTGGAGAAGTCTCCACCTGTTCACTGTGAACCTCTCTCACTCGGACAGACGGAAAAAGAGCATCTCAGGTTCCTGTGGAATAATCTATATCTGGGATGTGGGAACTGCTTTTACTCAAAATGTGCTTTATAAAGGAAGGTTGTTAGATTTTTGATGGGTCTGGAATCACGTGCATGCTTTTCCATTGAAGAATATGGTAAAAAGTAAATGCATAATAAACCTAACCCATTCTTATAACATTAATACACTTTATATCCATGTATGATGCCAGTTGCACCACTGCTATGAAAACAACAGTATGTCTATTTAGAAAAACCACCCAATTTAAGCATCATTTGTTATCGATAGACCACAAATCGCTTGGTCATTGTTTACTAATGTGACAATGATGTTGACAATGAACTTGCAGATAGTACTGCTGTCAATGTACCAACAGTATTATGTTATGAGCCTGCATATAGACCCTTTTACAGCCCACGTGATCAAATAGCCTGCGCGCGCATTTGGCAACAGAAGTGATGTTATTCCCCATTGGTTCTAACAACTCAGAATGTTTATTAAAACGGTTTCCCAGCATCAAAATGTCTCGTTTTTGCGTTTGGTTGCCCTAATATAATATACTAATATACGTATATATGTATCTGGCAACTTTATATTTGGCCATCTGCTAACGTCTTCTATCCACTCCACTATAGTACACGGATCTTGTAGCTGTGTTGAAAAAGCTGATAAGTCAACTTTTTAAAATTACTTTCTCTATCTGTGTTGCTTCACTGCTGATTCTTACCATACTTCCGTTGCCAAACTGTGCACGCATATGTTGCCATGTCATCATTGTGTACAAACAGTAAAAGGGTCTATATAGACAGTGGCTGTTTCTCAATGTCAAGGAAGGATCCTCGGAAGCCACAATTTCGAGGATGCTACGTCATCGATATCCGTTGAAGGACTGTTTCAATGTCGAGGATGCTCGGAATTTCAGCCAAGGACTGAGTCTTTCGTTCTAAAAATATCCCATATACAGGAAAGTATGATGCATACAGTATGTGTACGAAATCACCCACAATCCTATGCTCGGAATAACGTGCACTTGCTAGCCTGTTCCATTTACGGTTCCTCTGATTGCTTAAGAGGAACCTCGCCTAGCCTCTGAAGGAAGTGACTTGTAAGGACCAGTCCTGCCAAGGAAGTATCCTTGACTTTGGGTATGTCTCAATCAGCTCCCTTGTTCAGTAGTCAGGGCACTGATGAGGGAGACGGCCATTTTAAGAGCTGTCTCAATCACAAAATCCTTTCAGTGCACTGGAACGTTTGTTCCCTAAAAATTCCGGCAATGCAACGCAAAAACCAGTGAGCATTGATGGTCCCTGGCCGTTTCTCAATGTCAAGGATACTTCCTTGGCAGGACTGGTCCTTACAAGTCACTTCCTTCAGAGGCTCGACGAGGGTCCTCTTAAGCATTCGGAGAACACGTAAATGGAACAGGCTAGCAAGTGCACGTCATTGCGTCAATGAAAGGTGTGCTTTCGGCACTGCACAAATAGGATTGTGGGTGATTTCAGTGCGCGAAGGATACACATATGCATCCTTTCCTGTATATGGGATATTTCTCGAATGAAGGACTCAGTCCTTGGCTGAAATTCCGAGGATCCTCGACATTGGAACAGTCCTTCGACAGACGTCGATGACGTAGCATCCTCGAAATTCTGGCTTCCGAGGATCCTTCCTTGACAATGAGAAACGGCTCCTATGTTCCCTTACCAGAAATCTCGTGACCTTTTTAAGCTCGCCAACCGAATATCACGTGATCCAACTCAATAAACTTTATGAAATGTGACAGAACTTTTATAAAGACAAATGTTTGTTTTGGTTTTAAATATAACACACATTGCTACACAGTAAGGGACCACAATATACTCAATATTTAAAATAATAATATGGTAACACTTTATTTTATGGTGTCTTTGTTATTATTATAGTAATAACAGTTAATTATGCATAGTTACATCCAACTAACCTTAAACCAAACCCTAATCCTAACCCCAACCCTAAAGTAAGTACATGTTGTTAATGATTATTACTTGGTACCTATATGTGTACTGTAACAGTGATGCCGTAAAATAAAGTGTGACCAATTATATTTATTTAAAATTGTAGAAAAATAAAAATATATTTATATACAATTTTATGCACGGATATGTAAGGGAATAATTAAAGCGTTTTCACATCGTACTGTTTAAAATGAAATCAGAGAGATGTTGCTTTTGCCGGTTGTTGATGAGTAACAGCTGTGAGTGATCACAATCCGCTTAAGCAGCCACATGACAGAAAAATAAGTGAACAGTGTCCCAATGTCAAGTGAGCTAGGGTCCATACCAGTGCCCAAACCTGTGTACACGATATACTGATTCACGACCTCAGGAGCTAGGGAACGAATTGAGACACAGGAATTGAGAAATGCGGACGCACGGGCGGTAACGCCATATGCGTCTGGTCTGAACTTCCGGTTTCCGTTTTTTTTAATGGCCTGACTAGTTGCTAAACTGAACTCTTGAACAAATACCTCGTCGAAAATAACAAATGTTTTGGCTTCCTAGGTAATCTACGTGTTGTTTATTTTGCTTGTTATATAAATAAACTACGTTTAAAGTACTTTGTTATTTATTCTAAACAGAGTTTACCGGAAGTACGTGTTGCCCACGAAAGGCGCTTGTTTATATTGTTACAGCTGAAAACGTCTATAACAATGTATTGTTTGTCTTTATAGATCAAAAATTACACTTTATTTATTCATTCAAACTCGTATGACTTTCAGTAGTCTATAGAGAACAAGAGGAGTTATTTTCCTTTGCAATAAAAGCAATTGACAAAGGCATTTCAAGACCAAAATAATGTGTGCTATATGTCAATACAGTTAAAGCTATATATCTTTGTGTGGACTGACATTTATATAGTTAACTTAAAATATTCTCATTTGTGCCTGATCACTGTATTAAATTAATGTGGGAACATACTTCAAAATGTCATAAAAAACGGATAAAAGATGTGTACAAAAGTAACAAAGGATACATTTCTGAGTTGTTGTTTTTTATTTAACTGCCATTTTTATCCATTTCAGTGTAAAAGCTCAAAATCTCATATAATCGTATATATTGTAACATGCCTTTACTCTTCCAGACAACAGGACTGAGATCCAGACAGAAGAAAACTCAATATGAGCTCCACAGAACTAAAAATCCAGTAAAAATCTGCCTCACCTCTCACATTAATGGAATTAATTCTAGGATACATTTCCCTTCCATGCTTTCAGCTCTGGTGGAAATCCCAGAAGCCCTTAGTGAATCACTTAAGACAGTAGAAGCATGTGGTCTCCTATAACTCATGCTATATCTTTCCACATCTAGAGTAGATGCAGTGCATTCAAACCCTTGCCTGAGTAACACCATGGCTTCTCCTGCTCTTGCTTTGATGTCCTCTTCTTATCGCAGGTCTTCATCCATAGGATGCTGCTCCTCGCCCAGATCCAGGGACCCGGGGCTCTCGGGGGTGCCCGCTTTCATGTTGTTTGGCCAACATGATCCCTCGCTGAAGGAGGACAGAGCTCTTTTCAACATGTAGGTATGTGCATAGTTCTTCTGCTGGAAAGCGTGTGCAGTGTTGAGAAGACTGAGCCTATGTTGTTTATTGCCCTCCAAATCGATATTGACAATATGATGGCTTTGATGAAAGTTTTGTTGTCTAATAGAATAGAATAAAATAAGTGACGAGTGGTGTAATTTTTCTTACTGTTTATTTAACAGTTTTTTCTTATAAAATAGTATTCATCATTTAGTCTTCATCCTTCAGTAATTAAATATGTTGTTTTTTTACAACAGCAATAGAATAGAATAGAATTTTTCAACAGGTAACTTAAATTAACCTGAAAAATTAAACTTTAGTAATTCCTTCTGGAACCATCTCATCATTGGCACACATAGGTGATGGTGGAAGAAAACAAGCTGATTTGTTAACTGGCTTTTGTCTTTCTTTCTGTGCTCCACATGAGGGCGGTATTAACTCATGTGAGCGGCTCTAAAATCTGCTGTCGCTTATTCTAAAACCTACATGAGATGAATTACAGAATTCTTATGTAAATGCTACATCTTTACATTGTTGAAATAAGAAAATTAAACAATTAAGTTCACATACAGTGATAATTCAGTGCAATTTACCCATGCATAATTAAGACATGCGTATGAGATCAAAATGCCTAAATTAATAAAGAAATGATTTAAATACTGTATGTACACAAACTGAAAAAAATCTGAAATAAATAATATAACTGCATGGTTCCAGCTGCTGGTGGCATAAAAGTCTCACCACGTCTGGAATAAATTCCATCATCTGATTCTGATCTCAGAAAGACATCAATTAGGTTTATATTCGACAAGCATTATCTGCAATGGATTTAAGACATAAAGTGATTTATAATTAAATAATAGCACTTCAGAATCAGTTTTATATGTGACTGAAAGTAGTTGTATAGGCTTGAGAACTGGGATGACGTGGAAAGCTTTTTCTGTTAGCATTTTAGCAAAAGCATTCAGGATGTGTCGAATTCATTGAAAGCTGAAAGCATTCAGGACTTGGTTTTTGCACTTTAGACCTTTTGAGTGAAAGATATTACACTTGAGTGTTTCATTTACCAGTGACTACTTTTTTTAAGTGAAGAAAATGATGGCACATTCAGTGCATATAGTGGGGCTATCGCTTACACTTAAAAAAATAAATAAAGGGGCTCAAAAGGTTTTTCACAGCGGTGCCACAAAATAACAAATGTTGGTTCCCCAAATAACCATTTGGTCAAAAGTTCCTAAAATTTATATTTCTTATTTTTACAGTCTGAAAAATCTCAAAATCTCGAAAAAAGTTACAAGAAGGTACAAAAGTTGTCACTGGCGTGGTACCCTTTTTTAAAAACCCTTTTTGTTCCTAAAAGATGCATAATGGTACCTCAAGAGTACATATCTGTACCAAAATGGTACATATTAAGACCTTTTTGAAAGGTACTGTCCCAGTGACAACTTTTGTTCTGCATTCTCAGAAATAAAAGGTACAAATGTTCTTCAGATGTTTAAAAGAAAAAAGAAAAAAAACGTGTTAAAAACCCAGAAAATTTTCATATTTGATCAAACAATGCAATAATTGGATAAAATACAACCCAGCAGGTCAGGTTTGAAAAAAAACCCTGTTAAATAACCAAAAAAATTATCATATTTTCCCCAGCGATGGGTTAAAAAAACAACATTTTCTTAAAGGGACAGTTCATCCAAAAATGAAAATTCTGTCATCATTTAATCACTCTCATGTTGTTACAAACCCACATAAATGTCTTTGTTCTGATGAACACAAAGGAAGATATTTTGAGAAATGTTTGTAACCAAACCGTTCGTATACCCTGGAAAAATAATACTATGGGGTCCACGAATGGTTTGGCTACAAACATTTCTCAAAATATCTTCCTTTGTGTTCATCAGAACAAAGAAATGTATGTGGGTTTGGAACAACATGAGAGTAAGTAAATGAAGACAGAATTTTAATTTTTGGGTGAACTATCCCAGCCAGAAAAAAAAGTTTTTCTGAATATAAACATACTGTATGGCAAACCAACTTGACTAATGTAATTTTGTAGATACTGTGGTTTTAATCAAAGAGGGCCTTAAAAATTCTGTCCAGCTTGACTGTTTCTATAAAGATCAATAGAAAAATCTTTATAGCAGCTGTTTTAATGTTAAGATGTGGTCTGAAATCTGATTAATACTTCAAATGGGCAACAAGTCCAAATGGCCACTTGAGTTTGAGTTTAGAAATCGTTTTAGTGGATTCACAGTGATCATGTCGATCATTTCTACAAATGGAAAATTTAAAATGTCTGTTGTTGTAGTCTGCAGTTTTGAAAGACACTGGAAAGATGCCTGAAAGAAGAAAGCCATTTACTATTATTACAGTAATAGATCAATGTCTAGACAGTTTGTGCGCAGTGTGTTAAGACGGCAAGCGGATGCTTTAGGATGCTGCGTGGATTCTTTTGAGTTTTGTTCTCTTTTCCTATGTGACTGTTTGTTTCGATTTCATATTAGTGGTTGTTCAGTGTGGGCTTTTAAATGAAATGAAATAAGCCAATTCAACAACACAAAACAAATCTAATTCTTATTTTGTGTTATTAACTAAAACAAATTCTAAACTTTAAAGTCGTCATAAACCAGATAATCCCATATACACAAATAACTAATATGTAGTTTATTTTTTACATAAAAAAATCAAAATAGGTTTGTGAGGTGCGGCTATTAAAGGAGTAGTCCACTTTATAGATGGGGCCCATTGACTTACCATAGTATTTTTTTTCCTACTATACAAAGTCAATGGACCCCATCTTTAAAGTGGACTACTCCTTTAATGACCAGCAGGTGGCGGTGTGGTGCTGCCCGTATTAGATCAATGACAGGTGTTGAGTCAGGTGTGTTGACAGGGAGAGAAATTCAAGCTCAAGTCTATCGGTCTGTCTAACCATAAACATTTAAAACATTTCTCCAGGCCCTTAAAATGCGTTATAATGCACACGATTAAGCTCAATAAATCATTATAATTACTCTTACACTAAAGCGGAAAAAATAATCTTGAATTTGCCAATGTAAAATGCTGGCTTGTGTCTGACCCCTCGACCAACAATAAATCCATTTTGAAATGTATTATATCATGTTTGGAAACATTGGGTAGGCTATCTGGTACATGTCTGAGTTTGAGTAACAAATCTAAAAGTCTTGGTATAATGCATAATGACGTATAGGCCTACTGTACAAAGCTTATACTGTATCGTTCATTGCATCACATTTAACCTCGTAGAGAATCTACCATGGAAATACACACTCGTGATCACATGAAGAGCGCACAGAGGATTATGCGTATGAATGCTCTATTCATTTTCATTTCCTGTTTTCATCTCTAGATATTCACAAAACATTGCTTAATATGGAACATTAGAGAACTTTACGACCCTAATCAAAATGTGCTTTGTGCTGGCGCCTGTTACACTTGAGCCACTGGCGCAAAAACACTTTACGCCACTCTTTCCATGCCATGAGACAAATAATTGATGGCCTCCATATTCCCTCAGAATCTTGATGTTAAAATTATTAATAGTTCATTATTAATTTACATAAAACGGCGATATCACATTAATGTAACCGGTTTTTCACAGTGAACGTGCGTAAAAAGTCTATCCGAACATTAGTGAGTTAAACTCCACTTGGGGACATGAAATAACACGTTGATGATGATGATGGTGGTGGTGGTGATGATGATGATAATAATATTAATGTCTAGTAATAAAAATATTTATCTTTAAAATGGATCATAGCCAATTTAATATTCAGCGTGCGCAGGGTGCGAGCTCGCAACTGGCCGTGCGCATCGCTCTCCACCATCATCACAAGCTTCTCGCAACGGTCCTTCATGTATGTATTTGTATTTTTAAGGGTTTATAAACAGCAAAGATTAGTTAAAATGATAACTAATGCTCTAAAGTCGCAAAAATACAGATTTTTTTTATTTTTTTCAAATTCTTTAGATTTACCTCAGTTTACCATACTTATCTGCTTTAAAAACTTTCAAACTCATCGGTTGTTTAAAACTTATTAGACTCCATTCAGCATTATTTACATTTATGCATTTGGCACACATTTTTATCAAAAGCGACTTGAAGTGCACCCAAGCTACACATTTATATCAGTATGAGTGATTCTGGTACTCGAACCCCCAACCTTTACGCTAACTCGGTGCTCTGATTGAGCTAGGAACACGGTTAGGATATGGTGAAGTCCATAAACATTACTATCCAGTTGGAAATGTATCATGAATTACATCCACAGCCCGAATTTTATCTCAGAGGACGCGTGAGAGTTGGCAGAAGTTGGCCGTGTCACAAGTTTAAGTTAAAGTTATGATCCTACCTGAGACGTTTCTCAGGTTTCAGACAAGACGCCCGTGCGTAAGAGACAGCTGCCCGGAGCCTGGACCTTCTCCCAGACGAGACTGAACCAACGCTAACCTCGGATCTGACATTAAAGGGAAACATTTTTTTTTTTTTACTGCTGAACAAGGTAAAAATGTTCGTCTTTACGTGTAACTGCTTTAACTGGGTTGGTGCTGCGCGTGCTGCTAAGTTTACTGGTCTTGGCACTTGTCTTTGAACTTCACATGTCTAGTTGTCTTCGTGCCTTTAGTTGACACTCGATAAACAGGATTGAAAAATATTCTGTTGGTCTAAAAAGTATGGCTACAAAATGTCACGACATTGCTACTTTATTGCTTATTCATATTTCTAATACCTGTGGGAAGGTTTATGAGTAGTTTGTCTTTTGTCACCATACAGTATAAGTTTTGGCTTGTAATAATGTTACTGAAGCAAAGTTTTTCAAAGTTCACTTGCTGAGCTTGTTTGTGGTAAACTTAGTGCAGTAAATTCTTCAAATACGCATGTACGATTATAATATGTTGTATGTAAAATGAATTTAGGCTATATGCTAATCATTTTAGCAGGTGCACTGTTTATTTCCTATAGTGACACTTAATGTCATACAATACTAAAGCTCAGTCTTTTGAACACTGCACACCTGAATACGCTTTGTATTGCTTGCTGTTTGGATGGTGTTTCTCAAATCTTAAAGATGCTGATTACAGATGTTTTTCTTTGTTTGACATTTTCAAAAATCAGAAAAAGCTTTTTTAATTGTAAAGTATACACACAAAACAATGTATTTTGGTATGTATTGTACAAAAGAGTAGCTACACTTAGAATTAAAGGTACAAAAGCTGTCATTATGGTCTCTGTATGCACCATTTAGGTACAGATATGTATCTGTGAGGTACTAATATGCCCTCTTTAGTTTCAAATGGGTCCTTTTCAAAAGGATATCACTCCAGTGCCAGCTCTTGTACCTTTTTCTTACAGTGTAGTATACAAATTAACATAATGCACAGTATTTTTGTCAGTGGTGGCTTATATGAGAAAGAGCTGTTTTTTAATGGTTTTTAAGTTTCTGCTTGGGTTCCTTTATTTCCTTGTTTTTTTAGACATTGGATGTGTATAGACGATTTGTAGGTGCATCTAGATACTGTAATCTTCACAAGCAAAGTTGAAACACAGGCATTTGTCAGATACTCATACAGACAGCATGCTACAAAACATGCGCTGGTGGGCATGAGCTGTGTGTCGGGAGGTGACTCATTGGATTTAGATCTACAGTAGTGTTGTTGAGTGAAGGCGTGTGGCACTGATGATATACAGAGGTTTGTCGTCAGTCTCAAAGGCAAATATTCATGTCTATTTGTTGCCGTGGAAGATAACAGGTCCTTGAAATCCTTGAACGTTTGTGCATATGTAGGAAATAATTCAAGGCCCTGGGAAGTTGTTGAAAATATACATACATAGAGACAGGTCATTAAAAGTGCTTGAATCTATTTTATGCAAGAAGTTTTCTGGAAAAAAATCCCTATTATTCCCTGTGTAGTGTAGGATAATATCATAAAAAATCTAGACGTTTTAAGCACACGTGCTACAGTAAACTTTTCGCTTTAAATGGTTATATCTTCTGCGAATGTTGATTCATACCAAAATGCTTTTTTGAATAGTTGTGTTTGACACATGAAAACGTCTCAGGTTACGTATGTAACGGTAGTTTCCTGAGAAGGGAACGAGACGCTGCGTCACCCTTGCCATACTTCCTGCATCCCTGTAACGCCGTCTTTGGCAATATTTCAGATAGCTATATACTTCCTGGCTCGCGTCACCCTGTCTTTGTCGTTAAGCCTCACCATTGGTTAAATTTGATATACACATTCAGACGCACTTACCTTTGGAGGCGTCCCCAAACCGTCACCACAGTGACGCAGCGCGAGTTCCCTTGAAAGGGAACTGTAACAATGTATCTTAAAAGGTAACACGAATCACACAATGTAACCTTGCTCTCACTTGAAATGTGTCCTCACATTTAGTCCTTGAATTTGAGAGTATTGGATCTGGAAAGTCCTTTTTAGGAAACACAGAGACACTGCTCTCTCTCTCTCTCTCAGACTCTCCTCTTAGATTTGCAGATTCACATTTCGAAATGCACAGTTTGGCTAATGTTATTTCATCTTGCTACAGAAACTCCATCTATAACTGAGTTGGGGGAGTTCCCTTTGATCTGGCCATTAGTGCCGGCATTCTGTCTCCACTTCCATCTCTCAGTCGAGATACTCACCTCAAGAGACATCCGGCTCTCTGGACTCTGTTTACAGACATGGCCAACTCACATGGTCTAATATATATATATTTATGTGCAAGCGCAAACGTCTGTATGCGTCTTTTGAGTATCAATAGAAACAGATCAATGTGAACTATGTAAAGTTGTATGCATTATTATTACTGCAGTATTGTTTTAACTGATGTGTTGAGAGGGATAAGGACCGACTTGTAAAACTTTGTCAGGGGGTTGTCAATTTGAGCAGTGGCTTTGGCATCAGCTTGAAATCTTGCTAACCCTGCTATATAAACATCTGCTAAATCAATCACCTGCTTGCTGGCATGTAAGTTAGTCCTGTCTTTCATTAACGGATGGCTTCATCTACTGCACTGTGAACTAAGACGATCAAATGCATGATATTGAAGCCCACGCCCTCCATCATCCACTCCTTTGCCAGGTCTCACCTAAGCTTGCAGTATCCTGCCAAATCTGTACTATATGTAAGAAAGCAAGACGCCCGGGGGGCTGGGTCACCCCCTCCGACCCACAGGCTTTCATAAGACAGGCAGATCAGGTTGGTCTCGGTCTCGTATTAATACTGGTCAGCAGACCAATCTCCATTTAAGTGCAGACCCTGGCTCGTAGACGAGGCGCCTGCGCTGCTCACGAACTGTCAGCCTCGCTTGGACCTCTTCTGAGGATTTTGTGATCGTGCCTGATCTCATAATCCTCAAAGGCACCAGGGGTGTGTGATCGGTTAGATTTGCTTCTTATATCCTGCACATCTCAACAGTATTTCAGTTAAAAATTACATTCTGTCATTATATATTTACTAACTTTCAAAACCGGATCTGTTTTTGGCCTTTATTTGGTCATTGGATGTGTAAGCGACCAGCTATGCTGTTTTTCGACAGGATCAAGCTTGGATGCGCTTGAGGCTGTTTAACAACAGCATCATTGTTTAAAGAGATTTTCCCCCGCTCCCTTCTGGTGGTATAGCCAGCTCGTGACATTTACAAGATGTCCAGGCTTTTAGTTCCTCTTAATCTTGGTTTAAATCTTAAGTATGTAAGGGACACTGGGTCATACAGTACATTTCGGCACTGAGAGTAAGGGGTGATGAAGTTTCTCACCACTAGATTTAATTTTTTTGCCCATCTATCTCATACCCTGCACTGCGCACACACCATCACATCTTCCATTGCCCTTCAGCGCTGGAAATCTATACCATGATTACTTAATAAAGGTGCATTACTGGTATACATTTCTTACTTGGAAACTTGAGATCTTCATATTATGGGTCATATTATGCCATTTTGCCAGCGCTGACATTGTAGGCACATTTATCTAGGTTTATCTGGCTCTTCAGCTAAATGTTTTTATAATGGTATACAGCGCGGTCCAAAAGTCTGACGTCATGGCAGTCCGAGGTGATTAATTTGGACACTGTAAAAAGTAAAAGTTGGATCAACTTCAAAATTAACTTTAATTGGTACAAGTAGTAACTTATATGTTTAAAGTGCACCCATTTCATTGCTAAAAAAACAACGTTATTTTGTGTATTTGGTATAATACAATGTGTCGTGTGCTTTATGGTATGGACGTCAGCCAGAAATGTGACGCTCCTTACCATGTTTGAAAGATTCGCTCACAATGAAATGCTAACAGGAGCTAATTTATAGGCTGTGAGTCCGAAGCGGGAGGAATTATGATAACGTTGGTCTTTTCTACATCACCAATCCCAGGAAGTAAACTGTTTCCTACAATCCGTGTGTTTGTTGTAGTCCAAGAAAAGAGATTTACGTTTGAAATGATAACTCGTGTCATCATTTACTTTGGGTTTTGTACCTTAACATGTACTAATACACACTTACACACCAAAGGAAATGTAAAATTGTGAATTGGACCATATGAGCTCTTTAAAGGTGACATTTATTGAACGGGGTATTTATCCTTGTTCTGTGATGTGACATGTAGACAAATTTTTTTTGTTTGGGTCTGTAATGCTTTAGAAGCTTCCTAAAAACCTCTCTCAGATAGCTCTATTAGGGTGGGGGATTTTAAACAAGTGGTTTTGCACCTATTTGGCTCCCCCTTCTGGCTTAACTTGCAATCTCATTACTGATTGGCTGACTTTGCTGCCACTCAAAAAATGTAGCCAGTTATTTTAAAGTGGAGAGGCAGGGAGATGCCTGTGATGTCATAAGCATCAGTTTTTCAGATTGGGCCGTTTTCTGGCTGACATTTTTAAAAGAGGAATTTCTATGAGACTGAGATGTTTAGCATGTCTAGCACTTTTTGTATGTTCGTGAATGTGGGTAGACTACCATTATTCAACAAAGACAAGGTAAAAATGTTTTTTCATTCTCTGTCCCCTTTAAGCTTAAAAACTTTTTTGGTGAAAATTTAAGTAAAAAAAACTAAACATTTTTGTTTAGTTTACTAAACAATTGAAATCTTTTTTAATCCCTTAAAATTCCAGTGTACCGTGAGAGGACAAAAACATCCTCAAATACAACAACTCAAAAACAAATGCTAAAAATGTCACATTGGAAAGCTGAAATTCTTGTGATTCGAATGATGTAAACCATTTTAAGATACAATCAACACAGCAGGTACCATTTGTGTCCTTTTTAGGCATTTTTTAGCATTGTTCAGGACTACTTAAAGTCGCCATGAAACAGAAGTTGCGATTTGTCTTTTTTCCCATGGTGACGTATATCCGAGTGAAACCGGCTTCTGAACTGAAATAAGGCAAGACTGGACTTGAATTTGTCCATCGAAAACTGATTGGATTATTTGAAGTTGGGTCGTGTTGCTAATTGCTGATAGGTGTGTTCGACTTCATGCGGCGCTGCGCAGACCGATCGGCGGCTGACTTGAAGCAGTGCATTCCGGTTAGTAAGTTTGTCCGACTTCAGCTGGCGCTGCATGCACGTGACTGTGTCATATGGTTTTTAAGTACCGCGAGAGCGTTTCGAGAGTAGCCGGCTAGCTCAGCCGGTGCAGCTTCTCCAGAGCGGCTGCCCGGAGTTGTAATGACGTAACAGCTTGACGTGATTGGTCGCCTCACTGATGACAACGATCACGTGCGTTTCAAGTTTAATCCAACCTTTAGTTCCACTAATAAACATTATAAATTCATGTTTTAAAACAGGAAAAAACACTTTAATATGCTTAAATATGTTATATTCTGTCGTGTAATAAAATAAAAAGGAAAATAACAAACTCTATTGGTATTTTAATAATATAGGCTTGTTTCCCGATATTTTCGGGTATACAGTATAAGCAGCAATTAAAATATTCGATATAAAATGTTTCTGGTTGCAACTTTTTATTAAAAGGTTTGTTTTTATCAAATTCAGCATCTAATTCACTTCATTCGCGATTAATAACAAGGAAACACGGCGCACACGTCACTACGGCAAGCAGCAGGTGTCCGGCTTCACAGCTCCGTCTTCAGTTCCTCCCTCGACTGCAAGCGGCAAACCTCGCCGATCGGTCTGCGCAGCGCCGGATGATCTCGAACACACCTAATAGCTGTGATCTTTTCCCTGACCCCGCCCACCTGCCATACCATATGACCAGAAGTAAAGAGAGATCGTTTCCAGGAGGGGAGGAGATTTGCATTTTGATTAAAGATTATAAGGGCAAATCCATATACAAAAAATAATGAAGCTCAGAAAAAAGTCATTTGTAAAAAATACCACAATATTCCAAAACAAATACAGTTTTTCATTTTATTTTAATGGCAACTTTAATTAAAGATTTACATAAATAATTACAAGATTTAAAATGTAAGCAAGTATTAGAATATTTTTATTATTGGGTTCATGTCTCTTTTTGCTTTAATGACAACTTGATCTTCTTTGCTGTGGACACAAGAAAATTTGACCAAAGAACTTTGTGAACTTGTTCAATCTCACATTTTCATTTATTTGATTAGTGCCCATAGACCGTGAAGAAAATACATTTTTACCTTCATTTACACAAAAATGAGCGTACTCTCATCTTTAACCATTATTGACTGATTCATTCCCTGAGGTCATGAATCGGTATATCGGGCCCTGGTAAGGACCATACTGTAGCTTACTTCACATTGGGACAGTGTTCACTTATTTACCTGTCACATGACTGCTTAAGCGCGCTGAGATAATTCATAGCTATTATTTGTCAACAAGTGGCAGTTTAAGTGTAAAGAAAAACACTTTCATTATTCTCTCACATATCTGTGCATAAATTTAGAGCAATATTACATTTAAACATTAAGTAGATTGTGGGACCTTCATGTCTAGCAATGTGTGTTTATTTTAAAACTTTATATTCGGTTGGAGAGCTTCAGAAAATGTCACATGATTTTCGGTAATGAAACATAGGGAACATCGATGCTCACTGGTTTTTGCATTGCATTATGGGAATTTTTAGGAAATGAACATTCCAGTGTACTGGAAGGATTTTGCGATTAAGACAGCCTTTAAAATTGCCAACTCCCTTGTCAGTACCCTGACTGAACAAGTGAGCTGATTGAGACGCAGCCTATGATTTGGTGCTTTATCATTTTCATCATTGCAAGACAAAATACTGCGTCTGACGTAGACAGAAGCAGCATGGATGTAAAGTGATCTGTGCTCGGCACTGCACCGTGGCTTTCACCTTGGCTGCATAAGTAAGGTTTTGGTTCTCCTGCTTGTTTGGCCTTTAGCACTGAAACTGGAGTCAACCAGAATGATAAGCCATTGAGTTGTTTAAATGTTTAACCCTGATAACATTTCAAGTAGAAACGATGAAGCTACAACACGGATTGTTGAATTGATTTAAGAAGAATTGTGAATTCTGTGATTCTCAAATAGAGCAGCTGAGAGATCACTGCATTAGCTGCGCAAGAGGTTGTGGGTTTGATTCCCAGGGTAGCTATACTCATACTGACATATACTGATAAAAAATGTATGGCTTGAATGTGCTGTAACTCGCTTTGGATAAAAGCATTCGTGTAAATGTAGATTAGCAGAAAGAGTAGAGCAGTGGTTATTACTAATGTCAAAGGTCAGGAGTGGAGAGATTGCCATGTCTAATCCATTACTGGAGTCCTTTTTCTGTGCATAGATACTTGTTTGAAATATATCTCGAAAAGGTTTCATTTACCTTCTTGCAATGTGTAAGAAAGAATTTGAGGTCATAAGCTGTAGCTCAATGGGGGATTTAACTTCAGCATGTTATTCCCATCACACATGGTGAGGACGAGTAGAGATTGTCTAGCGTCAGGGTGTTGAAGTGTGCTGGAAAAGTGAGATAAGGCAAAACGGAAGAGGAAAAAACACAATTGCTCCGTTTCAAATCTTAGCGAGCTCCCTATAGATATTGTAGGACATCAGATATAGTAGAAGTATGTCCAAAATGCAATCATGCTGCCACCTAAGATGTCTGTTAGATATCTTGTTTTGAATTCTATGAATGTATGAATCTCTATGAATCTTTCATAGAGAACGCAATCCCAGAATGCACTGTGACATACTCACTAAAAATAAATTGTACAGAAGAAATCAAGGCTAAAGTCTCACATTGATTTCAATCTTTGACATGACCTCAGTCAATAATAAAGATATCAAGGTTGTTAACTTTGTAGTGTCTTCCTATTCACTCATGTGTTTCTATGACCGCTAGGATGCCGTCTCTATAAGCCGTGTGGGCAGCGAGGAAACCTGACTAATGTGTGCATGTGCAGAAAACAAGATTGATAGTGCTAGAGAAGGAGAAGATAAAGAGAGAGACCGTAGTGAAAGCAGTTTGTCCTTTAAGGTACTTTAAAACCTCACTACACTGCCTGTGTGGCGTCCTTTTATCAAAGCTATAAGTGCTTTTATGACAGGCTGCCGATGAATGAACAGTACCGTATTTCATATCTGTGAGTCCGGTCAGGCTGTGCGACCCGTCGGCGACGGGACGATGGCCTGGTAGTGCCCACTCATAGCTGTCACAAAGTGTTCTGTCATAAACACGGAGGTACAACTGTCCTTTGTTGTGACCCGAACGAGCAGAAGCATTAATTATTGCTGCCTTGTATGTCTTTTGTATGTGATCCTGTAATTTTTTTGTGGTTTACTGTAGGGCTGTATAACAACTAATCGCAACTAATCGTTTGCACAATACAAGTTTTTGTTTACATCATTTAAGTGTATGTATTGTGTATACTATATAAATATATAAATACACACACGTGAGAGTATATATTTAAGAAAAAATTCCATGTGTATATACATTTTTATATTTATTTATAATTATAAATATTAATATTTAATTAATATATACACACACATGTAAATATAATTTTAAGAAAAAAAGTGTGTATACATATATGCATAATTATTATACACATTACACACTCATATTTGAAGTAAACAAAAAAACTTTTAATCTGCAAACGATTAGTTGCGATTAGTTGTTAGGCAGCCCTTTCTGTGAAAATTGAAACTTTAATATCGACTGAGTACGATCAAGTCAAAGATTGAAATCAATGAATGAAATTAAACTTTAATGCTCCTAATCTCATCATCATTAGATTCTTGGTTTCACAGACACTTTTGGTGACTCCTTGGCTATTCACTTGCTACTGTATGACTGGAGATGCTGGTATGTGGCACCTTCTACTGTTTGTTGGACCAAACGCCAAAAATTGTCCCCAGCTGGAAAATCAATTTCAAGCTTCGAACTATTTTTGAACTGTTGGTTGTTTGGTCCTCGCATGTGTTTTAGTTGGTTAGGTGTGAGGGTCAATTTTAAACTGTACAGCATTTCTCTTACAATAAATAACCTCTGCTGAAGCATTGCTCATCTGTTTTGGAAATGTCTAAGAAAGAGATAATGTATAGGAAGCAGGTTGTTATTGCAGACATAAGCCTGAACAGTGTGATCAGCACCCGACGGGAGGATCTTGCACTGCAAAAAAAAGACTTTCTTACTTAGTATTTTTTCTTGTTTTCAGTGAAAATATTTAAAAATACTTTAATCAAGATGTATTTTCTTGATAAGCATATTGACCTAGGAAAATAAATCTAGTTTTTAGACCAAAATATAAGCTTTATGTAAATTAGTATTTAAAACAAGCAAAAAAATCTGCCAATGGAATATAATTTTTTTTTATAAGTTTACTTTTTCATAAACACTTAATTCAAGAAAATTTTCTTATTCCATTGGCAGATTTTTTTGCTTGTTTTTAAGACTTTTTTCCTAGGTCATTTTGCTCATCAAGAAAATTCATCTTAATTTAAGATTTTTTTGACATTTTTACTGAAAACAAAACAAAAATACTAAGTAAGAAAGTATCACACTGAAGGACTTATTTCGCGAAGACAACCTGCTGACTGTACATTATCCTGCTTATTTCATGGCTATTTACATCATACGTAAGATAAGGAGCATTAAATATTGATTTGAAATATTTTATTTGCTGTTTTTAACAAACACAGACCTTCTCCGAGTAGAACCTGTTTACTTTCAGTTTTAAGAGAAATCAAGACTTTCAACTGTCACGAACACAATACACTCTTATGGGATCTACACATCTTTGTGCGTTAAGCTTTTAACACATTATGTGTCATTTTAACACTTTGTGCCCTATTTTAACGATCTGAAACGCAAGTGCGAAGCGCAACGTCCAAGTGAGTTTGTGGGCGGATCTTGGGCGCTGTTGCTATTTTCCCGGCGTGAGAAATATCTCTTGTGCCGGGCGCAAATCAATAAGGGGTTGGTCGGAAGTAGGTTCATTATTCATAGGTGTGGTTTGGGCGTAACGTCAAATAAACCAATCAGAACGCTATTCAACATTCCCTTTAAACGCAAGGGCGCAAGTTCCATGGCGGGTTGCTATTATTATGACGGATTTACCAGGCGTACGCCAGGAGCGGTTTACAGCCGAGGAGACCGACGTTCTTGTAAGAGCAGTCAAAGACACAGAAGTTGTTTTGTATGGGGATAGGAGAAACCCGCCCAAATCAGCGTCGGTTAAACAGGCGTGAGAGGAAATAGCCACAATTGTCTCATCAGCTGGCATCCCCATCGTTGCGCCAAGCGCTACAATGATGTCAGGAGACGGGGGAATCCCAAGCTTGCCAGCATAAATCGGGCACGCCGTGTAACGGGAGGTGGATCTGCCTCAGGACCTGACGCCAGCAGAGGTCATCGCTGCGTCCACCCTCACCGCTGAAAGGGTTTGGGGGCTTTGAAATCGGACCCAAGAAACGCAAGCAAGGTCCAACCCCAAAGTACTCTTTCAAATCAAGTTCATATACATTAAGGTTTCTTATAAAAAAAAAAAACATTTTAATTATTATTTTCATAAAATAAATGTAATACAGCCACACAACAAACTTATGAAAATATTTTAATCGTTATTTGCATGAGAATTTTTTAACGCAGCCACACTATAAATAAAAACTATCACCACAATGCTCACCACTATGATTCCCCTTATCTCATGTGTTAATATTTTTTATTGTAACAATTTATGATTTGCAAAAATAACTGTTGCATCTGTGTAGATTAGATTCAAAGTGTATGCGCGTTATGGTCAAGCGTGTGCCCTTAAAATAGCATAATGAACAACGCGCCACTGACTTTAAATTTTTTTTTCTGTTCAGTGGCGCAATTGTTTTTTGAAACTGCGAAATAGCATCAGGGATGGTTTGCGCTGGAACACGCCTCTTTTTTTGCACTGAACCGCCCAGGGAGCGCAAGTTCATTCCCTAGTTTGTTGACATGCGTTTGTGGAGGGAAAAACCCGCTGTGCGCCGGTGCAAAATACAAATGATACATGCGTCACTGACAAAGTCAATTGCGCTGGGTGCAAGATAGGGCCCATTGTGTCATTTTGTGTTGATTTTGTGTTGAAATATGACACAAATTGTGTTGTTTTAATAATAACACAGAGATGGATGGATTCTGGGACACGCATTTAATGTGTTGTCCCAGAATCAACACTAATGTGTTGTTTTTAACACATTTGTTCTAAGAGGGTTTAATCATTTGTAAATATAATATGTTATTAAAATACATATTTATATTACATTTTTGTGTAATATTAAACTGTGCAGCCATGTGTTATTAGTTATTCAGGTGGTTGTTATCTTGGAATAACATACCTTGGAATGTCGCGACTGGCCAATCAGAATTAAGCATTTTAATTTGCCGTGTAATAAATGTAGATACGTAGGTCGGATATAACCCAGTACAAAGACATAATACACTACTCTGTGAAATCTTTTTACTCCATTTACTTTGTGTATATAACCTGATAGAAATTTGCCTGAATTTTATCCACTGATACTGTAGACCCTACTTTTTGCAGTGTTAAATTAGAAAAAAATGTGATTTATCCAATATTTTATTATATCTTGTGCTAATGTTTATCACCCAAAAATGAAAATTCAGTTATAATTTACTGTCCAGCATGTTAATTTAAACCTGTATGAGTTTCTTTATTCTGTTGAACACAAAGGAAGATTTTTTGAGGAATGATGGTATAAGCACACGTTTGACGGTACTAACTCCATGGAAAAGCAAATACTATGCAAATCAATGGGTACCATCAACTGTGTACTTACACAATCATTCCTCAAAATATCTTCTTTTGTATTCCACAGAATAAAGAAACTCAATCAGTTTTTAAACAGCATGAGGGTGATGACAGAATTTTCATTGTGAACTGTATTGATTTTATGATTGTTTTATTACTTACAAATTTTATTTTGTACATCTACTTCTGCATCCTGTGTTTCTGCACTAGAGCTTTGCGGTTATAGGTTCAAACGCAGGGAACACGCATAATAATAAAATGTAGGCCTACTGTTAGTCACTTTGGATAAAAGCCTTTGCAGTTCATAAATGTAAATCACTGATCGACCTCCATCCAGGTGATCATTTTCTATACTCCGCACAGAGCAAAATGTCTATGCACTTACAGCGTTAGGTAAAACTCGGTGTGATAAAACGAATAAGGCTGCTACTTATTCAAAACTGATTTGTAGTTGTCACCGACCCAGTCTAGACCGTATGCCCCTGACTGCTGACATTGTCATTACAGTGAGAAGTCCACAACCTGTGTAAAATCACAGTGACCCTGCTTGAGTGATCTCCTGATCCGAGGGGTGAAAACACTTGCTGAACATGTTGCCATCTGGAACATCACTTCTCTCTGTTTATTGTCAGGTTAGATGTCTGATATTTTCTGAGTTTAATGAGCTGTGTCTGTGTCAGGGAGACGCTGGTTCTCAGGTCTCACCACAGGGACCCTGGGTTTGCTGTGTCTGGTACATGGCGACTTGTCAGGTGAAGAACCTGCTGACATGGAGCTCTGATGACCTGGTTCGGCTGTCACCAAGTCTGACACAATCCATTATAACCTTTGATGGCTCTAAGCCATTTACCAATGCATTTAAATGATCAGGAATGTGTGATGCGTTTGTAGACACTGCATTTGAAGATTGGTATTGGTCTCATTTTTCAATAAAAATATTAGGGATAGTTTATTTCCGGTGTCATTTACCCATTCATGTTGTTACAAACCTGTATACCAGGGGTCTCCAACCTTTTATGAGCAAGGGCTACCACAATGGATAAAACAATCTGGAGGGCTACTTGTTGAAATAGTCTACTACTTTGTTTTTAATTGTTGATTTGATTTTCCTTGTTGATATGTTTTAGTATTGTTTAAAATGTTAACATACGTAAACCAAGCCAAGCTAATATAAAAAATATGTAATAAATAAATACATTTGAGACTAATGGGACTATTAATCTGGCGGGCACCTCAGAGACTGTGTGCGGGCTACCTGGTGCACGCGGGCACCACGTTGGAGACCCCTGCTGTATTTTTTAGTTCTGCTGAACACAAAGGAAGATATTTTGAGGAATGTTTGTAACCAAACCATTTTAACCACTATTGACTTCCATAGTAGTATTTTTTTCTACTATGGAAGTCAATGGTGCTTCTGTTCGCTGCTTCATTACAAATATCTTCCTTTGTGTTCATCAGAACTAAGAAATTTATACAGGTTTGTAACAACACGAGGGTGAGTAAATGATGACAGAATTTTCATTTTGGGGTGAACAATCCCTTTAAGAGGCAAAATGACAAAAACTGTTTGTCAAAGAAATGTAATAAAATTTAGTGTGGTTTATGTAAAAAATGCATTTAGTGTAAATATAAACTTTTAAATCTTTTTTTCACATTTCCAAAGCCATCCCATGGCAATTTGTAAGTTTTTACGACGTGGCTAATTCGTGTTAATCTGTATGCCCACATTTGTACATTTTTGTACGATTTGTCCTGACCCCTGACGTTGGGGATAGGGAGAGAGGTTAGGAGTGGGGTTTTATTATTATTTTTTTCCCATGATAATCATAAATTTTTGCACGATTAACTTCGAATGATTTAAAAAATATACAGCAAAGTTTTTTTTCTCTAGTTAAAGTTAGTGTGATCATGAGGAGAGCATACTGGTGCACTGAAGCTTAATAGTGGTGAGAAAATTGTCATCTGTCTCTGGCATCTGAGATGAAAGATAACCTGACAGAAATATGTTTGGAGGAGGGAGAAGTTCTTGTGGCAGAACAACACAAGTAAACCAGACTCGCTGCTTACATTAATGCATTTGGCAGATGCTTGTATCCAAATGGACTTACGGTGCATTCGAGCTATAATTTTATCAGTATGTGTGTTCCCTGTGGATCGAAACCATGACCTTTTGCACTACTAATGCAATGCTCTACCAATTGAGCTACAGAAAACACTACACTGTAAAAAAGTTTTTGTTATAACAAATTAGGTTAAATAATTTACAAGTTATGTCAACTAAATAGTAATCAAAAACTTTAAATAATAGTCCAGAAAAACGCACTTTTTTTGTGATTGTTGCGGGCAAAAATCCTTGATCTTGTGCCATGTTTTCTTAAAAAATGCGATGGAATATGCGGGGTTTTTATGCAATTTTATGCAACAAAATTGAGGGAACTTGCAAAAACTGTTTGCAGCTTTTGCAGCTTTTCAGTAATCTTTACGTCACATAATCACGTCACTTTATAACGTTCCCCTGGGAACAGGGGACATGGCTGCGCTTGTGTGAAGTAAAAGCAAAAATTTTCAACTTTCAGCTAAGATATATGTGATCAGCTAAGATATATGCGATTTTTGCTACGAAAATGCTGGGATTATGAAAGCATGCACGCCTCGCATATTTTGTGCACGGAAATCTGCAATTTATGCTGCGAAAGTGCGGCGTATGAAACAAATGCATCCCCGCATAAATATGCAGACTTTGTTTGTTATGGGTTGAATCATGTGATTCGCATAATCGGGTGATTCTCACGAAATCCAGATTTAGAAGGTGTCCAGCCTCAGAATTTTTAAAAATCCCTTGAAACCAATTTTTTTTGCACATAAAAGATTAAGGTCTGAACTTACTATAAGAGGATAAAAAAAATATTTATTATAGAATTATTTACATTTTTAAGATAATCAGTATAAAAAAATTATCATTACCGCAACATGATATTACATTAAATATATGCATTTACAAACTCATGTTTCGTTAATGAGAACTAAAAAGTTGTCTAGGTTCTATGACAAACAAAATTTCAAGAACTGCTTACCTGGTAGCCACCTTGAGTGTCACAGTCAATTATGTCCCTTCCCACAATTTTTTTTGAAAATGTTAGTTCCTTGAGGGCTTAAACAATGATTGAAAATCGTTTCGGAGGATGAGAAAATTGGTTTTGGACACATTTATTTTCCTTATTATTGTCTCTACATTTACCAATGATCACCAAATACCACATGTTTCTTTACTGTAAATGTTTATAGTATAACATGCACTGAAGCTTTTTTTATTTTTTTTATTTTTTTAATTATAAATATTTCCATGTCAAAGATCCCAAATCCAGTCATGGACACATTGCGGTAATGAAAATTTCCCCTTAAATGTGGCAAAAAACAACAAAATTGGTTTGTATGATCTTATTTGAAATCATGTGCAGAATAGTACATGAAGAGATGTTTGTAACTGTATGCTTCTTATTTTGATACCCTTACCTTGCATTTCCTTTTTTTTATCAAAATGTTTCATGACACCTCATAAGTCTAATTTCGCGAGAATCACCCAATCGCGTTTTTCTGGAGTGACTGAAATAAACTTGCATAACCAATAGACCAATTTCGTGTTTGCAGAGATGACGTTTTTTGTGGGCGGAGCCAAACTGGTTACAGAAAGTGACTGCTCCGCATTAGGGTTTTGAAGTGTTTTAGCATTAAACCGTGATTTTTATGGATCCGGTGTTCTGTCGAAGTCTGATTCCCCTATGTTTCCCTTTAGTGCAATGTTTCTTATAGCGTTTTAATCACGTTACGTTTATTTTTTAGATAGATAAAAAAGTTTAAATGGCTTGGCTACTGGTATGCATGTATGTAATGTATATGTATTGTTCTTTTTTGCTAAATCAATTATTTTTACAGTCTGAATCGCTAAAGTACGTATAAAAGCAATACTATCATGTATTATAATAGCGTTTATTAAATATTTCATAATTTTCCTGTTTTCTATTATTTCTTCCTTATATTTATCTTACGTGTTTGTTCTAAAACTATTATAAAAGTATTATGTTTAAACATACATTAAAAAGGCCTGTTTATATATTAATAACACTTTACATAATGTGTGTGTGTCTGCTATATTTATATATTTATTAAGTATGTAAACATAATAATTTTAGAACAAACAGGAAGAAGACATAAGCTAAGATATAAGGAAATAAAAAGAAATAATAGAAAACGAAAAAATTGTGATATTATTGCTTTTTCAGTATAAAAAAACATTTCTTCTGAATAAATTATAATTGTAACGTGATAAAAACGCTATAAGAAACACATGGAGGGAACAGACTTCGACAGAACACCGGACATCTTCTCTACTTATTTTCTATTCTAATTATTAAAAGATTTCCAGATGATTTCCTCGCTCCATTCTGTCCGTTTAAGGGCTTATTGTAATCATAAACACCTACGCTTATCTTCAAATGATGTCTTCGACGATGGTATTTTATAAAAATGAAAGCCATCTTCTTTGGCATTCTTATTCTGACACTTAACAGCACAACAGGACATTTTCTAGTGAGTTATCTTGCTCTTTTCACTCGTGTCTAATTCATTTCCACTGTTTTTCTGCAACCGCATTGCGCGCGCAGCTTGAGGTGACGTAACTGTGACGTCTACTCTAAATTGGTCTATTTGGTTACTTGCACACAGCACTGCAGCATTTTTTTTACAGTGTATGCAGTACATAGCTTTACAGCTCCCTCAGACCTAGTATAAAAGGGGAAATGTAATGTAATGTGTAGTAATAAATGCGTGCAGAAACAGACTGATCGAGTGTGATGTGGTAGGCGGGGTTGGAATGTATCAGGAGGCGGGGCTTCTTTATCAGCACAATATAAGTGTGCAAACACATGGCAAGAATGACTAGAGTCACCAGTAACCTGATGCTGTGCGATGATGGCCCACAGCAGCTGTTGAGGTACCGCAGCTTCGGTCTCTTACAACTATACCAGATTACAGACAGTCACTCCGATTCACAACTTATTCATTCAATTCACTTGCACCTGTTTACTAGGGAGTGTCAGCTATATAAGCCACACACAAGCTTTCCAAACAGAACAGGCCCTTAACTAATATGGTTTTAGTGACTAATTAGGTTTTAGCGCATTCCTGTCAAAACAGGTGAGTTTGTGTTATGTAATAGCCGAATGACCCGAGCTCACCTTTGGCTCACAACCAACACTTTAAAGATCGGCATAAACACGGGTCTCAACACCCAGCACTGAGACCAGAAGGCAGATTCCAAAGACTTACATGACTTCTGTGTAGATTTTATTGCTTTAAGGGTTAACATGCTTCTCCCTGAAAGACTTTTTAAATGCTGTCATTACAAACCACTTTTACACGTTTCTTGATCTGTCACATAAAGTGTAATAGATCTATTTTTTGCATATCATAAAACATATAGATGTTGGGCACATGTAAAACTAAATAAAAGTAAATCTTATTAAATTACACTAAATTAAATTACTTCTTGACAGCTCATTAAACTCTTCTCCATTCACTTGACACAATGAAATGCTTGTGTCCAAAACATGTTTTTGAGGGGGTGGTGGCTTATTTTGTTCCAGCTGGATTGATAAAGGCAACGTTTGCCCCAAAGATTTGCAGTCAGTCTGAACATTGTTTTTCAATTGCTTGAGAAGGTTTAAATGTACACAGAAACCGGCTAATCGTCATGGCTAAAAAAAAGATAAACCTGCTGGAGATTTGGCGTCGAAATCGTTCTGCTCACCCAAACGCAGCGAAGAATCTAAAATTATGGCCGCATCAACTGTAAGTCTAAAAATTCATACAGCCAAGTCACGAGTTGGGTGCATAGATATAACTTGATAATGACAAAAGTTTTGTGCTTTTATGACATTTGGAGTCTGATGTGTTTAAAGGTATGCACATTAATGGCATGCATATTTAAAGGAGAAAATGCTTCATGTATGTGATGTGAATTTATTTCAGTGCAGACTAAATACAATTTTTATTTACATTCTGTTGTCACAAATAGCTTAAAACAATGTGCTGTTGTATTTTGGCAAAAATAACAAATGGTATTTGATTTTCCTCTCGTCTTTTTAACCTCAAGCTTTGTTAAGCATAAACAATGATGGACAAAGAACTTCTGAAGGTCTGATGCGGGATGTTATAAAATATTATAAAAATTTTCATCACGTTTTGTGTCACTTAAAAGTGTCACTTTTATAAATCTTAAACCTGTCTTGTCGGATGCAAAATTCGGCTTCGTGAGGTCCATGCAGGGGCTTCATGCCCCCCAATTTTTTTTTACGGGGTACAGTGTGCACGGACATTAAAAAGTCCTAATATGGAAATGTAAGCAGAAGCTACATTTATAATGGCACTTATGTTTATTTACACAGACTGTTTAATGCAGCTTAATTGTGCTATTTAATATATTTTCACATGTTATAAAAATGTAAACATCTGTTATGATGAATGTGTCTTATCTATGCTGCACACTAAATATCTTTGTGTACATCGTATCTGCATGCTGTTGTTTATGATAAACTCTGTGAACTGAGTGATAAACAAACCCATTTTGCACTGATAACTCATTTAAGCGTCACATTCTTGCGCTCAACAGTCATGTCTTTTGTGATTGGTTATAATGATCAAAATCGCAAAAAAATGAATGTAAACAGTAATGCTGTAATGCTTTTTGTTTATTCATTGTCCAAAATGAAGCATGTTAATTAATTGCAATAATCTCTCTATTAAAGTGAAGAACTGATCATACAGTTGTTTCCTATAAAACCAAGTAACAGATGTAAAGATGTCTCATTGATTTTAAGGCTGCATGGGAAATCAACTCGGCTCATATATCCAAAGGCGCACATACCCCTTCAGTTTGAATGGGCATGATGCCTCTGGGTCCATGTATTAAGTCCCTGTAAAGTCAATCTAGAAATGTTTTCCTAAATAAAAGTGTATTGCTGAAACACGCCACAAAGACTGTAAACTATGTAGTACTGAATTGCAGAGTTAGATCATTAAATTCGCTCGACAGTTGACACGCCCCACCACTTGAGAGTGGAGAATCCTGCCTGTTTTTCCAAGATTTTGATTATTTATTTTATTTATTTTAATCATTCAAATGTGTCACAAACACATGTTATATCTGACTTTACAGGGACTTTAATTACTTAAAGTGACCGTTCAACCAGAAATTAAAATGACTTTTTTATTACTCAAAATTGCATGATTGGTTATCTATGAAAGACTATGTGAAACACATTATGTTAAATAATAATGTTGATGCTGCTCTTTATTAATACAATGAAGGTTAAAAGGTACTGTCAGTCAAAAACATTATGAGTAACCTTTTGTGTTTTATGCATGAATGACACACAGATTATCGTGAGAAGTGGCTAGTAGACTTTATAAATACTAGATAAATAATAGACTTTTTCCCTTATTTCTCTATCGCTGCAGGTCACAATTGAGAGACCCGGAGGTGGTGGCATCCCTGGCCCAGCAGAATGCCAAGATGGCGAGTTTACTCCCTCACACAGGCAAAGATGTGTTCCAGCGCTTCACGCTGGAGTCGCTCGCCGAGATCGAGCGACGGATGGCAGAGGAAGCAGCCGAAAAGGCGCGGATGAAGGCCGAGAATATCGAGGTGGATGAGGATGACCTCCCCAAACCCAGCAGTGATTTGGAGGCAGGAAAGGTCCTTCCGTTCATCTATGGAGACCCTCCACCAGAACTCCTCAATGTCCCGCTGGAAGAGTTGGATCCATTTTACAAAGCACAAAAAGTTAGTGACATAAGCAAAACATTCTTCGAAATCCTGATGTCCAAAATACATTGTGATCAAACTTTGATGTTCTAAATTTTGTAATTATATTATAAGATATACAGTGCATACCTTAAAAATTTAACCTGTGACCCATGTATCCACTACCGTAACTGTTATGCCAGTTACAGGAACAGAATAATTGTTATTTACAAATGGTGTCTTTCTGATTTACAGACTTTCATTGTGATAACCAAAGGAAATACCATATACCGATTCAATGCTGAACCTGCCTGCTACATTCTGAGTCCCTTCAGCCTCACTCGACGAATAGCCATCAGAATACTCATACATTCATATCCTTTGGAAAACCATGAAGAAAGCTGTTAACAATGTTATATAATATAATGAACCCGGTTCTCCATCTCTCTTTTCCATCTACTTTATGTGGTGTAAGTGCTGCAGATATGCAGACAGATTTTATTTCTACAGTTAGAGTAGGTTGATTTATTTAATCGTAAGACTAACAGTTTTATTTCAATGGTTCATAATACATTTAAAAATTAAGGGGCTAGATTGATTCTTCACTGCAATGCCATCAAAGAAGCACTTTTCTTACCTTTTTATAGTCTGTAAAAAAGGTTTAAAGTTGCCCGCCGGCATTTTTTCACAAAATGCCTTTTCAGTTTTTGCTTCAGTTGGTGCTATAAGTAATTCTGCTATTACAAGTAAATGTGCCACAAGAACACACACACAATCACCAAAATGTTTAAACAGTAAATAACTCTTATTTTAATGTCAGCATTGAAAGAAACCTGCATACATCACCTTTAAAAACAGGATGTGTCTCTCATATCAAGCGGTCATACGCACTGCCTTCGATTCACTCCCAGAAAGATTACCTCACATACGAAACTCTGAAATATCAATAAAAAACCTTAAACACATGTTGTACCACATTCTTCTGATAATTAGTTTAATAAACATAAATATACATGATTTTTAACACTTTAATAAATCATTATCCTAAGTCATTGTTAAACAGAGTCCTCTAAATATATCATTTAAAACAGTATGAAGCTTACCTGTTACAAAGGGAATGAAGCTTACAGTATAAAGTTTACCTGTATAAAAGAAATAAGGACAATAAAAACACACAAAACTTTAGTTTTTAAAATGTTTTTAACAGTAAATTATGATTATTTTACTCGCTTACCTGTTTGTGTTGTTAGTCTGCAGGTGGTTCAGCAGGACTGATGATTCAGGGCTTTAACAGGTAAAAATAATCCGGAGACAGCTTGAAAATAACTGACTAAAATTAAAATCAAGAAAGGCGGGAACTGAAGAACCTTTTTGTCAAGACAAAGAACCATTTCAGCAAAAAGGGGGTTCTTCAGTAAGCTATGGTTCTATATAGAACCTTTACCATCGTTTCAGAACCTTTGAAGAATCATTTTTCTTAATAGTGTATGTAAAATCGATTTTGCCTAGCTTTCGGTGAAATACGGCTCTGTGTAGTAAATGCCGCTCCATCTGAAAGCAGGTGATAGCGGTTTACTACTAATCACCGAACCAGCTTTACTGATGAGACACGCATGAGAATCGCAGACGATTTTTTGCCCAGCTCTAATTTGTGGCAATCATGACGCCCAATTTGCATCATTCGCATCGCCCCTTGCGAATTCGCATCTGTTCGCATCTTTGCATTGACTTTGTATGTAATCTACTCCCGCAAATCGTTGAATTTACATTTGGTGTGTACGCAAAAGTAGAAGGATCTTACGAAAGAAATGCAATATAATATACATAACTATATTATCAGTGGTGTTTAAACATAACTGTTATATTTTTATTACCTTAGAACGAGCTGTTTAATCTACGTAAACCGCGGGTTTCCTTACATGGAAGTCGCCGGCATATTTCTACAGTAGCCCTAAATGGACAAACTGCTCTACAGAGCGCGTTTCATTACCTACGTTGTCTCAGTCCTGTGGCAGCTACTGTAGCTTTTCTTTGCATTTCGAAATTAAGGTTGGTTGCAATTCACAATCTCACTGCTAGATGCCGCTAAAAAAAATCCACAAACCTGTAACACCTTTAAATTTAAGTGTAAACATGCTGTATCACATTTGGCTTAATCTGACATATTAAGCAGTTTCGCTTTGAAATTTTACTTCAGAAAGTCTCAGATTCGATTATTTAGCTTTTAGCTTTAGCTCCTTTTGTTTTATTTACTGTGTAACTACACATTATTCCTAAAATTATTCCTTTACTCCAGAGCAAACTGTTTAGCATGTTCATCATGATAACCATCTTGTCAAACTGTGTGTTCATGACAATGAGTGATCCTCCAGCCTGGAGCAAAACAGTAGAGTAAGAATCTCACCATATCTCCAAAATATCCCAAAATTTCACAAATACATGGTTTGATTAAAGTAAATTTGCTTTCTTTATTGTTGTTATTTGTGTGTTGTTGTTTTTTTGCCATAGGTATGTCTTCACTGGCATTTACACATTTGAGGCTATGGTAAAAGTGCTATCCAGGGGCTTTTGCATTGGTAGTTTCACATTCCTTCGAGATCCTTGGAATTGGCTGGATTTCATGGTCATCAGTATGGCGTAAGTATGGCCCCTGAATTATAGCAAAATTACTTGAAGTTCATTTAAAAATTATAGCTCCCCAAAAAGGAAAATCATAATTTTTTCATTATTGCTGAATGTTGACACTGCTGTTTCCCATATACAGTTACAGTGGTTGGAGACTAAAGCTGTCTTTTCCTAAAATTTTGTGTTTCATAAAAGAAATTACATTAACATTGTGTAAGTCAACAGAATGAGCACAGATAGGAACTCAGGGGGACAAAGTCAAACTGGTTGGAATTTTTCAAATTTGAAAAATTGACATTTGAAAAGGAATAATATATTTTTTTAATTAATAGCATTTAAAAATTATGAGTTTTTTATTGCAACTATTATTTTATAATGCATCATGAAGTTTTATGTGCTGCCTTCAATTTTGTTTAATTAACTCAGATTTACAAGTCATTTTAACTTTATCTTGACCAGAGATGCGTTAAATCGAGTTAAAATAAGTCAACTTCTGAGTTGATTAAACAAACAAATTGAAGGCAGCAAAGATTTACAGTGCAGTCACAATAGCCATGTTTTGAAGAATTGCAAAAGAAACGAGTGATGGAAACACCAAATTTAGAATAAAAATCCCTTAATTCACAAAAATGTATACGCTCTTAAAACTTGATGGAAACGCACCGAATTCGCATTTGTTTGTTTTTCTTTTTTGCGACTTTTGAAAAGTTTCGCTTCACGTTTGGATGGAAACCCAGTTAATGGATGACTGATGTACTGGTTTCATTTAAGATTTTCCCTCCTTTTAAAAAAATCCATTAACCTAAATATCCAATTTTTCCACACATTTTTTTTCTTTAACCTGAGGACAAATTTATTGTTAAATTATTAAACAGTAAATTTGCCCCGGTTACATTCTTCCCTGGTTTGTGTGACTTAAATCCACAAGTAAACAAATTTTTTTTATTTGTTATTAACATTTTTAAAAAATGTTATTTTAAACCAACATGATGTCCTGGAAAGTTTGGGGTTGGGGTTAGATTTGGGGTTTGGGTTAGGATGTTATGTATAGGTTTCTACATATTTTCTTCCGCTTTTAAAACTAGGAAATAGGAAAAACAATGAGAAAACAATACATAAAATGAAGCAAAAATGAAATTCCTGCAATAGACACAAAAAATTATTAATAGAAAATTTGTGTGAGTGTCACGAAAAAGACATTTATGAGCAAGGCACAAAAAGCAGAATTTTGTGCCATGGACATGAATAAATTAATCAAATTTTGCATGACCATAACACGACTTTCCCATCTAAGAAGTCATCTAAAATTATCCCCCCAAACTGCCTTTTCCAGCCCTGGGTTAGTCAATAACAAAATTATATTCATTTTTGGGTTTACTGTCCCTTTAAGAAACTAGATTTAAAATTCGTATTAATGTACACAACGGGCCCTATTTTAACGATCTGAAACGCAAGTGCGAAGCGCAAGTGAGTTTGTGGGCGGATCTTGGGCGCTGTTGCTATTTTCCCGGCGTGAGAAATAACTCTTGCGCCGGGCGCAAATCAATAAGGGGTTGGTCTGAAGTAGGTTCATTATTCATAGGTGTGGTTTGGGCGTAACCTCAAATAAACCAATCAGAACGCTAGCCAACATTCCCTTTAAACGCAAGGGCGCAAGTTCCATGGCGGGTTGCTATTATTATGACGGATTTACCAGGCGCACGCCAGGAGCGCTTCACAGCCGAGGAGACCGACGTCCTTGTACGGGGGAATCCCACGCTTGCCAGCATAAATCGGGCACGCCGTGTAACGGGAGGTGGATCTGCCTCAGGACTTGACGCCAGCAGAGGACATCGCTGCGTCCACCCTCACCGCTGAAAGGGTTTGGGGGCTTTGAAATCGGACCCAAGAAACGCAAGCAAGGTCCAACCCCAAAGTACTCTTACAAATCAAGTTCATATACATTAAGGTTTCTTATGAAAACATTTTAATTATTATTTACATAAAATAAACGTAATACAGCCACACAACAAAGTTATGAAAATATTTTAATCGTTATTTGCATGAGAATAAATAAAAACTATCACCACAATGCTCACCACTATGATTCCCCTTATCTCGTGTATTAATATTTTTAAGTGTAACAATTTATGATTTGCAAAAATAACTGTTGCATCTGTGTAGATTAGATAAGCAAAGTGTATGCGCGTTGTGCACGCTATACATTATGGTCAAGCATGCGCCCTTAAAATAGCATAATGAACAACGCGCAACGCGCCACTGACTTTAAACTTTTTTTTTCTGGTCAGTGGCGCAATTGTTTTTTGAAACTGCAAAATAGCATCAGGGATGGTTTGCGCTGGAACACGCCTCTTTTTTTGCGCTGAACCACCCAGGGAGCGCAAGTTCATTCCCTAGTTTGCCGACGTGCTTCTGTGACGGGAAAAACCCGCTGTGCGCCGGGGCAAAATACGAATGATACATGCGTCACGGACAAAGTCAATTGCGCTGGGTGCAAGATAGAGCCCAATCACTTCGTAGATTTACACTGTAAAAAAATGCAGCTGGTTGCCAGTAACTTACTGTAGAAGATAAAGTTGTAAAGTAAAAATGTTTCATGTTCATTTAACTTTGAACAAACTGTTGCCAGTAAATAACATAAATGTAAAATCTACAGTAAGTTACCGAGAACCAGCTGCCAGTAATACTGTAATTTCTACAGAATTTTTTTACAGCGTAAAACAAACTAATGTACATGCCTTTAAACCCCCACTATTTTGATTAAAAGCAAATGGACATATTCACTTCATGAGCGGAAGGCAACAGTTTACAACTTTATTTTTAACATTGGTTCTTGTAATCAGATGCCATTCCAAATAGCCAGCATAGTGTGTCACTAATTCATATTCGCTTAGTCAGGCTATGACGGCCATGAGATAGGTGGAGTCCGGCATCCACATTGTACAGAGGCGAGGCATGAGCTTCTGGCATTGTGAAAATACTCACTCAGATGAGAGAGCTTCAAAGTCTGTGCGTTTACAGCATCACCTGCAATGAGGCTTCCGTCAGCTCCTTACAAGTCAAACCTACCATCTCAGCTTCTCTGTGAACCTCCTTAAGGTCCACCTTCACCTCCCTTTTACAATCACAGACCCGCTGAATGAAAATATTTATCCGCCTGTAAAGTCAGATCACTTACCAGGTTTATTTTTAGCATTGAATCTCAGCTTCACACTTCGACCCTTCTTAGAACATTAAAAGGCTGCTGTTTAATGATAAATGCGTATTCAGACTTTTACATGATTTGTGATAATTGTTCTTGATTAGTTGTTGCCCTTATATACTGTATTATTATTACTATATTTGATTGCCTCTGCTGTCATCTATAGTATTTTTTACAGATATAAATATGGAAAACATCATCAGATAATCTCCTTCTCATGGCTCCTGCACAAGTTTTCCATGGAAATTCACAGACATGATTATTACATACAATCTACCAGAGTTGTCATCCAGTTGCCAAATAGGCATCTCTTTTGCCAGTGGTTTATAGTATACCTACTGGTGCCATTTGGCATCTGTGATTGACTGTTGCCCTCAAGCTAAATATAGTCTACACTGACGCATATCTAATACCCTAGCAATTTCTAGATGAAACAGATGGACATTTTTATAAAGCCAAAGTGTCCACTTTCTTGAGTAAATCTCAATGTTTTACATTTTAATTATAAAATATTTTCAAGGATTTACTAAGTCGAATTTTTAAGTACCAATTGTACAATTCACGTTTTTACATTTCCTTTGGTGTGTAAGTGTGTATTAGTACATGTTAACGATATGCAAAAGGTACAAACCCCAAAGTAATCGCTGACGCAAGTTATCGTCTCCAACGTAAATCTCTTTTTTTGGACTACAACAAACACACGGATTGTAGGCAACAGTTTACTTCCTAGGATTGGTGATGTAGACAAGACCGACATTATCATAATTTCTCCCGCTTCAGACTCACAGCCTGTAAGTTAACTCCTGTTAGCATTGCATTGTGAGCGAATCTTTCAAACATGATAAGGAGCGTCACATTTCCGGCTGACGTCAGATGTATTCAGGCCAATCACAACGTACAGATTAGCTGGCCAATCAAGGACACAGACCGTAAATCTGTGTGTTTTAGGAAGAAAGTGAATTCTGGAGCTACAAAACAGTATGTGAAAAAAAAATGTTTTTAACCATAAACCACGCAAACACATTGTATTATACCAAATACACAAAATAATGCTGTTTTTAGCAATGAAATAGGTGCTCTTTAAAACACACACACGTTTGGCTTTTGAAAAAAAAATGTATGGTGTGGTTATACATTGTATTCATATTTAACCTCCTAAAACCTACATACGTGGACATCAAATATACACCATAATAATTAACTCTGTGTAACTGGAACCTTATGTACACAAACATGGACAGTGTTGGGGAAAGTTACTTTTAAAAGTAATCCATTACAATATTAAGTTACTCCCCAAAAAAGTAACTAATTGTGTTACTTTGTGAATTTCCATGAAAAGTAATACTTACTTTACTTTTAAGTTACTTTTGCGTTACTTTTTCTTACTTGGCTGAGGCTTGATCTCTTATAGGCCCTGCAGGTGTTTTTGTTACTGCGAAGTTGAAATTGCAGAAATTGCGTATTTCCAACGCAAAAATGTCGAGCTCTGGACTCCTGTCTCCGTTTCTGACTCAAACTGTTCCCACTTAGGCACGCACGTAAAGAGTGCGTAATTCTACATTAATACGTTCCGTTTAATTCAGTATACTATTTTTATTAAACAAATTAATTAAACTGAAAATTAACTAAAATATTAATATGTATATTTATAAAGTAATGTGTTACTTTACTCGTTACATCAGAAAAGTAATATTATTATGTAATGCACGTTACTTATAATGCATTACCCCCAACACTGAACATGGAAAAATACACTGCTTCATGTTTAAAGAAAATATTTGGTTATTATATTTATTGGTTCTTCCTAAACCCAAAATAGTTAGCAGAAATCTGAAAGGTGACAAACCAAAGCTCGGGTCTTAGGAGGTTAATGGTGTTTTAATCTAAAGACCCATTTGTGGTCTGATTCATTCAGAGGTGTTGAATTCGAGATGGATCCTGCTCATTACTTTTCAGTTTAATGAATCTTGAGTTTAGGCACAAGGTCTGTAGCTTTGAGTTAAAGATGTGAAGTGTAATTTATCCACAGGTACCTGACAGAGTTTGTAGACCTGGGGAACGTATCGGCTCTAAGGACCTTCCGGGTTCTCCGTGCCCTCAAAACAATCACTGTGATTCCAGGTAGAGATGGAAACTGAATGTTGCCCGTATTTTCAATATCAATTAAACTCCAATCCAGCTTTTTCTCACGTAATAAACCATGTACTCCATATCTTTCCTAAATCTCTTTTGTAAAATTCCAGGTCTAAAAACCATCGTCGGCGCCCTGATTCAGTCGGTGAAGAAACTGGCAGATGTCATGATCCTCACTGTCTTCTGTCTCAGTGTGTTCGCTCTCATCGGCCTGCAACTCTTTATGGGAAATCTACGACAAAAGTGCATCATATGGCCTCCTTTTAACCTGACCAATGAAACACTGACCTCAGACTTCAATTACACAAGCTTCAATGGCACAGATGATGGCAACGGCACTTTCGACTTTCGTAAATACATTGATGATCCAGGTGATTTATTTACATCAGTAGTCATTTGTTGCACTCAAGCACTACTGTTATGTTTTTTAGATCAGAGGTTCCCAAACGTTTCATTTTGTGACCCACTTAAAAGGGTATAATCTATCGCGGGAGCCACCAATAATTTTTTCAAATGTAAACGTGATGAAAACACACTGTTTTTCACTTGTATAATTGAGTAGGTTTTTTCTAGTCATATTATAAATGAAAAGTAAGTTTAATTGCAGCATCACAATGGTATGTCATATCAAAATCATTGTAGCCAAGCGACTTTGCATGGCCCAGCTTCTTATTCATTTATTTTCTATACAGCGCATCACTACCGTGTGCCTGGCCATATGGATGCATTACTGTGTGGGAACAGTTCGGATGCAGGGTATGGTTTTTCAAAATGATATTGACCAGAATCAACTTTAAAGCGATAGAATTTGTAAATCCAGTGCTGTTACTAATGGGCCCAAATACATTTCATAAATGTTTTCATAAAAGCCTCATTTAGTGTTGCTGTGTTTACAGTAAGTGTCCTGAGGGATACACATGCATGAAAGCTGGCCGAAATCCAAATTATGGCTACACCAGCTATGACACCTTCGCATGGGCTTTCTTAGCCCTCTTTCGGCTTATGACTCAAGACTTCTGGGAAAATTTATTCCAGTTGGTGAGCATAAAAGTTTTTTGACAGTCACAGCTAAGACTTTCTCTTTTTTTATTGCATGTTATTATTGTAAACAATTATTGTTATTAAAACTCTTAAAAATGTACAGTATCATAGATTAAAATGAATATTTTTATAGGTTTCATAGAAAGAAGCGTTTAACTGTCTGTACCTTGCCTAGAACCTAAATAAAGTTAAAGTCACCCATTAAGAGCTTAGTGCCATTTAAGTTCCATTAAAATTGTCTTGAATGTTTCAGACCCTCCGTGCCGCTGGGAAGACCTACATGATCTTTTTCGTGGTCATCATCTTCTTGGGCTCGTTCTACCTCATCAATCTGATTCTGGCTGTGGTGGCGATGGCGTACGCAGAACAAAATGAAGCCACAAGAGCAGAAGCCAAAGAAAAGGAGGAAGAGTACGCACGAATCATGGATCAGCTCAAGAAACAAGCTGTGGTTTGTCACATTTATGGTTTATGCACTAAGCTAAAACTTACAGACATCATGAACACTTTCAATACATGGCTTCCAGAATGACTTTGTGAACAGTATTTTTGGATTTTGTCTACTTTGTCAAGTAGCAGAAGCATATCATTGTACACGGCAGTAATACATCACTGTCCAGTGTAAAGAAAGGTGAAGATGACTTCGATGGGGGTGGCAAGTGGCATCATGACTTTGATGGTATCGCACTAAAGCCCATTTCAAGTAGAGAGGTAGGTGGAGCCACATCTACTATACGTTCATACTCTTCTTAACCATATTGTTTTTATGTTTTTGTTTACACAACAATTTACTTAAAACAAATTTTTTTTTGCATTTTTATTTTATTTCACATACACACCACAATGTTGTCAAAACGATCCCGTTCACAAAGAACCACAAAAATTATTAAATCTGCTGTATTATCCATGCCAGGCAAGTAGTTGGTAATGTTACTTTATAAACAAACACTACACGCCTGCAAAGTAGGGGTGTAGGAAAATTTTGATTCTGAGAATTTTTTAAGTTGATCCAACTTTTCACTTTTTACAGTGTATATAAAGAGAATGACTTCACTGAGCACTAATGGTGCATTCACACCAGCCGCGATAGAGGCTGCAAAAACGCATTATTCGCACGTAGTTGGAAGCTTGAACATTTGAGTTTACTTGCTTCATTCACACGGAAATTTGCGTCGTGGGAGGGGGTTCTGCGACTCCATTGAGACTCTGCTCGCTTCCTGTAATCACGTCACTACTAGAGCAAGGTCCTGATTGGTTAACATGGCGCGGAAATTCGCCGAAGTTCAGATTTTTCAACTCGCACATTTCCCGCGGCAACACTCAATTCGCATACCGTGCCACAGGATGCCTAATCGCGTCTTTGCATTGACTTTACATGTAAATCACTCGCGCTTGCCTCCTCTACCGCGTCTGGTGTGAACCCTGCATTAGTTGTATTAAAATTCAATATATGACAGTTTAAAGACTAGTAGCAAATGTGCCGTAATTACAGTACAGATATGCTAATTAGTACTTTCAATTGAGTCTGAATCGAATCGGGATCCTAAGAATCAATTCTGAATCGAATCATGAAGGTCCAAATGATTCCCACCCCTAGTGTGCATATACGCATTCTCCTACAGAGTGATAAATACAAACATTTAAAATGGCGAAAGCATTTAGCAATTTGTTTGTATGGATGATGAGAGGTAAGTTTGTTACTATAAGTGACCCTAGACCCCTTAGGGTGCACTCACACTATTCAAACCAAAACGCCTGTGCCTGTTTGACCCCCAAAGCCTGGTTCATTTGACTATGGTGCCCGGGTGCAGTTTAGGTGTGGTTGCAAATCGCACCACAGTGCAGTTCAAAGTGAGAGACGTCAATTGCGCGACCACTTCTGCATTCGTAAAAACCTTCTGATGCACACAGCAAGGTTACGTGAATGCCTGAGCTAGGCACGCAACAGACCAACTTAGAAATATAATGACATGTAAGAGGGCTGTGTGTCATTGCGGCTCTCCTGATCTTGCCAAGTGGTTGATGTCCTCAGGGCAACATTGTTGACCCTGGGACAACATTTTAATCAACCAATCAGATTTTAGAAATAAGTTGAAAGTTTGTTTTAAGTTTAAGCTTACAACCAGTATTAGTTGCTTCTAGACCATTGTTTTTCACTCATTTCCCTCTGATTTTAGGGTTTGGTTATGGTTAGGGTTGGGGTTTGGGGTGGGTTTAGGTTTTATTTACAAAAATGTTGTCCTTGGGTCAACACAATATGTTGCCCTGAGGATATCTCTCACTTGGCAAAATCAGTTTGAGCGTGTCATCGCGCACCAATTGACTCCGTATAAAAACAGACTAAACATTACGATGTGCTTCAGTTTTAAGAAAGCGCTTTACTTCCTGCTTTGTAAAAAAATCCAGCCTAATGACGAATGCACGCCTGGGTCGGATCGATAAAGGCCCTGTCCCAAAAGGCAAACTCCGGACTTATGGACTTCCTCACAGTCCACACTGTGATCACATCATGTAGTGCAGACCTTAGGGACCTCTGACGCGAGTCCAAGAGGGCGCACCGGAGTTGTATTTTGGGACAGACTTGAGTGGCACACCGAAAAAAGGAAGGGATGTTGCCCATCAGTGTGAACTCCTCCCATCCGGCGTCTGATTTCTCTTTCGCAGGGACTTCTGGGTTGGTAAAGTGCAAGAAGCTTGCTGCAGTGCGGGCTTCACCGAAGACCCACATCAAGGGTGCAAAGGGGGTGCTGATGAGCACACTTTAGAGTGTAAAAATGACAGATGGGACACCTTACGGACTCGTAGACTAAGCGTGCGCGTGCAATTTAAGGCCACGAGACCGAAAGTCCACATTAAGTGCGCCATTTGGGACTGGGCCAAAAGTACATTGTGAGTGCATGCTTCTGAGGGGAGTAGGAAGGGGGGACAATTGCACACATGATTTGGTTTGATTTGGATAGTGTGAGTGCGCCCTAATGTGCCAAAATTTTGTAAACTTTGTTGGAGAACCTGTTGGTAAACTTTATTAATAAACTTAGTATCTTAGTAGCACAAACACAGCCTCGATGCGACCATTGTCATGTAAACTTATGCAAAGTTTCCTATTTTTGCTTGAAACGTTGTTGTGTAAACAGCTCAAATTATTTCCCCTAGGGGGGTGCTGAGATAACAAACGGATCCAGAGGAACTATGACCTACCTAGAAGTTCCTGGCCAACAAATCAGAAAACAAAGTGCAGTTAGTGCAACAGAAAACACTATGGAAGGTAATTTTATGTTTAATATATACTGTATATAAATATCTGTTCATATGTTTGTGTTAAGCCAAGGAACTCTTTTGTTGAATCAATAGAGCTGGAGGATATTCAAAGGCCATGTCCTCCCTGCTGGTACAAGTTTTCCGACATATTCCTCAAATGGAACTGCTGCACACCGTGGGTGAAATTAAAGAGGATTGTCTACATTATTGTAATGGACCCATTTACGGATCTGGGCATTACCATCTGCATTGTGCTCAACACCATGTTCATGGCCATGGAGCATTATCCAATGACTCCTGAGTTTGAATATATGTTGACTGTGGGGAACTTGGTAAGTCATGACGTTTTTAATGTAGTCTTATTATTTCATAAAAGTTCATTATAGTGATAATGTGAAAAATAATGTTTGTCCAGAAACTGATGGTTCCTTGAAATATGTTGATGCATTTCTTCCTCAGGTTTTCACAGGCATTTTCACCGCAGAAATGGTCCTGAAACTTATCGCGCTGGACCCGTATTATTACTTCCAAGTTGGCTGGAATATTTTTGATAGCATTATTGTAACCATGAGTCTGGTGGAGCTGGGCTTGGCCAATGTTCAGGGCTTGTCTGTGCTGAGGTCTTTTCGTCTGGTATGTCTAACAATTCATATAGTATCACATTAGACCAGAGGTACCCAAAGTCAGTCCTTGAGGGCCGTTGTCTTGCGGAGTTAAGCTCCAACAATAACTAAACACACCTGAAGCATACTAATGAAACAATACGATACTAGAAACTTTCAGACAGATGCGCTGATGCGAGTTAAAGCTAAACTTTGCATGACATCGGCCCTCCAGGACAGAGTTTGGGTAGCCCTGCATTGAAAAGATTTTCAAATTCCCCTTTATAAAAAAATATATTTTTCATTCGTTTTCATGCATTTTATATACAAACCTATGTACGTACTAAAAAAAGTAAACATTCTGCTCTTTTTGTTTTTAGATGCGTGTGTTCAAGCTGGCTAAGTCATGGCCCACCCTTAACATGCTGATAAAGATCATTGGCAATTCTGTGGGTGCTCTTGGAAACCTCACCCTCGTCCTGGCCATCATTGTCTTCATCTTTGCTGTGGTGGGGATGCAGCTTTTTGGAAAGAGCTATAAGGACTGTGTGTGTAAGATCGCAGAGGATTGTGAGCTGCCACGCTGGCACATGCACGATTTCTTCCATTCATTCCTCATCATCTTTCGTATTCTGTGCGGGGAGTGGATTGAAACCATGTGGGACTGCATGGAGGTGGCTGGCCAGGGCATGTGCATCGTAGTCTTTATGATGGTCATGATTATTGGAAACTTGGTGGTGAGTGGGTTAATACATCCATTGTTATAGAAAAAGAAGTTTGATGGCTGGGTGATTTGTTATGATACAATATGCTTTGGATTTATGTTTTATGTATTAGTTTATTATTAAACTCTCAGGTACAAAAGTTGTCACTGGGATGGTTCCCATTTAAAAGCTCCTAATATTTTCCATTTTGGTACAGATATGTACTATTGAGGTATCAGTCTAAACCTCTAAGGCAGTGGTTCCCAAACTTTTTCAGCGTGCGGCCCCCCTTGTGTACGGTGCATTCCTTCGCGGCCCCCCAAAGAAAATTTGTGACAAAAAACTGTTCTAAAACTCAACATTTTAATAAAAAAAAACATTAAATTATATAAAAAAGTAGTGCTTTTGGTTAGTAGCCTATTTTTTTAGGTTTAATTACACAGAATTCATGATAAATTAATGTATTTCATAAAATGTCATAAAACTGGGGCCCCCCTGGCACCATCTCGCGGCCCCCCCCTCTAAGGTACCAATGTGCACCTTTAAGGTACTAATATGCTCCTTTTAAGTACAAAAGTGTACTTTTCCCCCAGTGACAACTTTTGTACCTTCTTATACCTTTTTTAGTGTAGAATAGATTTTTAGGAAATGGTGTCATAAAATGGATTAATGTAAATGAAGACTAGAGATCTTTTATGTCTTAAGGTTTTGAGAAGTGAGTTTAAAACTGCTGCTGGGTATATTACACTGATCTTTCCCTTGAACCAACCCAACCCCCCCGCCCCTTAGGTTGGGATGCCTAAGAGGACAGATCTGTCAGATGTCTAACATCAAGTTGCATAGATCAGGACCCTCTCGCTGGAGGTTACTTTTACGTCCCCCATATTTATACAAGTATCAACCGACCATTTACTATTAATGCCACGAGAGGGATTTCCGTTACGGTTATTTATAGACCGAACAGGAAATGTCTTATCTATGAGGTAACAAAAGCTGGGTGTTGAACCAAGAGCCAATCCATGTGCCTTGTTGATTTGGATATCTAAAGAAAACATCTATTTGAAAAGTGTAAACATTTAATGCAGCAGTTCGTATTTTCTACATGTTAGATGCCAGACATTCTCCTGACATTGTAGATGTTGTTTAAGAGTTGAAAGTTCTTGGCACCAAAGAAAGATCCAGGGTGTAGAGTACTTGAAGAGCAGGTTGTATTTCAACGTTTAAAAGACTCAGCGCAAATAAAGCTTAGTATTGTCATCACCAAAATCACCGTTACGTATGTGTGCCAAAACCAAACCATACCAAGAAGTAAGATAGAAGTTTAGCAAGGGTTAATTGGCTTGATTTTAAACCTAGGTGGCTTTCGCATTTGTGCTTGGGAGGGCACCTACCTGCAAACAAGGGTACTGCAATACTTTGAGATTAGCGAGAAAGTGCAGTTTTATGGATTTTAAATATGATTTTGTTCAATTTAAAATTATTTTAGCTTAAGTTACTTACTTCATCCACTAAAATATTAAGATTAGACAAATAAAATAGGAATTCTCATATTTTTATTATATTAATAGCTCAGTAAACATCATAATTGGCTCTGGTCGTGGGGGACAGTGTCCCCCCTGCCCCCCCCCATATTCCGCCAAAGATTTTAAATGACACAATAGAGTTTTAGTAACTTCTTTTATTTTGTCTTTGACTCTAAATAGGTGCTGAATCTCTTCCTGGCCTTGCTACTGAGCTCTTTCAGTGGGGACAATTTGTCAGCATCTGATGATGATGGGGAGACAAACAATCTTCTGATCGCCATTTCTAGAATCACAAGAGCCATTGACTGGGTAAAAGCGTTTGTTATCAGGCAAGCCAGACGGTTGCTGTGCCTGAAGCCAAAGGAAGAAGGTGGGAAAGCAAATAAAGAGGATGATTCCAAACCGGCCATCATGAATTCCAACACAATAGTCATCAAGGTGCCCATAGCCAATGGTGAATCTGACTTGGACAGCCCTTGTGATGAAGATGACAGCTTTTCAGAGGATGAAGACAAAGATGTCATTTATAACGACACTAAAGTAAGTTTTTTTGCTTGAGGATTTTTATTTAACCAGTTATATCGACACAGAAGATTAACAAGAGAAATAGTTGACATGTAGAAAGCAAATAAAATGTTGTTTTGAATTTGTCTACTTAAAGGAGTAGTTGAAATTGAAAATTAGCCCATATTTTACTCACCCTTAAGCCGTCTTAGGTGTATATGACTTTCTTTTTTAGCCAAACACAGTCATAGTTACATTAAATAATACTTTTCAGCTCTATAATGGCATTGGATAGTGCCTTATTTTTAAAGCCGTCCAAATGTGGTTCGAGGTAAAGCAATGGGATTTGGGAATTATTCATATTTCAAACTTTATATACTGCAACCATATGTATGTTCATGTGAAAGTTAAGGTTACAAAAACTCATTGCTTCACCTCAGAAAACCATTAATAACTTTATGGATTCGTTTTTGAAGTATGGCCTTTAAAAATTGGGGCACTATCCAATGCATTTATAAAGCTGAAAAAAGGCAGGATATTATTTAATCTAACCCTGACTGTGTTCAGCTGAAAGAAAAAAGTATTATACAACTTGGATGGCTTGAGGGTGAGTAAAAAAAATTTGGGGTGAACTGAACCCTTTAAAACCTAAAAACCGGTTGCCAGGGTGTCCACTGACAACCCTCAATCGACACCTCTGACACCAAGACATGTGAACCGAACACTGTGACACCTGCAAAGTCCATCTCGAGCCCCACGGGTCATCTGCGGAGACACTTGTTTAGAGAGCACGTCTGAGGAATGGCAAAGGCAGGGCGTGGGAATGAGACCCGACACAGCATGATTAGTTACCTTGTCGAGCAACTTCATGACCCCACCGTTCCCTCTCTCATGAAAAAATAGCATAAACCACAGGAATGTCTGTTTGCCCCTCTAAAATAAACCCTTACTCTCACGTTTACTGATCTTATATATGCTGTAGTGTTTGTTTGTTGCATGTTTTATTTGAGATTTGTTTTCTTGAGGTGCACAGGCTCTGAATCATTAGCAACTGTTTGTTGGCGCGGCTCTGAAGTGGATCAGGTGACGCAGTTGACATGTCATGGTCAGCATTAGGGAACATGAACACAAGTAGCCAGTTATACATGAGTCTCGTGTGAACAGTCGCATAAGATCTGAGAGAAACTGATGCTTGGTGTATGGGGAAACACTCGATTTTGAATCACACACTGGGTGGACTGAATTCAGCTTTGTTTATATTAATAATCATCAGCCAATATAAGCATTTAAAAGCTGGCTTGTAATATGCAGTGTTTTTTTATGTATTATACCAGAAATAAAACTGACCAGCTGCAATGTTTTCACCCGGCAGATAAAAGATGGAGATGAATCTTCAACCTGCAGCACAGTAGACAAACCTCTTGATATGCTTGATTCAGAATCAGAGATTGAAGAGGATTCGACCATACCTGAGGACTGCTACACACAACGTGAGACACTCATGCACTCTGATTTATATCACACCATTAAAAATGTATATTACTGACATCATACACATTTTTTATTTTCCAGAATGTATCAGGCGATGTCCTTGCCTGGACCTTGATGTTGATTATGGATCAGGAAAGGTGTGGTGGAACTTTCGTAAAACCTGCTTTGCTATTGTGGAACACAACTTATTTGAAACCTTTATCATCTTCATGATTCTCCTCAGCAGTGGAGCGCTGGTGAGTAAATCGATAAGTAAATTATTGATTTGGTAAGTCCACGTTATCCTCATTCTTCACGTGACGTGTTTGTTCATTAGGCATTTGAGGACATATACATCGAACAACGGAGAACGATCAGAATCATCCTTGAATATGCAGATCAGGTCTTCACCTATGTGTTCGTCGTTGAAATGCTTCTGAAATGGTCGGCTTATGGTTTCAAAGTCTATTTCACGAATGCTTGGTGTTGGCTGGACTTTCTTATCGTTGATGTAAGTAGTTTATCATGGGTATTAATTAATCCTGCAAAATTACAGTTCAAATACAAGTTAAATCAAACTGCTCCTGTAGATCAGCTGGTATGTGTCAAGTTAAAGGGCCAATATATGCCCATTTTAACAAGATGTTATATAGGTCTCAGGTGTGTCTAGAATGTGTCTGTGAAGTTTCAGCTCAAAATACCCCACAGATCATTTGTAAAAGGGCTGTTTTCATGTGTGTACCTTTAAATGCAAATGAGCTACTGCCCTCACTCCCTTACCAACAGACGGTGAGTGCTTTTGGTTAAAAAAAGATCTGATTTCTGTGAATAATAGTGCTACAATGTGCTAACAAACACATTCAGAAAAGCTTTTGGGTAAAATTAAGCAGTCAGTCAGTCGCTGTAGGCGGCTTTGTCAGTGTGACGTCACATTAACAAGAGAATCAAAATAGCTAATGAGACTGCTCTGATTTAATGGGGGAGTGTGTGGATTTTTTTCATTCTAGGGTGGTGTTTTTTACACACTGCCAACACACATTTATGTCCGTTTGACATAATATTGGCCTTTTAAGTTTTAGTTTTAGAATTTTTCAACACAAGTAACGTAATAAGATTTAGAGAAAGAAGAAATATATGTACAAAGTGTAACAAAAAGTGCAATTGTGCCAGCAATGACAAGATCATGGGTTCATGTCCCACATACAAACTAGAAAAAATACAGTACTGTGCAAAAGTCTTAGGCCACTATGCCAGAATTAGATTTGTTGTTTTTGCAATGTTATAGTGATCATATATGATTGTTTCTCAGTCTCTTTATTAGAATACAGCCAGAAAATACAGGAAATTTTAGGGTAAATTCCCCTTCCACTTGAGCAATAGCAGGAAACTGCAGATCTTCATTCTGCTCAAAAACGCTCAAGATGTGTTAATGCCAAGGAAGGTCACACTAAACACCAACGTTGCCTAAAGAAGACATTTAGTCCTGAAAATAGTTTTTTTACATATATCCTGTATTTTCTGTTTGTATCTTAATAAAATAGATTGAAAAGTATATAGATGTACAGTAAAACGTCTAAAACAAGTAGTCTGGTGGTGGGGGCGGCCCAGTACTGTATGCACGGTGACATTTATGCATTCAGAAGATCCAAGGAAGTTTACAGTGCAGTCGGTTTTTTTAATTTGTGGGTTCCTTGACATGACATTGCCATCGATAGCATAATTTTCCACGTAAAAAAATTAATATAACACCAACATTCACTTTAAAAATGCTGGGATAAAGGGTACAAACAGCCGTTGGGTTAAATTATCCCATAAATGTTTATATTTGACCCCACAATGGGTTTGTCACTTTTTGTCCCAATGCTGGGATGAAAATAACCCAGCTTTTTTGTATCCTTTTAATTCTTAAAGGGATAATTTAGCGAAAAGTACAAACTGCCCCATGATTTACTCCCCCTCAAGCCATCCAAGCCAAAATCCGTGTAAAAAAAACTTGTGACTGTTGTTGTTTTGTGCCCAGGGCCGGAGTGGGACTCATTTTCATCCCTGGAGTTTCATGCCTTAGACCACTTTAGTTCACGACAGACTATTTAAAAATAATATCATTAAATCCTTAGAAGAATATAAGTCTGAAATAGTGCACTGTTCTCTACAGCCTTGCAAATTCGTTGTATTTTTTAAATATATAATTTCCAATTCAGTGCAAGTAGCCCAAACAATTATGATTTTTGCCATAATCGTGCAGACCTAGGGCATTTTAATATTATTCAAGTAAACTTCAAAAAACTACTGAAAGGGAAAAAATGTGTTTCTGTTTTTCTATTTCTAAAAAGTGGTGGGTCTTGAGATAACCTGTTGGATTGAAAAAGTTTGGAAACCCCTGATATACAATACACAAGCCAGATTTATCAAGTATGCAGGGGAAACAGATGGAAAAAGCATCCTTATTTTTATTTTTTACTACTTAGATAATGTATATGGCCAAATAACGTAAGGTAGGCCTACATTATGCAAAAAAAAAAAAATGTAAATATATAATAGCCTTTCAACATTTGTTTTACTTGAGAAAACGTCATATTCATGTAAACTTACTTTTAACATATAAACGAGTTTTGCATCAAATAGATTTTTGTTCCTCTTGCAATAAATGATGAATAATGAATAATCATAGACAATTCATTGTTACATCTAGATTTTTTTTTAAATACGATTTGTAGATCCTTTTCCTTTTAGAGGCCGTTTGTATCAAGATACGCTCAAGTTTATTTTAAATCTAGACACTCAACAAGCGCACTTCAATACAGATGAGTCTGAAACAAAACTTGTGTCCACATGTGAGCACTTAAAAAGCAGAAGAGAGTGCCGCGTCCTTCGTTTTCCATGCGTTTTAGATCTTTATGGACCCTAATGCAAGAGTTCTTCCAATAAGTGGTTGGGACTCGGGATACAATCAACTTGGGCATAAAGCGGCGGGGACATCTCTCAAATATGTGTGTCGGGCTGCTGTGAGTGCTGGCAGCCTACGGACAGCAATTTTCAACCCAGTGGCAACCCAGCAATATGACAACGCCGGCCCTCGTGGCAAAAAAACAGTCCGGCCCACCGGGAATTCTCCCGGTCCTCCCTATGGGCAATCCAGGCCTGTCTGTGCCTACGCTCTTGTGTTTTCGTCACTACGCCACACACTACTATACAACGTCCACTCACTACGCTAAAACTCTCTTGTGAATGCAGAGCAGTCCAATTTGGGGTTGTTAAGCTAGTTATTTTTGTTTGTAAGTTTTTTGCAAAGTCGCATTGATTTCCCACTGAAGGCCTTTATTTACCACCCTGGAGCTGTTTGGATTACTTTTGTAAAGGATGGATGCACTTTTTTCGGCTTGAAAGTCATGCATTTATGAAGCTTGGAAGACCTAGGTCATTTTTTTTTAATAACTGAAATAAAAGATGATTGACTTTTTTATCTTGGATAGCCTGAGAGTGAGTAAATCATGGGATAATTTTTACTTTTTGCTGAACTATACCTTTAAGATTAAACCTAAATTATTATTTTGTTGGTTTAATAATTACCGACAAAGTTAACAAAAAATTTAACATATACTTTAATATTTTCTTAGGTGTCACTGATCAGCCTGACAGCAAATATTTTAGGCTACTCTGAACTGGGGGCCATTAAATCTCTCCGAACTTTGAGAGCCTTGAGACCTCTTAGAGCTCTGTCCAGATTTGAAGGAATGAGGGTGAGTGTGTGTACTCCTAATGTTATTGGCACATCTTGTCATTCAAAGAATGTAATGTTTTTTTGCTTATCTTTGCATGTACTATTACCTTGGCTATTTAATAAAGATCAAAGTAGAAGGTTAGGGTCCAGACACTTACAGTAAGTTGTCAACATACACAGGTGGTGGTGAATGCCCTGGTAGGGGCCATCCCATCCATCTTCAACGTTCTCCTGGTGTGTCTCATCTTCTGGCTCATCTTTAGCATCATGGGCGTGAACCTTTTCGCTGGAAAGTTTTACTTTTGCTACAACATGACATCCGAAGAAAAATTCCTTCCCTCTGTGGTCAACAATAAGTCTGAATGCGTTGCACTCGCAGAGGTTCATGATGATGTGCGATGGATGAACCTGAAGGTCAACTATGATAACGTTGGCATGGGCTACCTCTCCTTACTGCAAGTGGTGAGCCACGTCTGTGTGTTTTATTCTTGAAAAATATCCCGCAAAACTGCAATAAAACTAAAAAAGTCATTGGTTTTCAGGCAACATTTAAAGGATGGATGGACATCATGTACGCTGCAGTGGATTCCAGTGATGTAATGATGATTTTTTTCATGGCCATTGAAATGGTATTAGGTCACAGACTAAAACTGGTTTATTTACAATGTGGATTTCATTTTCATTCTCTGCAGATCGAAATGCAGCCGGATTACGAGGCCAATCTCTACATGTATCTTTACTTTGTTATTTTCATCATCTTTGGCTCTTTCTTCACCCTTAACCTGTTCATCGGTGTTATCATTGATAATTTCAACCAGCAGAAGGCAAAGATAAGTATCTGCAAAGCATCGTCTTTATTTTTACTCTAAACCTGTCTGTATTAGAATAACTGTGGCTGTCTCTATACTTAGGAGGAAAAGATATCTTCATGACAGAGGAACAGAAGAAGTACTACAACGCCATGAAGAAACTTGGCTCCAAGAAGCCACAGAAACCTATTCCAAGGCCTACGGTAAGATAAAGTCTTTTTCTTCAATGAATCTTTAAAATGCAACCAATCATACTAAAAAAACTAATGTTACTCCATTATAAAATCTAACTGGTCGTTTGCTCTTCTCTTCGATATGTTTCATGGACGTGATCTTTGAAGAACTGCTGTCAAGGCTTGGTATTCGACTTTGTCACCAAGCAATTCTTCGACATCTTTATCATGGTTCTGATCTGTCTTAATATGGTGACCATGATGGTGGAGACAGATGATCAGAATCAAGAAAAGGAAAATATTTTATACTATATCAATCTGATCTTCATCGTGATCTTCACCGCGGAGTGCGTTCTAAAGCTCATCGCCCTGCGATACTACTATTTCTCTGTCGGGTGGAACGTCTTTGATTTCGTTGTGGTCATTCTTTCAATCGTAGGTAAGCAATCCTATGGCCAGTTTTTTTTATGTTGTTCACATACAGCAAGGATGGGCAACTTCGGTCCTGAAGGGCCGGTGTCCTGCAGAGTTTAGCTCCAACTTGCCTCAGCACACTTGCCTAAAAGTTTCTAGTATGCATAGTAAGACCTTTATTGGCTGCTTCAGGTGTGTTTAATTATGGTTGGAGCTAAACTCTGCAGGACACCGGGCCTCCAGGACCAAAGTTGCCCACCCCTGATATAAAGTATAAACCAGTCAAAAGTTTAGGATCACTTGACTGAAATGTTCAGAATCTTTAGATCTGTAATTGTACACTGCAAAAATGACGTTCTTACTGTGGGTTCACACCAGATGCGAGTTCAAGGATTTGTGCGAGTAGATTACATGAAAATCAATGCAAAGATGCGATCAGACACGTCCTTGCGTGGGACAATGCGAATGACGTGATATGGGCGGCGCGTTTGCTGCAAAAACACGCGCTATTTGCCTCAAATGCGTCTTCGCCCAAGTTGAAAATATTCAACTCGAGCAGAAATTCACATGACACAAAGTTAAATCCCGCGAGTAATCTAGAGTGAGTCACGCGATGCCCCGCGTTTGGTGTGTACGTAGCATAGTACGTAGATCCTATTTCATCAATTGCGCTGAAAATTCAGAGAAAGCTCCAAGATATAAACGTACAAAACACTGTGCAGCATGTATACTTGCTAAACAAGCAGCGGACTCCGACATAATATTAGTTTGCGTCCATATAAACTCATAATTACTCCCGCTCGCGTTTGAATGACAGCAGAGAGACTCGCCCACCGTCTCACAGACCACCCCCTCACAGTATTCAGGACAGAAGCGGTCAAAAGTGGACAAAAGAGACGGATTTAAATACCAGGTGTAAACGTAATGTGTCTCTCTCGTCCACTTGTGATCCGATTGATGAAAACACATCTTAATACCAAGTGTAAACAGCCCCAAAGTCATTTTTGTGGTGTATTTTTTTAATTAATGTGTTTACACACTTATTGGTGGACAAAATGTTTTTCATTACAAAACTAAAATAAGGATTAATATTTGGATTGAATAATGAAGAAAAATCAGCCAATAAAAGCCCTGCAGATTAGTTAAAAAAAATTAAAATCAGCGAGTAATCCTAAACTTTTGTCCAGTAGTGTGCATGCGAAATATAAAGACTGTAATTATTTTTGTCTCACAGGTCTGTTGCTGGCGGACATTATTGAGAAATACTTCGTTTCACCCACACTTTTCCGTGTCATCAGACTGGCCAGAATCGGACGCGTCCTGCGTCTTATTCGCGGTGCGAAAGGAATCAGGACGTTACTGTTTGCGCTGATGATGTCACTTCCTGCACTCTTCAACATCGGCCTCCTGCTTTTCCTAATCATGTTTATTTTCTCAATATTTGGCATGTCCAACTTTGCGTATGTCAAGAAAGAAGGTGTCATCGATGACATGTTCAACTTTGAGACCTTCGGCAACAGCATCATATGCTTGTTCATGATCACGACGTCCGCTGGCTGGGATGGCCTGCTGTCACCCATTCTCAATAGTGGCCCACCAGACTGCGACCCAGATCTGGAAAACCCAGGTTCGTCCGTCAGGGGCAACTGCGGGAGCCCGGCGGTGGGAATCGTCTTCTTCTGCAGCTACATTGTAATGTCATTCCTTGTCGTAGTGAACATGTACATAGCCATTATTCTGGAAAACTTCAACGTAGCGACAGAGGAGAGCAGCGACCCCTTGTGCGAGGACGATTTTGAGATGTTCTACGAAACCTGGGAGAAGTTCGATCCGTCCGCGTCTCAGTTTATCAGTTACGGCATGCTGTCGGAGTTCTGCGACACGTTGAAAGAGCCACTGAGAGTCGCCAAACCCAATGAGGCAAAATTGGTTTTGATGGACCTACCCATGGTCCCTGGAGACAGGATCCACTGTCTGGACATCCTGGTAGCCCTTACTACAGAAGTGCTGGGAGATTCCGGCCAGATAGATGCCATGAAATCAACCATGGAGGAAAAGTTTATGGCCAACAATCCCTCGAAAGCTTCGTACGAGCCCATCACCAGCACTTTTAGGCGCAAACAAGAGGAGGTGTCTGCTTCGACTATTCAGAGGGCTTACCGCGCGCACGTGCTTAAACGCTCCCTCAAACACGCCTCATATATATACAGAGAGAAAACAGGCAAAAAGGGAAAAGATGAGGAGGCTCCAGAGAAGCTGGGGATGATCGCTAAGAGAATGAACTATCTATATGGAGATCAGGGCTTTGAGGACGACCAAGCGTCTACCATCTCTTTCCCTCAGCCAGGAAAAAAGCAGCAGAAGGTTAAAGGTGCCCCGGTGAGGGTTCAAAGCGATGTAGTCTTGTACTCCGCCCCCTTTCCCGTCCCTAAGTCCTCAACGGTCGTGACGACTTCAAGAGAGTCCCTTGTGTAGCAGAAATCAAACAACCTTAGGAATGCACCGCAATACTGAGACCCATCTTCAATGTTCAGCGCTGGCACACGTAGCCAGTGTTGAAGAAACTGCAGTGATTTAGGAGCGATCACCTGATTGAGATGGCAAAAGTTTGTGATCAGTATAATATATGCAATCAATACTCCCTGTTTATCAGTACTGCCTTTAAGAAGACAATCGCTGACCGGCACTGGAGAGGATTGGGCTGTAAGCTTGATCTGTTAGTGCATATATCAAAGCAGCATAAAATGTTTTTGATGCACAAACCTTTAGACAACGCTAGAGACGGTTTTTAAAAGTACACTCTAAAAATTGCTTGGTTATTTTAAACCCAGCGCTGGCTCAAAATGAGACAAACCCAATCTGGTTGGTTGTTATTTATCCTATTCTAAAATGCAACCCATTGTTGGGTCAAATATAAACATTTACTGTAAGCCAGAGTTTGGTTTTTCTTTCTTTGAAAATAACCCAGCATTTTATAGAGTGTATGAATTGTAAGCACAACAATATTGCAGGAAAAATTTACTAACTTTATTTAACTATATTTTTCATTTAGGTACACTCTGGGTTAAATGCTTGTTTGTTTTAACCCATAGCTGGGTTTGTCCATATTTTACCCAACTGTGGATTGAAACAATCCAGTATTTTTAGTGTTTATGTAGAATGTATGTATCCATTTTTGTCACATTTTTTATGTTGCATTAGATTTAAAAAGCAACACTGTTCTAATAGATGATTTTGCACTAACTGGTAAGAATTCAATTTAACAAAGCTGCCTTTAAAAATCATATTAGTCTTAATACAGTAGTTCACTGTAAAAGCATGTGAAAATATGTTTGTCTTGCTGCATTACTGATAAAAAATAATTCAGTCATCTTCTCATACAATAGTACTCCTGTAGTATTGTAATCGCTGCCTGCAAGCATTAAATAAACATTAAAAGCATTAGAATTGTCCCTAAAAACATCTCACTTTAGGCAATCCCACCCAAGACTATTTAATATCAAATAATATGCAGTCTAGCATTTAACTGCCCATCTGAAAATAATGTAAAATATGGATTTATTTTTAATTATTTTTTTTCTTTTAATGAGCCTGTTTTCAAACTTGCAATTTGTTAACTCCAAGTATAAAATCTGTGAAATTGCTTTTTTAATTTTATATTTATTATGAGCCAGATATGCATTTCTAGTTTATATAGTGGTAGAGGAAAAAAATCCGTCAGCCACATTTTTTCTCTGTCATGTTTTAAAAAATAGATTTTTTAAATGATGCAATAAAAACATTTATAATTACATAATTATGCACCATTGATTCATAAAAATGCTATTTGCTGAAAATTGGCTGCTTGAGACACTGCCTGCTCTATATTTAAGACACATTTAAAACATGACAATTTATTTTCTTGTTGCTGAAGTAGCAGAATTTTTTTTGGTTTAATAAAATGCTTTGTATATTTCTAGATTAATTTAATTTAATCATTAAACAATAATGCCCCCATTCTTATTTTTATTTTAAATGAACATTAAGTCAATTATTTCTTTCTTATGCTTTTAAATGTATACTTTTATTTATAGGATTATTTAACTTATATTTTTTGTAATGCAAACAATTGTAAACGAAGAGTAGATTTTTAAGCCATATTTTGAGGTTGTTTTTTTAAGTCTTAAGACATAAAATCCAAATGATAGCACTTTGATAAGATGCAAAGCTCCGCTATAGCTGTCTTATGAGAACATACGGTATTCCTCAGTTGTAAATTAGGTTACTGATGATAGTTGAATAACTTACTAATGGGCAATAAATTGGATATGACAAATTCAAAATAATAATCAAAGTCCACCTCTGAATGTCATTTTATACACCAATAATATTCTATTTTCTATTTAAATCATAATAAAGACAATGCAATGTTCACTGAACAGTTATGCAATGAAAATACAGAAAAAATAATAAGCTGGACTTTAATGTTCTGCTAGATGTTTTAACCCTGATTAATGTTACTGTACCTTACAGTAAATTTACGACTCGTGTTCAATGCATCTGTTACTTCATCACATCTGCTAAATGCATGTTGTGGATGTCACATTTTGCAAGTATTGAAAGATCTGTACATTTGACTGTATATTCTTGATCTGTTTACAATATTGGAATAAACTGTTTTTGACTCTATGCTTTTTTTAAACACCATACAATAACGTGAATTCAGTATTTATTGGTCTGTGTCAGAAATCTATAAAACTAAACTAACCAAACTGAATATTTAAAGGAATGTTGCTCAAGAAACCTTTTGTATGAAAATTGCAAATTTCTATTGCAGTTTGCCAGACTGAATTGGGAATTATACGCCACCTAGTGATAAAGCAATGCAACCCACATGAGCAGTAGTGTTTAAAGATACACTTAAATCATTTTACCCCAACGTAGAAATAAATCTGCTGCTGTTTAGATGTAGGAGCTGGCTTTGATTTGAATAATATATGGTGGAGATGACTGGTTCATAAAGGAAGAGATCATTCAAAGCCAGTAAGTACACCACAAGTCACAGATATAAAAGTTTTATCTTTTCATTCAATCAGCCTGAAAAAATACTGGTTATTGCAATATAACTTAAAGGATGGAAAACACTTGATTATAAAGATATATGTTCATGTACTGGTTAGAACTGATTCATATTTGTCTCCGCCCCACACTGGCCACTCTTGATCATAAGTGGTCGTGTGTGACTATCCACCAAACCAGCTCACACACACAAACACGTGCCGTGCAGTTAGACATAGCAGAAATCACCGCGGCATCCACTAGATCACAACCACTCAAGTGCCATGCATACAGATGAGGTCAGAGGTCAGCTGTGAAGTGAGACCTCTGGACTAAAGGTCAACATCTTCAATGCATCTCTTTCACACAGACTAGAGTACTGGTAATATACTCGTCTCACTGCAGTCTGGGGGACACACCACTGAGTGTTACTAATATATCTTTTTTAATATCTCAATTTAAATAAATGGCATAACAACTTAAGAGCAGGTTCTCAAACAATTGTGAAAAGTTTTTATTTTAATGTTACATTTATGATCTTGAAAAAATTTCTAATAGTAAAGTTAATTTGACATCACACGCTTGTTTTGTCAGTCATTTATATTTTAATTACATATTTAATTACATAATTATAAAAAAATTTGTTTATTTTAGATTTAGATTTTCTATAATATATTAAAGTTTTTTTAGCATCCATCATGAAATCAGTGACATCACAAAACCCCAAACTCATATTTTTTTTATTTAATACTTTAAATATATTTTTTCACAGTTTAATATGCCAGTTTTTCAGCATTCATCTAAAAATACACATTATAACTCACATTTTCTATATTTTTTTCAGCATCTATAATAAAATCAAATACATCATAATACATAATTATTTTTAAAATAACTATTTTTATATTATATTCATGTACTTCATTTATTTAATATTTTGAACAAAAAAAGAACTCCTTGAAACAAATTGTGAGGTGGGCTAGTAGGCTGGTTGAAGAGACACAGCTGAACTTAAAATCCTTACACAGTAGGCAGCTACAGAAGCTAGTATGGATTATCTTGCCCACTATACGGTGAATTTCAGCCTCTTCCATCAGGCCGCAGATACAAAATGCCTTTCTGCAAAACTAAGAGATATAGAGGCAGTTTTGTTCCCTCAGCTATTAGAATATTAAACAGCACTTAGGATATTATTAAATTAAACCTAATTTATTGATTTTACAGCTTTCTTAATGTTTTTATGTATTTATTTGATTATTCTGACCCTTACAGTTCCCCCCATTTGTTTAAGATGATTTTTATTTGCATTTCATTTATTGAAATCTGATATTAATAATATTATGTATATTTTTGTATCTATTTTCTTTATGTCTGGAGCACTGTTGCCATTGTTATGTCACTGTTATTTGTCAATGTCGCCTAAGTGTGTGTGTGTGTGTGTGTGTGTGTGTGTGTGTGTGTGTGTGTGTGTGTGTGTGTGTGTGTGTGTGTGTGTGTGTGTGTGTGTGTGTGTGTGTGTGTGTGTGTGAACAATCCACTCTTTTACCTGCAACCAAATCTACCACAAATAAAGTTACCTTATATTTTCTCAACATTTAAATATTTCAGTATTTTAAGTTTATCATGACTCATATTTGTGATTTATTTTAATGTATTTTGTATATTTATTATTTTAAATATATCTTCTTCAAAGTTTAATATATCAAAGTTAGTTTTGATATATGAGACAGAAGAGGCAATGCTGATCCTGAATTTAAACCTGCCTCGCCTGGGCATCGCACTCATCTACAGATCTGACTTTCACAAGGTACCTTTGTTCATTAGCACAGTCCTCAATGAATTATCCAAAACATTGGCAGCCTATGTGACCTGAGTAACCTTTGTTTGCTTCATTAACAGGCTGGTTGGGAATGTGAGGTTCCCAAACCGGTATTCAGCCTTTCCGTAAGCAAAGGAAGCAGTGAAGGAAAGTGTCCCGTCAACAAGCGGTGTCTCCAAAGTCAAGAAGCCACAGCTGCTCCTGAAGATGCAACATGAGCTGACTCCAGAGTCGTGATGAGCAGCCTGAGGAACTGGAGAATGGGCGGGATGGAGGCAATGCATTCCAAGGTCGATGTGTAACATTGCCTCCTTTGAAACAAGAGCTGACGAGAAGTGGGAACAAGGTGGAGTCTGCACTATAGTGGAGTGTTGCCAAACAGTACTGATCTCAGTACAGCTTGTCCTGTTCTAACCTATTAAGAGACACACAAATTAGGTCTCCCCTTCCTGAAAAAAGCAATGGGCATGAGTATGGATGGAATCAGGGATGTCAAAAGTTCAAGAGCAGTTTACAATGGCAGCTTTGTGGGGGGTTAAAGGTCTGCAGGCTGTTGAAGGCATTCTTATGTGGTAGGTGGCATCAGGGGTAGGTGCACCTGCCTATAAAGACTGTATTATATTAGACACTAACAAGAGATTACTTATATTATATACATTACACACATTACATAACTTTAAGTCAAGAGTTACAATGGAACTTGTAATATGTAGTACTAATTAGGGCTGTCAAAAGATTAATCGATATTAATCGCATACAAAATTAAAGTTTGTGTTTGCATTTTATATTTGTGTGTGTAAAAGGATGATTAGGAACACCATACTAATACTGCACCCTTCAAAATGGCCTTTATTCTACGTGGCATTGATTCAACAAGGTGCTGAAAGCATTCTTTAGAAATGTTGGCCCATATTGATAGGATAGCATCTTGCAGTTGATGGAGATTTGTGGGATGCACATCCAGGGCATGAAGCTTCTATTCCACCACATCCCAAAGATGCTCTATTGGGTTGAGATCTGGTGACTGTGGGGGCCATTTTAGTACGGTGAACTCATTGTCATGTTCAAGAAACAAATTTGAAATGATTCGAGCTTTGTGACATGGTGCATTATCCTGCTGAAAGTAGCCATCAGAGGATGGGTACATGGTGGTCATAAAAGGATGGACATGGTCAGAAACAATGCTCAGGTAGGCCATGGCATTTAAACGATACCCAATTGGCACTAAGGGGCCTAAAGTGTGCCAAGAAAACATCCCCCACACTGTTACACCACCACCACCACCAGCCTGCACAGTGGTAACAAGGCATGATGGATCCATGTTCCCATTCTGTTTACACCAAAAATGGCAACTTTTTTGCAGTCTTCAACTGTCCAATTTTGGTGAGCTCGTGCAAATTCTAGCCTCTTTTTCCAATTTGTAGTGGAGATGAGTAGTACCCGGTGGAGTCTTCTGCTGTTGTAGCCCATCTGCCTCAAGGTTGTGCGTGTTGTGGCTTCACAAATGCTTTGCTGCATACCGGTTGTAACGAGTGGTTATTTCAGTCAAAGTTGCTCTTTTATCAGCTTGAATCAGTCGGCCCATTCTCCTCTGATCTCTAGCATCACAAAGGCATTTTCACCCACAGGACTGCCCCATAATGGATGTTTTTCCCTTTTCACACCATTCTTTGTAAACCCTAAAAATGGTTGTGCTTGAAAATCCCAATAACTGATCAGATTGTGAAATATTCAGACCGGCCCGTCTGGCACCAACAACCATGCCACGCTCAAAATTGCTTCAATCACCTTTCTTTTTGACATTCAGTTTGGAGTTCAGGAGATTGTTTTGACCATGACCACACAAAATATATATAAATACAAAATATATCAAAATCTAAATAAACATGCATGTGTGTGTATTTTTATAAACAAAATAATTACACACTGTGCACACATATATATTATTCAAAAACAAACTTTTATTTTGTATGCGCTGAATCGTGATTAATCTTTTGACAGCCCTAGTACTCATATTTACTTAAGTGTGTTATGCATATTAACATGTTTGCTAGTATTTACATATACAATGTGTTACAAATAAGACACAAAATGAAGAGAGGACGACACCCTAGATCCTCCAAGTTGAAAGTGAGAAGCTGAAACGAGTTGATATGTAAATCTGTCTGCTTGGTTGTGGGATACTGTTAGTGGTAGCGCCAACCTACCTTAACTTGAGATGGAGCTATCTCTGTTTACTCCATTAGGATGTGTGATACTATTGCAAGCAAGTTAATTTTAAAGGCTCTGATCAACATTTCAAGGGGCTTCATGGAATGTCTTGCAGCAAACATCTGATGAAGATTTAAAACATGCAACAAGAGAAGCATGCATGGGTATATTAACCAAATTGAATAAATATACATATATATCTAACATTTTAATACAGTCTTTAGCATAGGGCTACTGTAATGTATAGTTCAGGTGTGTTTTATGGAGCTAAACTCTGGACAATTGCCTTCCTAAAAACCCCTTTCAGGTGGCTCAATGGCTCAGTGGGTAGCACTGTTGCTTCTCAACAAGAAGGTCCCTGTGTCAGCGGGGGTTACTCCGGGTACTCCGGTTTATGTCTATGGACAAACCTGTGTGGATTAACCAGTTCTCGCCATGAATATTAGATAGCCATAGATGCTGAGAATATAGATGCTTTCAAATGCCACATGCTTAGTGGTGCCACCTTGTGTCTAGAAATAAAACAGAGCGAACACTTCAGCCAAAAAAAGTACCATTGGTGATATTTTTGCAACTTAAACTGTGTTCTTGCATTTATTTGTTTATTTATTTGTATGTTTAAGAAATTACACCTTACCGTGTGATTGGGCCTTATACTGACCTGAGTTTCTATTCATAATCACTGGTTTGGTTTTCAGTGAAAGGAAGCTGTTCCTAGATCCACCTGACTGACAGAGAGTATTGGTTTCTCACACTTGACTGACAGGTACCAAGTTCAGTGGGTAGACACTCATCAGAAAGCATGAACAGCTGAAGCATCGCGGAGGATTTATCTCTGGCACCTGCTGCCATTACGATTGTAACCACAGGGTGGAAGTAACTTACAGTCTTCGAATACCTTATGACCTTATGATCTCTCTCTCTCTCTCTCTCTCTCTCTCTCTCTCTCTCTCTCTCTCTCTCTCTCTCTCCTCCTCTCTCTCTCTCTCTCTCTCTCTCTCTCTCTCTCTCTCTCTCTCTCTCTCTCTCTCAAACTGATCTGAGAACAGAAAGAGGTATACACACTGGTGTACAGAGATTAAGTTCTGGTTCCAGTTACAATAAATCCCTACCAAAAGGGATAGTTCACCCAAACCTAAAAATTTGGTCATTATTTGCTCACCCTCATGTTGTTCCAAACCTGTATAAGTTTCTTTATTCTGTTAAATACAAAAAATATATTTTGATAAATGATGAGGGTACCCATTGATTTCCATAGTAGGAAAAACAAATACACAGCAAAATCATCAGTGTTAAATTTTCAGGGATGGTGTTAAATACACAGTGTTGATGCTGTTTTAACACTATCTGGTAATAAAATAACACTGCCATTGCTAGGCCAGTGTTATATTCACGACAGTGTCAGTGTAAAACAAGGGTGTTATCAGATTTCACTCTGAGCGGTGTAAATCAAGCCACGCCTCCACTAAACATTTCCTGTCAGGGATTTTACCGCCATTTTCTTTCACAGGAGGACTGAAGAGATCAGGTAAATTAGTCTCATAATATTCACATGGTTTAGCTAAATTAAACTGTTATTTCTCTGTCTGACTCTACGCAGCCATATGCCAAAAAACCTAAATAAGATATTTTTCACATTTTATTTCCCCTTTGTTCGTTATTTGGTTCAGTTTAATCGGAGCTACCTTGTGTTACGTTGTTCCCTTGTTAGTTTAGTATAAAGTTAAACTGCTAGCTAAAAGTTTAAAACCAAGAAGGATAATATTAACAGGAGATATGAACGAAAGAATTGAACCATGATAAAACGCGACATGCACTACAAATTGAAGGTATGAAATTAAGTTAAATGAAAGCTCGTTTATTCACCATATGATGCTCGTTATGAGGTAATCATATAGGCTAGATACCGCGAGTTAACGAGGTCGTTTACATGCACGTGAGTGCACGGATATCGGTTAATTATTCAAATTACTGAAAAACACGGAGAAAACCGCAACCGCATCGTCATGTGTTTTTCTAAGATGTATGCAAACAGGGGAAATATCGCCAAACCAACAATTCATTTTACCAAAACCTCACAATATATCATCATTTGTATGCACATTTTGCTGGATTGGATGCATTGTGTGTTGTAAGCTTTTCGTGGCGCTAGATGTCAGACAGATGCAAATGGCAAATACATACGGAAGTGTAAAACGTGTATGGCGAACATTTGTTTTTTTCTGTCATTATAGATGCTAGTTTGGTGAAAGTACACACTGAGTGCTTCAAATCATTCAGAAGAGATGCTGTTTTTAGGGCAGTTTATTAAAGAAGACCTGACATGGATGACTTCCAATGAGAAACGACTGCTAATACTTATATAAATTCATTACAGAAGGTAAGTTTATATATTTATACATATAAATAATTTTATTTGACATAACTGAACAGTTAACCAATCTTTTTAGTATATGTAGTTTTGTACATATTATGGTTATTATTAATCTGGAAAGAAACTCACATGACCTGCTGCCAACTTTTATAAAAATATATTATCTTCTCATACATCGTTTTGCTATTGATGTCATATTAAATAGCAATCAAATTGATTACTATTTTGAAAATGTATAAATGAAGATTCATATTGTCTTGAGTGCTGTTTTTAATATAAAAAGAATGTTGAGTTTTCAGAGTCTTTATTGTCATTTTTTGTGATAGGACCCTATCAGACTATATTTGAATACGGCATACCCATGAATTCTGGAACTGTTATTCCTTAACCCAGTTTGGAGGATAAGAGCTTACCAACTAGTTACAGTATGTGAGTACACACAGTACATTTGTACTGTACACTGTCTCTAACATGATTTATTATACTGAGATGATTTTGATTCAAATAACGGTTAAAACTGCACCCTTTTTGGTATTTTCTTGACTCTTTTTGTCTTTGAAAATCTGCAGAAATATGCTGAGGTGATGTATTGCAAAATAGCCAACATACAACAATATGGATGACCCTCTGTCTGGTCAACAGGAGTTTAAATATGGTAAGTGTACATGGGTTTGCTACTTTTACGGTTTTAAAGTTTAACTGTATACTCATGGTGTTTCAATTCTGTTTTGCTAGGACGGGACAGTGATGTGGCAGCTCTTCCCTGGCTCATTCACCTCTTGCCTTCATTTGTGAAAGGAAGAAAGACTGGAGAGGGTCAATGTGCAACTGAAGCTACTGATTGTGCTATGTACGTTTTTTTTAGTATTTTGTTCTAGTTATTTATTCAGCAGTTAGTTTGCTTGCATTGTTCACCCCATGTAAATGCATACAAGTTCATAAATACACATCAAATACATTCATAAAATACACTCTTTTAAAACACTTAGGTGATGAGCATCAATCCATGCTTTGAGGTGGATGGATCAGCACAGCCCTGCCTGCACTGCGTTGGGAACAGAAGTTGCATCCAGAATTTTTGCATCATTCTGGACCAAAAAGCCATTCCCTCCATGATGAAGACCACTGATGCAGCCTTCCACTACATCATGAGTAAAACAACTACAGAACTAAATACCAGGTTGGAACGTATTTAAGAAAAATGAAACGTCTTTTGAATTGAAATGTCTGTTTTGTTATGGAAAAATCTTTAGTATTGTGAAGGATAAGCATTTCTGCCTGCCAGTAAGGTAATTGCAGTGTATTTTAATGTTCAAGTTTTGAGTAGGGTGGCTAATTTTTTTTTACTCATTTGATATATTAAAGACCTTATAATAAGTGGTTTTCATGTCCCTGCGCTGTGGTATAAGATAACTTTCATTATTCCATACTGTATTATGTATTCTAATTGTAGCTGAGGTATTTAAATAAGCAGTATTAAATGCAAAGTGTTGTGTGTATCAATGTAAATATTAAATGTGATGTACTTTAATAAAAAGAGGTTTTGCAATATTTCTTGTCATTTGTCTTTTATAGAAACAACCCATTAGCAACAAAAGTGGCTATTAATCAGTATTTTAACACTTAACATTGTTGAATTCACATTACACTGGTGTTGACCTTAAATTAGGAGTGTTAATTTTTAACACTGTATTTCTGTGCCAACACCAGTGTAGTGTGGAAACAACAATGAATAGTGTTGAACAAAGTGTAAAATTTAACAATATTGAGTGTTAAATTAACATATAATGAGTGTTGTTAAATTAACACTACACTTTTGACTAAATTAACACAGTGTAGTGTGGACACATATACACACTTTTCAAGTGTTAAATTTGACACCCTGGGTGTTATTTTAACACCAGTGATTTTGCTGTGTACTATGGAAGTCAATGGGTACAGTCAACTGCATCACTCATCATAAAATCTTTTTTTTTTCAACAGAATAAAGAACACTGTAAAAAAATTGCAGGATTTTTGTTAAATCAACACATATTTTTTTGTTAGTTTAAAACTTGAAACATTAAAGGAATAGTCTACCCTTTTGCCATATTAAACTATGTTATTACCTCAACTTAGACAAATTAATACCTACCTATCTTTTTTCAATGCGTGCACTGTACAGCGCGTCGTGAATGTGTTAGCATTTAGCCTAGACCCATTCATTCCTATGTTACCAAACAGGGAAGCCAAACACTTCCATGTTTTCCCTATTTAAAGACTGTTACATGAGGAGTTATACTAGTAAGTATAGTGCCACAAAATAAAACTTTTTTTTTGGTACCATAGGCATGGGCGCGGGAAGTGGGGGTGCTGCAGGTGCTGGTGGCAAAGATTTAAAACTGCAATGACCATAAAATTATAGCTTGTAAATGTCTCTGATTGTTGTTTGTTACTGTTCCAATACATTTTGTATGTCATCATGTTTGGGCTGTGTGATGAAGAGAGAATGATTAATTTAGTAATTTTAAAATGATTTAAAATGTGAATGCGATTCAGCCCATAAGCTGCGTGTATAAGCATAACACACAAGCACGCACACTCACAGCCACATAGAACGAATTACTATCTGTAGCTTATCTATCAGCTTCGCAATGTCTCAGAAGAGAATTTTTTATTTTTTTTCAATAACACAGCCCAAAAGTCCCAAGGACTAGCGTTATTTGTCCAAATGACTCACATATCAGAAAAAGGTATTTTTTTTAATAAAAAAACTATTTAAAAATATAGCCAAATTGTTTCGCGGTGTTTAACGCACATGTAAATGTAAAAGAACATTTAAAGTAAACATTTAAAGTAAAAAAGATTGAAGTAAATTATTTAAACGACATGAAAGGAACTAAATTGTAAAGCCTCGATGTACAATAAGGAACATGCGCATTTAAGAGTGGTGGGTATTTAAAAAATTAATATAAATTATTCCCATGCATCGATTTTAATGTTAAACATCTATAAATCCAAATGAATCTTCCCGCGACTCTGACCATAGGAATGAATGGGGCTAGGCTAAATGCTAACACATTCATAACGCACTGTACAGTGCACGCATTGAAAAAAGATAGGTATGTATTAATTCGTCTAGGTTGAGGTAATAACATAGTTTAATATGGCAAAAGAGTAGACTATTCCTTTAAGTTAAACAATTTCAACTTGAATTCATATCAACTTTTTTAAGAAAAAAATGTGGTTGAATTGACTTTTATTTTTTTTAAAGTGAAACTTATACAGGTTTGTAACAACATGCGGTGAGCAAGCAAATAATGACAGAATTTGCTTTTGTAAGTTGTTTTGGATAACAGCGTCTGCTAAATGTCTAAACGTAAATATAATTTGCAACGTGGCACACAGTGCTTGACCAGTCCTCCAATTGGCAACATAAAAATATCACACAAACAGGCACAGGACCTCACTCCTGTGAGTCATAACTCTGTCCTTTTGTATAATTTAGTCACAGAGTAGATCATGAACTTGTGATCAAAGCAACCAGTGTTGATGACAGTCATTTCCGCAGATCTGGCAGTTTGGTTACAAAAGGTAAAGGAGAAAACAGAGGTGGACCAGCTGTTGTGGTGGTAGGCCAAGTAGAGCAAATGCATGAGCGTATCACGGTCTTATAAACTATTTGGTTAGTTTAAATCATTTTAATTTATGTGTGCAATTCAAGTGCTATTCAGACAGTGCCGGCCCGAGCCTTTTAGGGGCCCTAAGCAGAATTTGTTTGGGGGGGCCCCCAAACCAATTTTTTAATAAAAAAATTAAGAAATTACAAACATTTATAAAAAGAAAAAAGTTGCACGTTAAGAGCGAGCCGAACTGTCACACCACTAGCTGCTGCTCCACAACTTAAACATACTGTAAATAATCATGCAAACATACCTTTATCTTGCTCTTTTTCTCTTCCTCTGTCTTTTTCTTCTTTCTCTTTTCAGCACCAGAGGGATACATAGCCTACTTTTTTGTAACATGGCTTATCATTTATTACAGTTACGCGCACTTGCATACCGGCGCAAAGTGTCAATTCAGGCGAGGTGTCTATATTGCGCATGACTCAAACGCTAGCACTGCAGACACACATCAGTTGCCTGCAAATCAGATTTTTTTGTCTTGAATAATTAATTTATTCATTCGTATTCATTCATTCATTTATATTACTTGTTTAAGTTATATAATAAAAAACGATTGGGGGCCCCCTAGTGGCCATGGGGCCCCAAGCAGCTGCTTAGTTCGCTTATGCCTCGGGCCGGCCCTGTATTCAGATGTGATGTTAAATTACATTTTGTTAAATGGTCCATGTTATACAAACATGTTATATTAGATTTCATAAATCAGTTAATTATTTGACTATAATATACTTTGAAATGTAGAAAGATAAAGTTTTTTTTTAAGATATCAAGACATAATATGTGACCAACCTGTGAAATCACAGCTAAAGTCATTTTTTGTGATTAACTGTTTTTACATAAATCATCCTACATAATGTAAAGAATATTCTGTGAGAAAACAGCCTTGATATCTTTATATTAATTAAGTAAGATCATGTGAAAGATCACAATCATATGAAATCAATAACTGAAATCAAACTTTGATTCTCCAAATCTCATTATTAGATTATGAGACTGTTTAACTTTTTTTAAATCAATTCAATTTTATTTATATAGCTTTTTTCACAATTGTTAATTGTTTCAAAGCAGCTTTACATTAATAGATTCAGGAGAAAAAGCAGAAAAATTAATGGACAACATAAGCAGCAAAATACAGTGGCAAAGATTAAACGTTGTCCTAGCGAGTGTAGTAATAACGTATAGAAGAGGGTGCTAAGTTTAGCCAATGTCAGCTGATCATCCTATAGTATATATTAGATACTATTTTATTACATTTAATGGGAAGTAAAACATTTAAAATTACACTGTCAGAAAAAAGGGTACAAAACTGTACCTTTTTAGTCGCTGGGGTGGTACCCCAAGTTACCATTTTGTACCTTTACAGGTATATAAACATAATACAATGTTGTACCTTTTGAGGTACATTACTGTTCCTTAAGGATCTATTGTGTACCGTTAAAGGTACAGTTAACCGTTTGTAACCGTAAAATTTAACTGGTAAAAAATGGTTTCTTATGGTACACAATTGGTTCTTAGGGTATAATATTGTACCCCATAAGGTACAACATTCAATGTGTTGTATACCCATAACGGGACAAAAAGATACCTTTCAGGGTACCACACCAGCGACAGAAAAAGCAACAACTTTGTACCTTTTTTTCTGACAGTGTATATATAAATACAAAGTAAACAGGGGCAGCCGAAGGTCATTGGTCAGACATCGGCCATTGAGTTTTTAAACCATATTCACATTGAGTGAACTGAGTTACATGAATTAAGTTAAATCAGGCATCAAAGCATTTAAATATTTTGGAAAAGGGGTTAAGGCCCATTGTTTGATCAAAGAAATTTATCAGCAGGCCAGCATGAGGTTAAAACAACATGGTTTTGCAAGTCGATTAAACCTACTATTTTGCATTTTGATTTGTAATAATTTGACATAACTTACTAAAAACGAGTTAAAATAATTAAAGTTAAGTTAAAGTAACATAAACTATGTGTTGATTTGACATAATGTTTTACAGTGCACTTATGTGAATATGTAAAAATAGTCAGAATGCAAAAATCCCTTCAGATTTTGGCTGATTTAGACCAAAAAGATCTTAAAAAGCATTAAAGGGGACAGAGAATGAAAAACCCTGAAAACCCTGTCTGAATACCCTGTCTTTGTTGAATAATGGTAGTCTACCCGCATTCACAAACATACAAAAAGTGCTAGACATGCTAAACATCTCAGTCTCATAGAAATTCCTCTTTTAGAAATGTCAGCCAGAAAACGGCCCAATCTGAAAAACTGATGCTTATGACATCACAGGCATCTCACTGCCCCTCCACTTTAAAATAATTGGCTGCATTTTTTGAGTGGCAGCAAAGTCAGCCAATCAGTAATGAGATTGTAACTTAAGCCAGTAGGGGGAGCCAAATAGGTGCAAAACCACTTGTTTAAAATCCCCCACCCTAATAGAGCTATCTGAGAGAGGTTTTAGGAAGCTTCTAAGGCATTACAGACCCAAACAAAAACATGTCACATCACAGAACAAGGGTAAATACCCCTTTCAATCACTCTATGTCACCTTTAAAGTGATAAAAAAAATCTTGCATCTGTAGTGGAAGATTTTTTATTTTTATTTTTAATTATAGTTTATGAACTTATAATTGTTAAATGGAAAATCCTGTTCTTCTGTTCTAGTGAAAGATTTCTGTTCTTTCCATCTGTTCAGTAGTAAAATGTCCAAAGACTAGAACATTATGCAAAGTCCTACCAGATAAGATAAAGGGGGGCTAGTGAATGAGATAATTAACAAATGATGAACAAGTGGAAAAACTCAGTAAACGGTAGAGTTTCACTGAGAACAAAATAATTTCTTCTATTTGACCAGATGTGCTTCAACTGATATGTTTCTTAGTCATTGATAAATTGAAGGTTTATTTTCTAAGTGACGCTGGAACTATGATGAAATCTTTGGATCATGGGCGTAGATGGGATGACTGTGTTTTTCAGTATCTTACTATAAATATGTGCTCAACCTTGTAAACGGGGCTCTTAGGTTTTTAAACTTCTAGCACCACGGGGGTGAGAGCCTATTCTGCAGAATATATTAAATTCAGACAAAGAAAATTCTGTCGACAGTGTGTCTGTGTGATCCTTGACTTTCACTCTTAGTGAGTATTATTTGATGCGGCTAAAATTCCACGACACATCTCCAAACCAGAATACTTTGCAACCTTATAATGCAACCTTAAGAGTCACCAAGCATACGGCCACACTCTGAGATGCTTATGCATGAGCCCTGACATTGAGTTACGACCGGCAGAACAGCTATGAGGGTAAACAGATTGTATTCTGTTTTTCTTGGTGAGGGATTAAACTATTCATTTCACAGTGACATTTCACAACCCTAAAACCAATGAATATTACTCACACACCGACCTCGAATCTGAATAGGAAAATCCTTCCATCTCCCCGAAGTGACAACACACGTATATGACCCGATTTACTCTCATAATTATTGATTATGTGTCCTTTTCGGAAGCAAATGACACCATGAACATGGTGACACTACAGACATACTACTCTTGGACTATTTGTTCCTGGATTAATTAAAACATAATCTCAGTATGGTTTTTCACCAAAAATCACATAATAAACTATCTTTCACATATCTTTCTGCTATGTTCAAATGATGACATTCAAGTAAAATGTAAAAATTATGACTTCCTTATGTTAGTGCCAGCATAATTTGGTACTGAAGCAATGGTAATAGCCATACAAATACATGACCGGAACTACATCACTAACGTATAAGGTGTCAATATACACATAACATGCATATTAAAATTTATGTTCTCATGGAAACATTTCTGTCAACATGCATCAAAACATGTAAACTTCACATATAAATATCAGCACACCTGAGCTAGTAACCCAAACATTCACCAACCTTCAACTAAGATCACAAGATTTTCATCTACCTGGAGCGAAATGGCTAAAGGTATGGTTTTGATGAATCGGATACACGGTAACCTGTTCAGTTCATTGATTTCTTTTCACATAAAATGCAATTTTAATGTTTCTTACCTAAATGTTTCCTATCAGATGCTTTAGTTTTTGATGATTGTCATATTAGGTTATTGGATCACAACAAGAAAAAAACTAAACATTTAAGATTTAATGTAAAAATACTTTATTTGTTATTCTGGTTATTTGGTCATGTCATCTGTAGCTTAAATAAAGCATGTTGCATGTGAAAATGTCACGCTTTTATTTTCTTAGCTTTAGTGCTGCTGTCTTTGGTCCTGGTCAGTGTTTTTGTGAATAATGGGACTGCCTCAGAGAACCAGAGGCTCTTCAACAACGCAGTCATCCGTGTACAACACCTGCACCAGCTGGCTGCAAAAATGATCAATGACTTTGTAAGATTTTCACTTATTATATAAATATCTAAAAAAAAAAATCCAAATGGAGCCAGATTCGTCATGAATATTGTTGTTTTATATTTCTGTTCCCAATCTCTTAATTATATTATGAGACTTTTGCCTGTTTTTACCATCGCTTTTTGCATTTTCATTATCAAGGAGGACAGCCTGTTACCTGAGGAACGCAGGCAGCTGAGTAAAATCTTCCCATTGTCCTTCTGCAACTCTGACTCTATAGAGGCTCCCACTGGCAAAGATGAAACGCAGAAAAGCTCTGTGAGTATCCAGCATCATTAGAAATTAATTATGTTTCACAAATAAATACCGGACTATAACAAATTAAGTGAAACTTTAAGCTTCTTCAGCGATCCTTGATAACAGTTCAACATGACCAGTGGTCTGAAACCTCTCTGAACATTTCTTTGCTTTTTTAGGTGCTGAAGCTGCTTCGCATCTCCTTCCGCCTCATTGAGTCTTGGGAGTATCCCAGCCAGACCCTTAGTGGAACCATCTCAAACAGCCTGACCATCGGCAACCCCAGCCAGATCACAGAGAAGCTGGCCGATCTGAAAGTGGGCATCAGCGTGCTCATAAAGGTGTGTGTGTGTGTAAGAGCTTAAAAGATAGAGTTCAGTCATCACATGCAGGTAAATCTTGCATTAGTAGTGCAATGGTTGTGGGTTTGATCCTAGGGAACGTACACACTTATTAATATATACTTTGTTGTATTGTACATAAATGTAATTTGGGCCTACATCAATTTTATTATCTTGCTTTTATGGCCTCATCATGACACAATAAAAACCACTTTCTCTTATTTAAAAAATTCATATTTGCTAAAACTATTCAATAATTTGGAATTTGTATCTGCACAGGGATGTCTTGATGGACAGCCAAACATGGACGATAATGACTCCCTGCCATTGCCTTTTGAGGATTTCTACTTGACTTTGGGGGAGAATAACCTCAGAGAGAGCTTTCGTCTGCTGGCCTGCTTTAAAAAAGACATGCACAAGGTTGAAACCTACCTGAGGGTTGCGAACTGCAGGCGATCCCTCGATTCCAACTGTACCCTGTAGAGGGCGCCAGTAGACAATTAGCCATAGCCTGTAATACGATTGTGCTTTGCTACAAATCAAAGACCAGATTATGTCCTCAAACCCCCTTAAACCCAAGTATTTTCTGGTCCTAAATTTGCAGGAAAGTTCAGTCGGGCAAGGCTAAGTCTCATGTTTAATCTTTTCATGCCACTATTGTATTTATTTATTCTTTTTAGGGAGCACTCGTTCATAATTTATAAAGAGATGAATTAATTAATTCAAAGCAAAAAGGTTAAATCCGATTTACCATTTCAAATGGTGCTAAGAAATGTATGTTAATGTCTTTTGAAATGTGTCTAAATTTACTTTAAAATAAAAAAGTGCTCTAGTATGTTTTACTAGGCTTAAAATCAGTGTCCATAATGTAATTTGAGTTCACTCCCATAAGTATTGCAATGTCTTAGATCGTGCCTTAAACCTTGTAAGCGTATCCTATTTTGTTCTTGTTTGCTCTGTTTGTCTTTATCCATTAAAGTGTTAAATGCATTTAATGTGTATGACTACCTTATCTTACTTCGGTCCACTGGACGTGTAAGTGTGATATTACCGTAGTGATTCCTTCAGATTTCAGACACCACTAGTGCACTATGTAGATGATCGGTTAAATAGGTGCGTAATGTTTTCAAAATACCGCGAGAACGTTTCGAAAACACTGTTTTGACTGTGGTTTGCGCAGCGCTGCATGAATTCTACATAAAAACGCAGGCGACTAGACGGACCACCCATTGTCCAATCACAGGGCTTTACGTAACGTGACGTCAAAGAGCGGGAAGTGCAAATCTGTTTACGGAAGTTGTTGAGGAAAACCCGTGTTAACTAGATTTTTATATTTATTAACAGTTTTATTTCAATATTTCCGTTTAATTTCAATTATATGTTTCATGAGGTAACACTGCTGGTGTTTGGCGAGGGGTAGCTTCATTTAAACATAATATTTCGATGGATATCGAGGTCGATATAATTGAGTTCAAAGTTCCTGTCGAAAACAACAAAACCATTTTTATTTGGGACATTCAGCCGATATTTTCAGAGGCGTATATTTTTGTAAGTAAAATATGATAATACATAATAGACAACAGTTAAGCTAATTTACGCCTGAGAAACTGAATTCTAACGTGTTTGTTGTCTGCACAAATGAGTTCAATTTAAACACTATAACGTAACGTATAGGTGATTTTTAAATTAAGCATTTACAAAAATTCATTATATTGTTTGAATCTTTACTAATGTTGTAGGTTTAAAAAAAATACAATGATTTGTTTGGACAAAAATATTAATACTCAGTTCTTTCTCAACGGACTGGACTATTCACCTTGCTCTGTCATTTTAGCTTTGATAGTTTTAAACAGTAGGTTAGCAGTTTCAATACTGGACTGTTAGGGATTTGGATTGCCAAGTCTACATTAATAGTGTACACTGACACAACTTCAGGCCTAACTGGTTTTCATTTAACCTCACACTATTTCAGGAGTCCCTGTGGAAAGTGTATTCAGCATTTGGAGCTCTCTATCTGGTGAAGGTTTGTCCCAATGCCACAGTAGCTGAACCGGGCTTCTACGCACTGGTGAAGTTTTACTCAGCAATTCAAGCGTCCAAAGCTCAGCGGGCCACTGATAAACAATGTCTTTTTCAAAACTCGCCTGTAAAGGTATCAGATTGTGTTACAGCTAAAGTTCAAGTCAAAGCATTGTTTAAAATAGTAGGTTTGGAGGTTTTTGATGCCACCAACGTATTGGTGACTCGATTGTCAGCTGATCAATTCATTTGAAAATGTTACAGATTTATTTTTGTTGAGATTTCTTTTTAAGAGGGTTTAGAAACCTTAGGAATAAAAGTTATTAGTATTAGGGCTGCAAGATCAAAATAATGCAAATGTGCACATCACAGTAAGGATACAGCAATGATTTGTAATAACTGAATGATTTTCAAAAACGTATGTGTAGTCAAAGTTTCAGGTTGATGCAAATAGCAGAGAGACTGGCAAAACAGAGAAAACATACTATCAGGGCTCCAGACTGCCACCAAATGGGGGCATTTTGCTACCAAAATTTGAGAGTGTGCCACTGAATTTTACATCCAGTCGCACATGTGCGACCAGTAAATTTGACCTTTTGTTTTGTGATGTGACAGTGAATTTGAAACAGCACATTGTACTTTCTGCATCTATCACCAAAGTATTTATTAGTAATATAGTGGAAATTTGTAAAAATTTGATTATTTGGTTAGCATGTTGATTTACGGTGTGTGCCCCTAAATTTTTTGGTTGCGCCCCTAAAATTTTCAGTTGGGGGCCACTGTGCTCCTAGTAAAAAAGTTCAGTCAGGAGCCCTGGATACTCTTTACCAAAAAGAATTTGAATCGTGTTTGTTTTTAAATATAGTTTATTACCATTTAAATTGATTTTACAAACTTAAAGGAAGCAATATCGTTTTGCACATCATATATGTGAACTTGGACCCCAAAACCAGTTACAAGTCGCATGGGTATTATTTATAGCAATAGCCAACAAAACATTGTATGGGTCAAAATTATCGATTTTATTAATGCCAAAAATCATTAGGATATTAAGTAAAAATTATGTTCTATGAAGATATTTTGTACATTTCCTTCCGTAAATGTATTAAAAATGCATTTATTATTAGTAATATGTGTTGCTAAGGACTTCATTTGGACAACTTTAAAGGCAATTTTCTTAGTAATCCATCAGATTCCAGATTTTCAATTAGTATCTCGGGACAATTAATATTTTGCTATCCTAATAAACCATACGTCAATGGAAAGTTATTTATTCAGCTTTCAGATGATGTATAAATCTCAATTTCCAAAAAATTAACTTTTATGTTTTTGGTCCAGGGTCACATATAGAATTATTGAGCAAGTTATCTCATATATCATTATTTTCTTCAGTATCATGCAGCCCTCATTTTTTATCCTATATCTCAAATGCTCTTTTAATTTCTTGTTGGATACTCCATCATTTGTAAGTCACTTTAGGTAAAAACATCTGTTAATGATAAATAAAATATAATAAAAATATAATTTTCTTTCTGTCTTTCTGCCATCCACTCAGGTCAGACTGAGTACAAAACAAAATCTCGCCTTTTATACTCCTAAACCTCTGAGTCTTTCCAAATGTCTGGACCTGGCCCATCACTATCTGGGCTTTAGTGGATGGTCTACTCGCATTATAACTGTAAGCAATCATTATTACCTTGTTAAAACTACTAATGAGTGGTTTCCCGGACAGAGATTAGCTTAAACCGGAACTAAGCCTTAGTTTAATTAGGAAAATAACTAGTTTTAACAAACATGTCTTACTAAAAACATTACTGGTGTGCATTTTGAGGCAAAACAAAGAGCACTGATGTATTTTAAGATATGTCAGTGCAAGTTGTTTTCAGTTTGGAAAGCTCTTACATTTATTTCAGTCTAGGACTAGTCTAATCCCTGTCTGGAAAACCGCCCCTAAGTGTTTGTTTATTCTTGGGCTGTTTGTAGATGAATATATTTACTGAATGTCTATTGTCTACAGTTGAAGGATCTCTCAAGTTGTGTGGATGCTGGGTGTCCAGAAGAAAGAGACAGCCAGGGTGTGCTTTTGAAATATGGCTGCGTAGTAGAGTTGACTCTTAAACAGCATGAAGTGAGCTGTCGCGGGGTTGGTGTGGCAGAAGAGATCATCGACAGTGATCGGGGTGAGTTTACACATTCGTAAGCAATCAGCTTAATTTGATAATTAAGCAATTATTTAAGGGTTGCATAAACCATTATAAAGCAACGAAAAATGAAATAAATGTCAACTATGCTTTAAGGACCAATTTTACGTGTAACAGTGTCACTAATAATAATATAATTTAACACAAAATGACGATACACCTTCTTGAATCTGGTAAATCGATTAGACCCAGAGGAAAAGCTGAGAAAAAGAGGTACACTGATGAAGCGAGCCAAAGACAAAGCTGTAGTGGGTGCCTTTGAAAAAGTGCTTCTCATGGTCCTGGGTAAGTATCACTATCAACGTTTAAATCCATTATACAGTTTCTACTGTATTCTAATCTGTTTATGATACGCATGCATAGGCGATTGTAATTATGGTAGGCCTACAAATGTTGTTATTGTTTTGTAGGAAATGGAAAAATAGCAATTGAATGCAAGTTTGATCCAGATGAGATTCTTCCAGAGGAAAATTCTGAAGGAGTCATAAAGGTAAGCTTTCTTTGGTTCTGTTGACCATTACATAAGTAAAATTCTGTGGTGTTTGGAAATAGACAATCAAAGGGCTAACACAGTCAATTGTTTATCTGGCAGGTTAATGACATCCCTTGGAATGAGTTAGATGGTGCTGACAGTAATACTGAAGAGGACTTCCCATGGGACCTCACTGTGGATGTCCCTCAGTGACACCTGCCTTTAGACCAGCTTTGCCTATCCACAAGCAGCCAATATTTTCCAGATAAGTGACAACCAAAATAAAAAAGTTCCCCATTTTGAACGAGAAATTAGGTTTTGAGGGTTTGCCTTTGATGGAGGGAAATATGCTGTAAAAAGCTTAGGTACTTTTGTGTAAAAATGAATGCTTTGCAAACAATTCAGCGAAAACAGTGTTACAGTTTAACAAACAGTATTTGTGTTACAATGTGCTAAAGTGTCTGCTTCATATTTGACCAAAATAACAAAGTATGTTTTTATATATAAGTTCCAGAGCTTTTGTGGCTGTGGTCTGATTTAAGGCCGCAAGACATGGCCAAAACTAAAACCCACTTATAGAAACTAGAATCCTGACAGCAGGAATACAAGAGAAAACCTCAGATTATCAAAAAACGTGCAAACATTTAAAAGTGACCGTAATGTCACTGTGTTTCAAGCAAACTTTGTGGTTAACCTCATGATCTCAGTTCAACTGGCTGAACATTTCACTTCTTTATTTTCATAAAAACACTTTTTGTTTTTTTGTGTGGCTGATATGTTGCAATAAACTCAAGACACACCATTGGTTTGAATGTCAAGCCAGGTATCAATAATAACTTATATTAAGTAACATTAGCATTGCCACCTTTGTTGGGCATTTCAGTTGCATAATTAAAAAATATTTTTGTTTGTTTAATGTTATGGGTTATAATGTGTAAAATAAAATGTTTAATGGGAGTATACTGTATTCTAACAGCGTGTGCCTCTCTCTCTCTGTTCATCATTTTTTATTTTGTTGGCAGCTTTTTTTTGTAGAAGATATTTTGTTCTTGTCAGGTTCAGGAACATTAGTAGTATAGTATCAGTAGTATAACATATATAGGGGTGGTTTAACGGACAGGGCTTAAGTCTAGTCCAAGACTAAACTGCATGTTTGAGCTGCCTTAATTTCAAAGCAACTTGCGTTCACATATCTTAAAATGTATCTGTGCCATTGTTTTGTCTCGAGATGCACACCAGTAATGTTTTTTGTAATGTCCTAATATAACTAAGGCCTAGTCCTGGATTCATCTAAATACTTTTTCACTCCTGAAAAGTTGTGAAATTGTTACAAATTAGTTCTTTCTAGTTCTGCTCATTTCTAAAATATTTAATTGTTGATCTAAGGAACCCTGTACCCTTTGCCATCAGGTCAAAAAGTTTTTGAACACTAGGTGGCAGTGTTTCATGCACCTAAATTTGCACTTTGTTGCATTGCAGCTTTACTAAGAATTGAGCACCTTACTGTAAGCCACAGCAACAGTGGCAAAAAACTCCCTAAGATGATGGTGGGGAAGTAAAGGAGAAACTTGACAAGAAACCAAAATTTTGTTGGGGAGCTCTTCTACCCAAGACATGTACACCAACCTAAACAAATACACCTTCTCATTTGGCATGTAAACAGGCCGTATACCATTAATATTGTTTAAAGAAATCATATGGTGTTGAGTTGAATATAATAGTGAGTATTTATAAGAATGGTGTATGGGAAATAATATGTTTGACGTTTGAGATTGAGAGCATGGTAGTAGTTAAACATAAGTGTGTCAAAAGTGCAATCATAAGAAAACTAAATCTTTAGTCCATTCAAATATTTATTTTAAAATGTACTTTCTCTGAAATTAAAGAGTTAGAAATTTAATTTGAATTTAGATAATTTTAGAAATACATCCCTAAAAAAATACTGTTGCATTACAGTGTAATAAATACAACATTTGTTTGTTGATATTTAAATATTTAGAAATCCCATGACCTGCATATTTTATATTCATATTTAAAATGCACGTACAGTGATTGAGTGTTCCTTTTGCTAAATGTAAATGTAGCCTAGTTAAACAACGGATGAATTTTTTTTTACAAATGAAATAAGATGATATTTAATATCATTCAATAATAAATAAGATATCATTCAAATAAGATATCTATCTGTGAAATAAGATAAAATTTAGAAATGAGCATGTTCTCAAAAAAGCAGTTAAATAACTTATTTATTTTTACAGTTTTGGAAGTGAATGAAGGTAACTAAGTCCATATAGAGCGTTCAAGATTAAACAAGACTTTGCTGTAGATGTTGAGGCTTGTGTGTATGACTGACAACAAAGACAAAGAGCCTCTGATTCATAATCATCTTGATGAGTATTTTATTAGTTTGGTTGGTCTACTCATGCATAAGTTTGTATGACTGTCTGTGATTTTCTTTGTCTTCATTAATCTTAATCTTCATTTACCTTCAGGGGAATTAGCAAAACCACAAATAATATGACAATGTTTAATTCTTGTCATAAGGTCGTATTTTAAACTTTAAACCAATCATGTGATCTCATTTTTTCATTTGCTCAGCTTGTCCGCACCCTTTCACTTCCCGCTCATCATTTTCACTTTCCACAGAGTTCAATGGGGTCTCTCCACATACCCACAGCATCGAAATGTGCCAGTTATTATTTTTCACTAGAAACAAAGCATAGATGACGTTACAAAAATCTGTGGTTTACTGTGGTTTTGCTTGTAAAACCACAAATGCAGATGGCCAAAACATTCATGGGCAAAAGCTAAAACACGTATTTTAAACAAGAGAAAATACATTAGTGACCCAGTCTGTGAAAACCCAACTAAAATATTTTTCTTTTCTAAATTAAATTATCCTAATGTAAAGAAAAGAACATTATGTGGAAATCAAACCGTTAACCCCTGAAGAAGGTTAAAAAAAATTTACCTGCTGTGTTGATTGTATCTTACAGCGGATTACATTATTCTAATCACAAGAATTCCAGCTTTCCAAAGATATGTAAAATGTTAAGCTTTTTGTTTTTGAGTTGTTGTATTTGATGAAGTTTTCTGCCAAATAATGCAGGGTCCCTCCCAAGGTACCCTGGAATTTTAAGGGGTTTTAATAAACGTAATGTCAAAAATTTAATTTAAAGTGTAATTAATGAATAAAAAGAATTAGATTTTAAGCCTTAAGCCTTGACAAGGTCACATATATTATATCCACCCATAGTGTGTATTTGTAAATTGTAGTTATAAATCTTGACTTGTAGATTTGTAGTTCTTTTGAAGCAGACCGAAAAGGAAGATTTATGTGAAACTGCTACAATGTAGCCCTGTGGGTTGCTTATTGTGAAGAATTAATGAATTTAATATGACATATTTTGTAAGGATTGTTGCATTATTGTATAATTGACAGTGAAAACCATATTATACAACAATAGATACATCTAATGCAATTTGTATGTACAGTATAGGCTACATTGATTTTTGTAAGTGAAAAATAAAATGTATTACATTATATGGACATTATCAGAATATTTGAATATTTATATATGATATTTAAAGGGGGGACATTACATTTTGTCATCTTTACCTCACCATCATGTTGTTTTAAGCCTTTTATTCTGTTGAACAAAAAACATAAGACATTTTAATAAATGATGGTAAGCACACAGTTGATGATACCCATTGACTTCCATAGTATTTCTTTTTCCTAAGTAGGGCTGGGAATTTATTATTGGTAAAGTTGTTTATCCATACAGTGGGGGTTAAAGTTGATGTTCAGGCCAAGCTTTGGCATCTTTCTTTGTACACTTTCTTTCTTTGTATTTTATTCTTTTTGTCTCGGGTAATAGCTCATACACATTGGTAATGGTATTATTTAGCATTTCATGTATTTTTAGTGTAACCATTTGAATCTGTGGTTTAGATTTGATTCAATGTTAATACTTAAGCGATATAATATATTCATATTCTAGCAATGCTCTCCCACATATTTTGCTATCGGTGGTGGTATAAGCAGCAGAAGGGTGTGAGTAAATGATGACAAAAATTAACTTTTTGGGTAAACTATCCCTTTAAGTTGTACTGTTTCTTGTATTTGTTATCACAACATTTATACATTTGGCAGATGCTTTTGTCCAAACTGTAAAAAAAACATTGCTGCCTTAATTTTTTGGTTTTGTTTAATCAACTCAATAATGTACAATAATCATTTTAACTTGCTATTATTTATCTTGACTAGAGATTAGTTGTTATAACATATAAAATATAGTTGATTTAGGTCTTGTAACATTTTATAAGTTGTAATTATTGTTTTAACATGCATTTAAATTTTTGACATGACCTTACTTAAGTCAATATAAATGATATCAATGTTATATTTTTACAGAATGTTCTTTTCATGTTGATTTTATGAAAACAGTCAATCACAAAAGAACAACTGTGGGTTTTCACAGAAACGGTCACAAAAGTTTTCTAAAAGACTGAATGAATATGCCATCTGACATATGCCAATTATAACCCCATAAAAGTGCCATCTTTATAACACAAACATTAGTGTATGAAATACTTGTGAAACAATTCATGAATGACTAAACAGAATTGTTGTTTTTTAGGGCAGCCCTGTGATTAACCAAAACACGTTTCAGCATGCCACATAATAACAGACTGGAGAAGTTCAGCAAAAAGTGAATCATTCAACATAAATTATTTTCAGATCCAGTTTGTTTGTAAATGTTTAGTTTATACCTTAGGCTGTTAGAAACCGCATATTTTAAAACCGTATTTCTTACTCTAACATATAGACACATATGGGGTATCAGTCTTCATGTGGGATACACTGGAATAAAAGAACAAAATAAAGAAAGTGAATTAAAAATTCCCCGGGTTTAAGTGGAAAGTAGCCTAACGTCTTAAGTTTCTTTTCGGTTGTGTTGAAATAATCTCTTTCGCCTTTCAAATCCGTTCGCACAAATGCAGCATATAAACCCAACATCTTCTGTTAGTCTTTCACCAAACGACATACACGATACAAGACAAGTCAACGAGGTAAGCACTCGGTAACTCCTGGCAAATTTATATTCTGATATTGGTCTAGCTGTTTGAATTACAATTAAAGGTCTGCGTTTGACCCTTCAGGTATTCAATCCCGTATAATCATCTATTAAAATGGATCTGCGTTGTGTGGCCTGGTTGTGCAGCATCATCTGCTTTGCGCATATTTATTCACTTCCAACAAACTGCATGCTTCAGAAGCACTTAATAAAGACATCATTTACTCTTCTGGATACTATGGTGCGTAGGATTTTTTGTTATTTCATATTTTTATTTGTTAAATATAGACTAGGTCTAGCAGGAGGCAAAGGTAATGTTTTTATTAACTTTAACAATTTTACATTTTAGGGGGGTCTTTTTCCTGAGCAATGCCTGGAGGACGATGTTAAAATTAATTTCCCTCAAAATGTTTTCGAGGCAAACAATGCGCAACAGGTAACGTCTGCATGTACAGTTTTGAGTAGTTTTGAAGTATTAATAATTGTTTTAGTAGGCAATTAATAATGCTTTTGTTAACTCTTTGTATGTTTTTTTTATCAGGTTGGTGGTGTTGAAAAGGCCATTTACCAAACACTGCAGAATATTGAAGCTTTGTTTCAGAATGATGGTATTCCCAACGAGTGGAATGAAAAGAAGTTGGATGGTTTTTTACACACCATATATCGCCAGATCGATCACAGCAAATGCGTAAGAGAAAGCTTCCCTTTTCTAGCATGGGACTCCAAAGATCACTTTGTTTTTCTTTCTGTCAATCAACATTATTTTTTTCTCTTGTCAATATAGATCCTGGGCAAACCTGAAGCTGGACAACATTCTCTTGAAAGAGATGCAGCGCTCAAAATTTATTTTGAGACCATATCCGCAAATATGAAGCAAAAGGTACAGTAGGCTTGCGTTCTTTTATAAATCTGCTGTTACATTAGAAATGTTCTTATGCTTAATGTCATTTTTTTTTTCAAATGTTTGCGCAGGATTTCAGTTACTGCGCATGGGAAGTCGTGAGAAAGGAGATTCTGCGCACCCTTGACTTCATATTAAAACACAACACAGACATCATGCTATGAGACCCCGGACATTTAATCTAATTTTATTTATTTATTCGTATTTATATTTATTTATTTATTTATTTATTTATGCCTAATGTTGTAACGAAAACACAACTTTTTGCATCTAAAAGCTGTTGTGTCTTTCCATTTAGCACTGAAAAGCAATAACATAACTTTTTTACTGTGTGATCATAACGTTTTTTACTTTTCATAATTACAGTGTTATTTTTGTATTATTTATTTATTTATTTATTGGAAAACACTGAAAATAAAACATTCTTCAAATGCAAAAAATCTCAAATCTTCTGTTTATTTTTCAAAATATGACTTTTGATATAAAAAAAAAATGAATGAGTTGGGATGAATGTGAAGTATTATGATTAATCTTCGCACATAAGCATCTCTCTTACAGAACTGTGACAATATACCCGTAATAAAATACAATAACGAATAATTACTCTTACATTTTTCACAGTGGTTTACCATAATTTAAATTATAATTAAAAATCCATGTTTTTATACAGGAAAATACTTTCTTATTTATACAGTACTTTTTTCCTTAAATTACATACAAATGTATGTACATTTACAATCAAAATATGTAATTGTGTACACTCTTAGAACGAATGTGTTAAAAACAACACATTCGTGTTGATTGTGTGAGGACACACTAAATGCGTTGTCCCAGAATTCACCCATCACTGTGTTATTATTCAAACAACACATTTTGTGTTACTTTTAACACAACTTGTGTTATATTTTAACACAAAATCAACACAAAATGACACATAATGTAACACCGAATGGGTTAAAAGTTTAACGCACAAAGATGTGTAAAAAATGAACACATCCTTTCTAAGAGTGTAGTTGGTTATGTGTTGTTCATTAAATTAAAAGTACATGACCATACAAAAAAATGTAACATAACAAAACACAAACATGTAAAATAATATGTTTTATAATTTATTTGTTGTATAAGTATTAGTATTTAAGTGTATAGGGTCACTTAAGACCGCATATGTAATAATGATTGCTGAAACAGTCATCCATTTAAGATATTTTCTAGGTTCATGATATTAACTTTATCACCCAACCCAATTTAATCATAGAAAGTTGCAAAACCCTAAACAAATGAGATCACAGTGGCATCACACCATTCTTATATGTTGAGAATCACATTGAGTACAAGTTCATTGTAAATTCAAAATGTTGAGTTCATGAGTGCACAATGAGTGTGCCTTATATACTAAAATGTCAAGACATGCCATGGAGAAGCCTAGCTCAGACAGGAGCTTAGAGTTATTCACAGATTTGTGTTGTCCAAGCATCGTGGCCTAGTGGTTAGATGGTCAGAAGTTTTTGTAATCCAGATGTTGTTGGTTCGAATCCCACAGCTATAGCAGGAAGTCACTACAGTGTTTCGGTGTTGCCTTAATATTTGCCCAGTATTTGTGTCGGTGGTTTGTGTGTGTTTGAGTGCATTGAAAAAATGCAAAGACAATTATGTCTCTTTCACTTTTTCTTTTATTGGTCTTTGATCATAAAAATCTGGGGAAAATCTGTAAAATAACAGTTGCTGCAGAACTTTTAAAGAAAAAATCTGTACATTATTGGTTTTGGACTATAATTTTACGTTTTTTGTTTGGCAGTCGCCAGTTTTTGATAAAACATTTTACAGTGTAGCATCACACGAGTGTGCATAGTCATTTCATTTGTATGTCTTAGCAGAGGTTACTTAACAGCAGACATTGGCCTGGTTTCACAGACAAAGCTTAGCTGAAGCATCTTTTGTAAAAATGTCTTACAAAAATACATTTTTGATGAGTATCTTGAGACAAATCGACATTGAGCTCAAATATGTGTTCTAGTCTAGGACTAGCCTTAAGCCTTGTCTGTGAAACCTGTGGCCGGTTGCATAAAACTTTAAGACTAGTCTTAAAAGTTAGTCATTAATTTTTTGAAGTCTTGAAGACTGATCATAACTGTTTTAAGTATGTTACATAAAAAGGTAGATTGGTCTAATTTAAATCCAAATAATTAGACTGATTAGCCCTAACTAATTGCTAGTTAGTCAGAATCATTCTTAAGACACAGTCTTAACGTCACGGCTATGTTTATGCAACCGGCCACAGGGGTTAGTTTTAGAGATCTGACTAAGTGTTCTGTTTAAAACCGTTTAAAGCATTCACACTTTACCCACATAGGCTATCCTGCAGTTTGCAACATGTTGCAGAATTACACATCCTGTTTCTCATCTGTATGTCTAGATAGAATGTATATTAGTCCTATAAATTGCAGTGTCATAACCCTAGTTTGTCCTCCTACAGTTTCCCTGTATTTACCATTTGCTACTTGATTTGTGAGATCACTTTTAATATATGTATCCATATAGCGATACAGCGACAATGTTTTCCCTTATTAGACCTTATTGTTAATCTAAAATTTCACAAATATTTTATTTTCTAGTTTGTCAAGTGTTGGAAGAATTAGGTGAATTACCATAAGGCAGAAATATACCTTTGCACAAACAATAAAGTTAAATCTGATTTCTTCATAAAATCAACACAGAAGAGTAGAACTATACTGCTGCTTGAATGGCATTGCTGATTAATTTCCCTATTGAGTGTTAGCTGTCACTGGGGCAGTTATCCTAATATGTACTAGCTATAAATTTGGTAAAAATATGAAGTTTTGAGGTACTAATATGAACTCTTTGGGATTATTTTAATCCTGGATTAGGCCTTAGTTCAATTATGAAATTTAACTAGTTTTAACGAACAGGTCTTAATTTGCATTTTGAAGCAGCACAAAAGACACTGATGTATTTTAAGATATGTCAGTGCAAGTTGTTTTCAGTTCAGACAGATTTTATATTTATTTTAGTCTAGGGCTATGTAATCTCTGTCCGGGAAACCTACGCTTTATGTGCTAAGGTGTACTCTAAGGGTAACTACCCCATTGACAGCTAGGGAGCTTTTTGAAATTTCTTACAGTGTAGACCAGTGGTTCTCAAACTGGGGGGTGTGAGATAGTGTGGGGGCAGTTTTATGACACTTACGTTAAAGATAAATCATGGTCGCACCACATTACATTTTTAAAGGTTAGACTTAAAAAAAAAAACTTTGGTTTCCCCAGAATACGTATGTGAAGTTTTAGCTCAAAATATCATATAGATAATTTATTATAGCATGTTAAAATAGCCACTTTGTAGGTGTAAGCAAAATTGTGCCGTTTTGGGTGTGCCCTTTTAAATGCACTAAATGGCAGTGCCGTGGTTGGATAGTGCAGATTAAGAGGCGTATTATCCCCTTCTGACATCACAAGAGGAGCCAAATTTCAATTACCTATTTTTTCACATGCTTGAAGAGAATGGTTTACCAAAACTATGTTACTGGGTTGATGTTTTTCACATTTTCTAGTTTGAAAGAAGCACTGTGGACCCAAGTATAGCACTTAAACATGGTAAAAGTCAGATTTTCATGATATGTCCCCTTTTAGGCTACAGCCAATATATACAAACATACCCATAATAGACTTATAGCTACATAGAAGGCGTACCATTTTTAATCAGGCAAAATTTTAAGTATTCCGTCATAAATTTACATTTACATCTATTCAAAGTGACAATGTGCATTACGCAGTACACATTTTTATCAGTTTGTGTGTTCCCTGGGGATCAAACCCACATCCTTAAGTGCTTCTAATGCAATAATCTACATTAATCAAGAAACAGGATTATACATCTAACTTTGACATATGATTAAGACTCTATCATAATATACTAACAGTTATATATAGCTACATGTTTTTGTTATGTTACCATATAAAAACATTACCAAGAAGATGCCTGAAGAGAATGCGAAATACCAACTGGTTATTTTTGCACTATACCATGAGATAAAGTTTAAGGAGTTAAAGGAAGAAGCTACAGATAAGAGCGGCCAAGGCCATAAGACAGAGTTGAGAAAGAAAGCACCCGGAGAGATAAGTGTTGAAAAAAGCCCAGGATGCCATGCAGGCCTCACTTTCAATAAAGCTCATTATAAAAGACAAAACTTTTGAAGACGTTGTTTTTATTGTAAAAACATAAATATATTTATAACAATGTAAAAAATAAATAAATAAATAATAAATAAATACTTCAATAAATACGTCAATAAATAGCTAAAATACATTTTGGTAAAACTACACTTTGGATGAGTTAAGCTTAAGGATGACTTTAAGAACATGCAATAGCTCCTTTCGAATCACCTCCCAAGCGCAGAAACTGTGGTCCTGATAGAGAAAAAATTATAAGAGATTAGTACATGTAATGATGACAAAAATTGAGTGAATTTGTATTTAAATTACAAAACAGCTTACTTTACCTTGTCTCTAAGTAGAGTGGCTAATTTATTGAAATAGGTGTTTAGAGCATTCTCTCTTACAGGCCGATGCCTTCCCTCCTGAAAAATACAGAATTAGGACACAATTACAGACGTGTTCACATAGCCATTAAAGCCTACAGAAATAAATGCATGTTTCACTTACACATTTGCTCTCCTCAGTTAGGCGGTAAACTAGGTGTAGGAAATGCTCTGCTTTCTCCTGGTCCCAGGACTCTGGGAAAGTGTCGTTCGCAAACAGAAAGTCGATGTGCTCCATGATTGTATATAGGCCTACTGCTTTCTGCAAATATAACAACAACAGAAAACATTTAGATTTGGTTTATTAGAAACATTTTGATAACCATCCCAGAGCTATGCCTGTAATGCTGTGGTGTTGGTGAGTTGTCATTTTACCTCATTTGAGCCCTTTAACATCAGAGCAGATTTCGGGAAAGTTATCTGAATGTTTTCATCCAAGCATTCACGGGGAAAAATGCCTCCCTGATAAAATAGAAAGAACACAATGATTGGGACTACACTTTAAAAAATAAGGGTTTCTAAAACTTTCTTTGTAGGCTATGCAGTACCAAAAACCATGGTTCTCAAACTTTTTCGGCATGCGGCCCCCCTTGTAGGCCTATATATGATGCATCCCTCCGCTCCCCCACCAAAGAAAATGTATGCCATAAAACATTCTTACATTTTAAGTAGGCTAAAACTAATTTTAATTAGACAAAACATATTAAGTTTTACAACATATTGCTGTTGGTTATCTTAGGTTAAATTACACAGAATTGATGATAAGTTTATTTATTTTATAAAATGTAAAAAAAACAACAGGGACCCCCTTGGCACCATCTCCCCAAGTTTGAGAACCACTGCCATAAACAACCTTTAACAGACACAAAAAGATAAGAAAGAAAAGTTTTTGAAAATCTTTAACTGAGTGGTTCTTTGAGAAACCAAATGTTTTGGGTCACTTGACTAAAATATTTTTCATGATCTTAAGAGCTTTTGATACAAATGTGATGTCATCTCTGTAAAAAGGAATTGTGCCAATTAATATTAATTTCTAAAAATGTTTTGTTTAAATAATGTTTTTGAAGACTGACCAAGTAATGAAGAAAAATCGATCAATAAGCAGTCCACTTCAATATACTGTAAGACCTCAAGAGACTGGCTGATAAAATGCTAGGAGAACATAACTACAATGAAGATGTTATAGGCTAAAATAGTTTCATTTATTTTCTTAGCATATACTTGCTTTTTGTGTTATTCCAAAGTTATACGTTCAGAATTATTTATGTGGAAAAATGAAAAGAAATACGTGACCCTCAACTTTTGACCTGCATATAGGACATGTAAATGCATGAGGTACACTCTAAAAAAACAAACGGTGCTATATAGCACCAAAACTGCTTTGGATCATAACCATAGAAGAACCATTTTTAGTGCCATATAGCACCGGTGAAGCACCTGTGTAGCACCTGTGTAGAACCATATAGGGGCCATATAGCACCACATATGGTTCTACAAAGCACTATATGGTTCTACACAGGTGCTTCACCGGTGCTATATGGCACTAAAAACGGTTCTTCTATGGTTACGATCCAAAGCAACAGTTTTGGTGCTATATAGCACCGTTTGTTTTTTTAGAGTGTAGATAAGACATATAAGAACACTCGCATAATGAAAAAAAAGTTTCAACTTACCATGTTCTCAAGTAAATTGTAGCTTGTTTTTACGAGCCTCCACGGAAGATGACAGGTTGTTGGCATCGAGCAAACTTGAGCAAATATAAAAACGGAACACAGCAAGGTGATGTACTGAAGCGTCATTTCGTAAATCAATTCAAGAGCGGAGATCGGGAAGAAAGTTGTTAGGTGTCCAAGTAAAAAGTTAACAATATATAAGCTGCAACACTCGGTCCAGAACACTGCTGTCACTTTTTCAATAATCTGTATAAAACGAACACCCATCGTCCTTTTTATACAGCGTGTATGATTTAGGGAAAGCGAAATGCGGGTGGAAAAAAAGATGCTGAGTATACTTGTAGCTACAGGATTTTTTTTACAAACCGCGCGCCTCACTCGTTTCGTTTGTTGTGGCAGGATGTGATCTATCTATCTATCTATCTATCTATCTATCTATCTATCTATCTATCTATCTATCTATCTATCTATCTATCTATCTATCTAAATATCTATTTAGCCATCTATCTATCTAGCCATCTATCTATCTAGCCATCCATCCATCCATCCGTTATCAATTCATCTTTTATTAAATTCTGTTTTTTATTAGTCTTATGATATTATTGCTTTTATTTTAATAGAACAGATGTTTCTTTATTTTTTGAAAGGATTGAATTATTGATTGTAAATTATTTCAGTTTTGAGTTCAATTGCATTTTGATTTCGTATGTAATGCTTGTCAATGAGTTTAGGTTGTATTAAGAAATTATTAAAAAACGTGCTCGCCTTTTCATTTTCACTCGAAAGTCGAAATTGCCTGCTCGGTAAGCCCCTTGTCTTTCTATGAATGGGTGTTTTTTTACCAAGTTCACTGCGTTGGATTCAGACAATGGGAAAGCGAAATGCTCATTGCGCCAACCCACTTTAGGGCTGCCAGCGAGTTCACCTCCTACGCGGATAAACCACACGAGCGCGAGCTCAGGTTGGGTTCCATTAACAGCTAATAATCAGCGCGACCATATACTTACTAATGCCCGCATCGTCATCACTTATTAGCGGAATATTCCGTCCAAACCAGTATAAACGTATAAACCGCACGGATTTTCATCTTGTATGCTGTTGAACATCTGGAAAAAATAAGAGCACCGCGTATTTTATGCTATGCGTTATTGAGCATAAGACCTTTTGACTTACCCCGAACAACTAACAAAATTTTCCTTTAAATGCATCATCGTGGAATGTCATAAACAGGGCAATGACAATGGTCTCGTGTATCGTCTGAGTCTGTAGCAGATGCTGCGTTGGTTTAAATGCCATGTCACATCTTCTGATTGTTAGGCTATTTAATAGAAGAGTTTCAGTCTTTCCGGTGGATAATTTGTTTCGAGCTCTCCTGTCCTGTGCAAGAACGAGATAGTTTTATATATTTTATCATATCTTCTATTTTCTCAATAGCCTCAGGATACAATGAAAAACCTCTCCCTCAGGTTAATATATGGGGGGGGGCTCAAACCCCACCCTCTTTGTCTCAAAATGTAAATATGCCCCACTGGTAATAGTGCATATTAATTTTAAAATAATAATTATTAGATGCAACTCTATCTTAAGGCATTTCGTGGTAGTCACGATAATATTTTATTTATTTATTCGTGTTCATGGACACGAATTTCCTCTTTTTGGTGTCATTGAATGTCTTTTCAAAAATAACACAAAATGTTATGACATATTTATAAATATGTTTATGAAATATTTATCAGGGAATAATCACACAGAATAATACACTTCTACCATTACCACAAACAATACAAAAATGGGGACAAAAAAGTTTATTAACCACATTGAATAGATTTTTCAGAAGTGGTGGTGTGGGTTGAAATAGAAGTGGATCATCTAACCCTATACAACCGCAATTTGTTTAATTACTTCGCAGCCGCAGGTACGGAAAAAATACATTTAGGCTGTACTACAATGCTGTCATTGCGAATGAGTCAGCATGTGTGAGTTATGTTCAACTAGTAATTAATGTATAAAAAAAACTGGATTGCTGCCCTATTTCTTATAGTGACATTAATTTATTTATTTAAGGTCAATTACGGCTTTCTAAAGCACGATTAAGTACTAAATTTAAATATTACAGTGCATAAATGAGTACACCCCCTTTAAAAATTAAGATTTTTCTCCATTTGTTAAATATGAGACCAGTTTGCTTTCTTTTATACAAAACAGTTTTATTAAACATTTATTTTTATTAACAAAAAAGTGAAATTCACTGACCACCTTTAGGATACAAAAATTAACTAATTTAAATCAAATGGGGTGATGCAAAAATGAGTACACCCTGATGAATATGTTAGCAAAAAAATTTAATAAAGTGTTACTAACAGGAATTCACTAGGAAATGATGAATATAATTAATCATCACACAGGTGGCCACAGGATAACTGGCAATTGAGAGTGGTATTTAAAAATCCACTCTCATGTAATCCACATGGTAAAGAAATGTCTCAAGACATGAGAAATAAAGATAATTTCTTTGCACAAAATGGTCAAGGTTTCAAGATAATTAGTTAAGCATTGCTAATAAATTTGAATATTGTCACGAAAGGGATCCAAAAAATTTAAAAGGATGAACTTGTGAGAAGCTTTCTGTGATGTCCAGGACGTCCACTGAAGTTAAGACCTCGTCAAGAGTGTTTTGTGACGAGAGATGTGGAAAAAAATCATCATGCAAGTTCAGCACAGTTGGCTTAATCATTAGAAAGTCAATCTGGGGTGTTTCCCATTACACCACACGACTGACGTACAGTGCAAAGGAGAGGCAAGTATGGCTGTCATACACAGAGGAAGCCACTGGTAAAGCCAATGCACAAAAAGCCTTTTGCTAGAGCTCATATTGAGAAAGGTAAAGACTATTGGGTCTCTAGCTCTCTATACTTTGGAGTAATGAGACAGAGATTAATCTTTGTGGGGTGCTCCAAACTGTATGGTGTGGCAAGGGTGAGGAGTACAATGAAAAATACATGGTACCAACAGTAAAGCATGGTGGTGGCAGTGCCCAGGTTGAGGTATGGGGAGTTCTGAAAAGACAAGCAGAACGTCATTTTCCATCCAGGATCTGAAAGAGGTTATTTTTCAAGAATGGAGAATAAAATATGTAACTGTATGTGGTCAACTTCTTTATTCAAAGTCTAGAAGAATTAGTGATGTTTTTAAAAAAAGAATGGAGGCCATGCAAAATATTAGATAACAATATAAGTAACTGTCGAACTTAACAGATTGCCCAGCCCATGCCACATCCAATGGAAATGGCACAACTTATTCACAACTTAATATTTGCAAGCTTGAAAGTTATCATTGCTTCATAAGTCATGTGAGGATAACAAAATAAGGAACATGTAGTGTTATATGAAATGTCGGGTGTGGGGGAACAGTTTGACAATAACATTTTCAAAGCACATATCAAACTTTTAAAGATTAAAGAAAACATGTTACTCATTAAGTCAGTTTTAATAAATCATTTTTTATTTTGTCATTTTATAAATAGTATAAAAACATTTTGAGTCATTAAGAGCATTACAAAAAAAGTAACTTTAAATAATAAATATGAATCTAATAAATATTCTAGGATATAAAAATCCTACACATAAATAAAATTTAAATAAATACAATTATATAATAAAAATAATAAGACCTAAATATCAGGTAATCACAAAATGCATGTACATTACAACTACAACTTTATAAAAAATAATACATCTTCCACCAATCCATATAAAAAAATAAGTTTCAGTTTACCCATTTTGTATGTTTGAGAAACATAATTAGCTTGCTTTTTTGATCATTTCAAGTTTTCATCAGAAAATAAATACAAGGACAAAACTTCATTAAACATCTAAAATGAATTGTAATACAGAAGTGTAAGTGAATAAATAAATCACAGAAAATTCATATTTCTTTAGTTTTTACAGCAGTCTTAGACTTTTTTCTTCTTTGCACCAATTCCTCTTTATGGAATGTAACCCTGACCATCAGGACTGAAGCTCTGTTAATGTCTCAGGTGCTTCTTAGCATTGCTTGCAATGATGTCCATCCTCTTAAGGTGAATTTCCACAGCTCTCCAGATCTGCCCCCATGCCTGAGCACTGAATTCCTTAAAACGCAAGAGGAACAACGCATGTTGAGTTCAACTGACTTTATAATCATTTGAAACCATTAAAATGCACACAATCACAAATACACTTAGCCTCTTACTAAACAGGGAAAACAAATGGTGGAAAATCATTAGGCTAAGTGAAGAGTTCCTGAGTTCTCTGAATATTAAAACCCAGTAACTTGTTAATAGCAAATACTGTAAATCCTTCCCAATTACTTTTAAATAGACCTTATAGCCTCATTATTTTTTTTCAATACAGCTTTATATTGTTATACCATGCAATCAAAAACTTACTTTTTTCTTTAGAGTTTTCTTCAAAACCTTGAAGTGCTTTTTTAATCGTTTCTCATAAGACTTCTTATGTATTGATTTTTGGTATTGAGCCACCTAAAACCAACAAAACACAAAATGTGAGCAAAAAGAGTAAATCAACACAATGCAACAATGTCTGTGAAATCCAGACTAAAGTCTCACAGTCTTATAGTGCGATTAGGAGAATCAAAATTTGATTTTAGTCATTGATTTTACATTGACTTTAATCTTTGACATGACCAGTCAATAATAAATATATCAAGGTTATGTTCTTTACATTATGTAGGATGATTGTACAAAACAGTAAATCACAAAAATATGACTTTAACTTGTTTTTTATAGGTAAGGTCACATATCTCTATCAGTCAAATTTTTCTAGTTAAGTTTTTCAAGTATAAATGTATCTCACACAAGACTTACACATTCTTTGAGGTCAGACGACTGCCTGTGCAGGACACTTAGAAAATTATCTACAGTCCTCGGGTTCCATTTTACTGAATTCATGTGTTCCTTTGCATCCATGAGGTCTATGATATGATCCAAGGTCAGGGTAAGAAACCTCACCTGGTCCTCTGCCTGTAAAGAGACAAAGATTAATGATATAGCTTATAATACATACAAGTGCAGATAATTGCTTTTATTATAACAATGCCATGACATAAGTATTTATATAAAATTGTACACCTTTATAAATAATAGAAATACAGTATCTATGTTGTTTATTGATGTTATGAAATACCTATATTAGTTCTAAACTATTAACTCTGTTCAAGCAAGCTGTTAAATTAAAACCCACCTTATCGTTGTCAATCTGGTGGTATAGGTTCCAGGGAAATGGCACCCTTCCTGGAGGATCGTGTGCACCCTGAAATATAGTGTGAAATAAATAATTTGAGATATCACAGATCCTGCTCATCTATATATATAAATTTGTTCCTACATTATAGACTTCCCTAAAACATATATGCTTACACTACATGCATTAAACTGAAAAATGGTCACAAAAATGTCCCAAGCTCACTGGGGCAGTAATGCATTTAGGTAATAAGTATATGTTATGTACCTTTTCCATTACTGTTGACATACTAATATGCACTCTCTGTGGTACCAATATATGATGTACTAATATGAACTATGTACTTTTCGTAAAGGTTACTGACAGACCATGTTTTGAGAATAAATTATAAGTGTTTTATGTGCATCAGTGGCAAAATTCGTCTGCTGTAACAAACAATTGTAAGTCCAACCTTATAAAACCCTCACAAAGACACATTTGTAATGCATAATAAATTGCTGCTGCATCAATTTTTTATGTGTTCTTTAAAAAACACTGCAAAATGTTTCTAACGCAACAGTCTAACCATGTGGTGATACATTTTCAAACATTCATTCACAAATTAATTAGCCTACAAAATATTAAAATTGTACTTACCATTTGCCTAAGCAGGGTCAGAGACTCATTGCTTATTATGCTGTATCGAGCGAGCCTCTCGCAGGCAGAGCATCGACTCTGCAGGGTCAAAAATATGACAAAGACGTAAGTCCACATTTGATTTTGCTTCATGTTTGCAGAGATGTTTTCTACTCTCTCGTTTAGTAGGTTTGAATGCCATGTTCATGTTTGGGTGCTCAGGATTTATATGGACAGTACGAAAAGTGAAATCTCGAAATCCCCGCTAAGGCTACACCTATCGCAATATACTTTCACTTTCTAGTTTTGAATGGGATGCCATATTCAAAACAACAACAAACCACTCTTTTCAGGTTTGTTTGATATAAAGTATTTTATAAATTAGATCTAGTTCTTTAAAAGAAGTGAAATTTGAATTCGTTTGTATAGGTTTTCGAGACACGTATACGCGTAGTGCTTGAAGCGGAAACATAAGTGTTGGTAGTTGGTACGCTCTTGTCCACTGGTATACAAATCATTATTTGACATTTCTACAGTGAAAATACTTTGAGACATTGCTGGTATTATATCAATTATTATTATTATTCACTAAAGGATACAATTTCGATATAAATGTTTTATACTAAGGAACCGTTTCCCAAACCACTGATTTGATCCTATTTTATGATCTAAAATTATTATATAGGCGAATGTACATGTAATCTGAATGATGCTGGACGAAATTCTATTGGTTATAATTAATAATAAAAGAAGATGACAGCGGATTGGATTCAGTGCATTCAATGAAAAAAGAAAAGAATGAGATTGATAGACACAGACTCAAAATACAGCAACCCATATTATTACTCTGAATTAAACTTAACCAACAGAAAATGTGCAGGCTATGTATAGAACATACAATTCGTATGTAACTACTGTTCAGAAAAGATATAGAAAGCTTATATCAAATATCAAATGATCCGTGCATGCTGTTTCTTTCACCGTCACAGCAAACAGATTTTAGGCAATGCACCCGCAGACCAACCGACGTATGATATCTTTGACCGTCAAGAGTAGGCTAACGTTAAGGCATATCGTTTTCTATTATTTCGGCCCACATCGAGAACAAACACAAATTGGGGTTAGATGCAACGCATTTATGTTTTCTACGCTATATTACTTCTATTAATGTTAGAATATAATATATAGGTCAAAGCAATCCCACGGTCAATAAAACTCACCTTAAAATACAGTACAGAGTTTCCCAGAGCTGACGTTTGAAATGAGAAGAAATGGGAAGTCCCTTTCACTTTCTGTTTGAAGACGTAACTGGATGATGCAACTTGCTGACATAACCGCGCTCTCTCATTGGTTTTCACTTTTCCTGATGCAGCTGCATGTAACGTCACACATTTTTTACAGAGTAGGCTATGTGAACTGGGCTGGCTAACGCAGTAGCCAATCGGATTGTACAAATAATATTTCCCTTTATTCTTTTATTATGACGAATAGTTGTAGGTGCTACCACGGATTCTTAATTTGATTGTTAAAAATCACCACTTTCAGCCTTCCATCAGACATCCGCAGAGCTTTATTATTTTTATTGCCGAGTTACACAATAATCCAAAAATGCGCACAGCCTACACGCAGAAAGAAAAAAAGAAGAAAAAATATGTCGACTGACATTGCCTAAAACCAATACCACAGCAGGGTCAAGAAATTTATAAACATTGAGCCTACCACAGGGCTGTTCATTCTGAAGTTAAAAAACGTTCTTTTGGTGTGCAATAATTTTCAGTTAACGCACAACTATGAAGTATTTATAAGTCTATCTATCAAATCAAATTTTATTTATAAAGCACTTTTTTTAAAACCGCGGAGGCTTAACAAAGTGCTGTACAAGAATCAGTCCGACATCAATAACAATAAAACACACAATCAACAATACATCAATAAATAAGACCATAAAACCACTCTCACATAGAGTCAAAAGCCAGACTATAGTAGTAAGTTTTTAAACTAGATTTAAAACCAGCAAGCGTTTGAGTCTGTCGGATGTACAGGGGCAGGCTGTTCCAGAGCTTCGGTCCTGCAACGGCGAATGCTCTTTCACCTCTGCTTTTCTGCTTTACTCGTGGGACAACTAAAAGTAGGTGGTCAGCAGACCTAAGGGCTCTTGACGGGGTATACTGGCTAATAAGGTCAGACAAATACTTAGGTGCAAGACCATTTAGGGATTTAAAAACAAACATTGTACAGGCAACCAGTGAAGAGAGGAGAGAACAGGGGTGATATGTTCCCGCCTCCGTGTACCCGTCAACAGACGAGCTACTGCATTCTGGACCCTCTGCAGTCTAGAAATAGAGGCCTGGTTTAGTCCTATATAGAGGCCATTACAATAATCCAGGCGTGATGAAATAAAAATGTGAATCAGTTTTTGAAAGTCAATAAAAGAGACAAGTGATTTTACCTTGGCAAGTTGTCTACAGCATTAGATTTCCATATCTCTATGCGAAGTTTAAAAGGAATAAATGATTTATTTAATTTAAACAAATATAGCATAAACATGTGTGGTAGCGAAATAAATAAATTGAAATAAATGAATATAATAATTATAAAAAGAGAAGTAAAATAATCAGTAAATCTCCGAAATCAGCAACGGAGGCAACTGCGTTTTATTGACAATAAAAATCAATAAAAAGCGAAGTAAATCGCCAGAAAAACGTTTTATGGTGTGGCACACTTTATAAGGTTCATGACTGTAAAAAAGTTGTCACTGGGGCGGTATACTTTTTTTAAAAGTACACGTTGGTACATGTCATATTGGTACCTAAGGTAGCCTACACGCTGAGTATAGGCTACATTCTGGTCCCTCAAAAGTACATATAGCCTACCTAAATGGTACAAATTAGGACCTTTTTGAAAGGTACCGTCCCAGTGACAAAAGGTACGACTTTTGTACCTGTTTTTCTGAGAGTGTACCATATAAGCGGAATAATAAACTCCAGTCAGTTGGGTTGAAATAATGCACACCCGCGGTGTAACGCATTAACACATCCGGTGTGCATCAGCCTATCTTGCATAATTTTACCCGTTGTCAATTATTCCTTCCTTAATTCAAAATAAAATATATGAGATTGTACTCTCAGAAGTAAAGGTACATAAGTTGTCAAGTGGGACGGTCCTAATATGTACTATTGAAACCAATGTCTACTTTGAGGTACCAGTATGCACCCCAAGTGGACTTTTTGAAAAGGTACCTTTATTGTGAGTGTGTGAACCAATGATTTTTCAAAAATTTTGATTCTTATATGCAAAACTATTATTAAACTAGGTCGCCATTTATAGAAGTAATAGGCCCCTTGAAGCCGTGGTTTAGCACAAAGCGTGTACATTTAGTTTGTAAATTTAACCATGGCTTTTTTATTGCTTCTATGAAACGACTATTCCATACTTGTCAAGGCTTCATAAAATAAACACAAAGAAACCAAAATTTAATGATGTTGATAAAAATATTTTTTATTCAAACAATAAAGTTTTTTCAGAAACAATGTATCAAGTGGTTGGCTGCCAAAACAACACAGACGCAGACGCAGACGCAGTAATGGAGATGCAGCGGGGCAGTAATACAAATGTAATGAAAATAATTATCAATTTATATTGAACGATAATGACACAGAAAGAGTGCATTTAATGAATTATTATTTAGTCCATGCAGTCTTCTGCTTTGTCTACATTTGACAGTGACGTGTGTTCGACCAAGCTTTGCAGTCGGCAGCTTTTCCTCTGCATACCACTAAAACAATGAGCAGACGATATTTTTTGTTTTCACTGCACCCCAATTTTTAATCAGTGTGTTTTAAAGAAGTAAACAATATGGATTCAGCGTATTATACTCAAAAAAGTGAGAATGTGATGGGGAGAAAACATCTGCGTGTTAGTGGGTTGCGAGTTTCGTCCGCTAATTTACTCATCGATACCTATCTTCGTTTGATCGCTTTCGATCACAGCTGTCGGTCTACGTTTCTACGGAATAATGATAATGCACATAACCAGAGCGTTCAAACCTTAAACAATATTATACATTATATAGTATAGTATAGTATAGTATCACATAATAAATAAAACAAAACAAACTTTTTTTGTCTGACAAAACTCCCCAAAAATAGATTTAACAATGAACAGTGTGAAAACTTGCCCCAGCTTCCCTGAATATTAAATGGTGTAATCAGAAAACGATTTAAGAGACACTGCAGGTTTACATTGACATTTTATTAATTGTAAAAAATAAGTGACATTTACAAATTGCACATATTTGTCCAAAACATATGTTTAAATTATACATTCATTTGGTCTCCAGTTTACATTCATTTATATTTCTTCATAGCAATGGTTCGTCTTAGTTTAGTCAGTCGCAACTTCCTTCATTTGTAGCTACATATACATTCGTTCACTCAGTTTACAAATAGTGCAAATGGAAGCAAATAACATTAGCATATTAATAAATAAAATAACATAAATAATATAAATAACTTTAAATTAAAAAGTTCACAGTTTTTTTCTGAATTCACCCATGACGCCCAAAATCTCATTGCGCACAATCTCCCACGCGCACACACTGAAATTCTGTAAGAAAGAAAAGTATACAGTACATTAATACCGATATAATTAATATTGAAGACATTATCTAATAAACGTTAATGCGTCTATTTGCTCTGAGTTGTTAGTCTCTTACCTGCTCTGTGAGAAACTGATCGAGCTTCTCAAAGTTTTTGACCAGCGTCTCAAGTTCAGAGCTCGCCATCTGGATCTTAAAGATAGATATATTAAATTAATGACAGTGGTAAAGTGTCGACTATTCAGTGGAAAATGTTGTCTCAATCCCAACTATACAGGTATGCCCATGACTTACGGAATTTTCATGTGTTATATTTTGCCTGTGGAGGAACGCCATTAAATGATTGAGCGCAGTAGAATTCCAGTGGCGATGGTTTTTTTTCTTCTTAAAAATCTCAAAGGTGTGATTGAATGCTATCTGCAGTGCTGGCTGCATATCTTGCGCCTGTTCTCAAAAAGAGAATAATTATTAGACATACAGGATTCAAAAGCATCATTGACTTACAACAGATGTGCCATTTATTATTTCCGTTCTTTAAACCTTCATTCAATAACCAAATCATATACGGGAAATATTTGGAGGCATTTGAAAAGTTTATTAAGGATTGGACAATGAATATTAATAAAAAGTGATTTTTGGGGGGTTGCGCCAGTGTGACATTTGATAAACCAAATGATACTGGAGAATGTGTTATAGTCTACCTTACTAAACATTTATCAAACACACCTGAACCAGCTATTCAAGTTCTTCTAGTTTACTTAAAATACGTGCAGTTTTTTTTAAGTTGTGCTGAAACGAAAGCTATGGTATCCAGATTTAACAATTACTTCATAATCTGATGTACCTTTTCTGGAAGGCTCGATGAGAGATCAAAAGAAGTTATTCCCACCTCCCTATGACATTTCTTTTTACCCTGTGGGAGAAAATATTATATTAATAGATTAGCCTATGATGCTTTTCGCCAATATTAATAATTCGTAGACTCACATCCAATAATGATAATATTGTTTATTTTTAGATCATCAGCCCAACACAAGACACATACACACAAATAGATAGACAGACACACTCACCAGGTCATGTAGAAGTCTGATTGTTGTTTTCAAGATCTGCGGTTGCTCCCTCATAATAGATGCTGCAAACAAGGTCGGGATAACAATGAGCCAGAAAAAACACAACAAAGTTTTCATTATCGCTTTGTATATTTGGTAGTGCTCAGTGCCAATATTAACGAAAAATGAACTCAAGTTTGTTGCAAGACACTGGCTATATACTCCAGAAAGAATCACCATACCAAATTTGCATTCCATGTAGGAGGCGGGAAGCCCGGCAGGAATTTTCAAAAGAAGAAAGTGAAATAGTCACGTGCAACTCTTTCATTATCTCACGTTGAAAACATTAATGAGAGTGATATTACCTCACCAATTCCCTTGAGTCCAACAGGGATTTTCACAACCAGTCCTTTTATTAAACGCAATTCATGAGAATGCAGATTAGGAGCTTTTTGATTTCGGCTATTGATTTCCAACTTTGACATTACCTTACTTAGTCATTATTAAAAGGTATCAAGGTTATATTTTGGTCCTTATGATTTTAGCAAACGGTCTATCACAAAAATATGACTTTATTATAACAAGTGACCTATTTTCGTTTACGTATCATAAAATATATATCAGATTAGATTTAATAGTTGTATGATACAACATATATTTCAGTATTTGTTTTGTTTTGTATGATGTCACATATTCAAGCTGTTTGTATTTGGTGATGTCATAACATGATCATGTCGGTGGTAATTTTGCATTGTTTCCGGTGTTGTTTAAATACAAAGCTTTTCATTTTCACTTTCATGTGTTAACTACATGTGGCCGATTGCATAAACTTCTAAGACGATAGTTCTAAAAATGTATCATGTATCTTTTTTTCTCCAATACTGATCATAACTTTAAGTAGGATATGTTACAGGTGGATTGGTCGATTTTAAATCAAAATAGTGAGGCTGATTAAAGCCCTAACTAATTGCTAGTTGGTCAGACTAGTTCTTAAGACACATGTCACGGCTATTAGGCAACCCGATATGTTGAGTAGAATTCCTTCGGGAATTTTATTACGGCACCTTGCATGATGACGCAATATGGGCGCATCAATCATTGCTTAATATGCGCTCATTTGTCTTTGTTATTCTTTCTAGGAACAATAAAGGATGTTAAAAGTTTGTCATATTACGAATTTGTGAGACCTTTTTCTTTATTTTATGTTTAAATAGACGTCACACCCACTGCATCTGTCTGTCTGTGTATTGAGACACAAAATTGGGCCAAGAAAATGTAGCTGTTGTTAATTCTAATTTTAATGTTTGCCAGTCAAACCGCAACAGAATTAAATCAATGTTAATGTATAATTTTATGTATATTATTATGTTTTATTATATATCATTTATTATTTTAATTTATTATTATTAAAGTAACATTTAAAAAAAAAATTTCTTCAAACATTCAACGACGGTGAAGAAGAGAACAATCTTTCCATAAACCAGATTGCAGGATTATGTTAGGCTCAATATTAGATTTAACCCTCTTGGTATGTTCAAATTTTAGCAACACTTTTAATGTTTGGGGTCAAATTGACTCCAAATAGTTAAATATATGCTTAATAACTTCAAATTTAAAATGAAATTGTAGGAAAAAATATATATTTTGATTTTGTTATATAGATAAATTGTTTTTTAGTAGATTAATTTCTATAAAAAAAAAAAACGTATCTTTTGTAGCACATAAATTAAGTGTATATATTTAGTAAAAAAAAAGTAGTAATAAAAATAATATATAACATTTATTTTATTTGAGAACAGTTTTTCACATATTAATAGTAAAAACACTTATAAGATCAGTTTTACAGGAACACTGTGTGTACTTAATGTACATTTATATATTTGGCAGACACTTTTATCCAAAGTGACTAAAAGTAAGTTCAAGTCGAAAAGTATCAAAGAAAAGTAAAAAAGTAGGTCAAAAAGTTGGGGACATATCACGAAAATCTATCAACCTAGAAAATGTTAAAAAGATCAACCCAGTACATTAGCTTTGGTAAACCATTCTCTGCAAGCATGTGAAAAAATAGGTCATTAAAATTTGGCTCCCTCTGTGATGTCAGAAGGGGATAATACAGCACAGCCATTTAGTGCAGACATCAGCTCATTTGCATTTAAAACGACACACCCCAAACCGACAAATTTTTGCTCACACCTACAAAGTGGCAATTTTAATATGCTATAATAAATTAGGTGTTTGAGCTAACTTGAGGGGACACTAAATACTTATTTGACATTAAAAAAGTCTTGTGAAATGTCCCCTTAAAGGTTTAAAAATACAATTTGCATATTTTTTCAGAGATGTCAAAGTAGCTTTGGGGTCAATTTGACCCAAAACATAATAGGAGGGTTAAGTTTAGGTCTGGGTTAGGAGGCTTGTGTACTATTATTTAGTAAATTATGATTATATTTTGCATTAAGACTGTTTCTTTGACATGGATGTAGTTCTAGGAACAACCACATAAAAGATTAATCGGTAGGGGGCAGCAAAACATCGCTATACACCACGACACATGAAGAATCAGAGAGACAGGATTGGTGATGTGAGCGCTTTGATAATTTTTATTTTTTTAAGTTTCAAGTTTACTGTTTAATGACAGTGTTAGCTTGGTCAATACACTCAGTAAATGTGATTGTACCAGCTAATGTTGGATCTTAAAAAAACTTTCTATAAACAAATTAGATTGCAGGAGCATTTTAAGGCTCAATGTTAAGTTTGAGACTGGGTTAAGGGTTTTTTTTACTTACAACTCGTTAGGGGGTCCATTTTAAGGGTTAATTATGGTTACAGAGTTGAATTAGTTTCTTTTACAGGAAAGTCTAGGAGGACCCAATATTATTTACTGCACAACTGGAGGCTGCAGTTTCAGGACCGCAGTTCTTGGACCCTAGTTTTTTTTATGACAGCGCCACCTAGCGAAACTGCAGCCTCCGGTTGTGCAGGCAGATGCTACTCGAGGACCAACAAAAGATTTTGATATATGATAACACAATTTCTCTATCGGCAGGGGGCACCACAACATTGCTATACACCACGACACAGTGACGTTTGATTGTACAGGTGAGTGAACAACATTTTTGCTTTAATGTTTGTTTTCCGTTGTTTTTTTTTCTGCCTCGTGTTTCTTACACGTTAATGTAATATCCCACATTTATCTGCTACAGACGTTATGAAACTATGTATCATATTGCTGAGTTGTGACTGTAGGTCATAAAGTAGCTAAACACTACATTTTTATGCTGTTCATTACACTGGAATATTGTATAACACTTTTCTCCATGACATTTCTGAAACGTTTTCTGTCATACAGCCTCAAATGTAAAAAGATTCCTTGTTCACAGACAGACACAGAACACTAAAACATGTTCACACTTGTTTAAGAGCAACTTGGCATGCTTGTCTTGGAGATTGAGATGTACCGTGTGTCCTAAATTATGCACAATGAAAGCAAACATACACACTCAAACTCACTCTAGCACGTTACTGTAACATACCTGCTCTTCATTCTTAACTCAGTTTGAGGTAAAAGCGTGCAAATCCATGACAGGAAATGAGATAGTTTGAGTAAAGGAAACCTATTGTCGCTTAGCTCACTGAACAGGAAAGAGAGGGCTTCCTTCCAGAGGATGTAGAAGACAGGGGACTGCAGAGAGAAAGACAAAGATATATGTTACCCTGTCTGTGAAATCTCATAAGTCTCATAATCTTACATCTAATTATGAGATACTGAGCATCAAATTTCATTTCAGTTCAATCAATTTCAGTCAAGGTTATATTTTCACAAAATGTTCTTTGCATTATGTAGGTTGATCTTATGTAGAAAACCACAATGTAGTAGATCACAAAAATAACTTTGGTTGGGTTTTCACAGGCAGGGGCACATGATGAGGGCCCCTGTTTTATGACATTTTATAAAATAATTTAATAAAATTATAATTAAATCTCAGAAAAATAAGGATATTAACCACTGCACTATATGTTAATTAAAATAATAAGTTTGGGAATGTTTTATGTCATACATTTTTTTTTGGGGGGAGGGGCACGTATGGGTTGCACTGTATACAAGGGGGCTGTAAGCTGAAAAAGTTTGAGAAACACTGCCCTATGCATTTTTAACTGCAGTTCAGTGTGCCGCAGAACCTGGTGATTCCTTTTAATTCACACACCTTGATTTAAATTTGTTAACTTGTTTTAGGACACTAATGGGCAGGGCTTTGAACCAGATTTAAATTATTAGTCTACATAGTTTTCCTTAAGTCTCTATCTTGTGATCAAACATTTAAAAGGCTACATTTTGTAAGCGGCATAACTGTAATTCTGACATACCTACATTTGTTTCAGCATTACACATGAATTAAGACAAGGACAACTTCTGCCATGTCGTTTATTGGCAAACAACAAATGTTTTTATTAGAAAAAGAATACTGTGGTATTTCAAGATTTCATTTTGTTTGCATGTGTCCTGTCAAAAACAGAAAGATTGTTTGCTTGCTTTTTGAAACGCGTCTCTCCGTGTATGCATGCACACTCACACAGACGGAGGACGAATTCCAAATGGCGCTTCGGGACAAAGATGCAGCATAAACAGTCACTCCACATAAAGTGAAAATTACGTTGTTTTTCAGTGCTTTATTTGCCAAATGTATTTTAATGGACTACAGTATGAGACACAGTAGCGTAACTCTCTCTCAAGTTTATACATCAAGAGTTGTAGGGCATATAGGGATAATCATGTTTGATTGGAGTTGGACCGGACATTCAACCGCATGTGCATCTGTGCGTACAGAAAATTGCTCACTTTAGCGCCTTTTTGTGGTTAAATTGTAGGAGTGTGGCCAAAACTGGTACTGCAATCTCACAACAATCTCTAAACATCAGTTGAGGGCTGCAACTCCACTTTTTAAATGACAATATCCTGGCCGGACCACTGTTGTCAGTGACATAAGTATTTGAAATGAAAATGATTTCTTAATGTCTAGTGACATATCAGGGCCATTTTATGATTAATTGATATAAATGTCTTACAAACTGTTCCTTTAAAATCTTAAGTGTTAATATTTGCAAGCCTTTGAAACACGTGCAAACGATAAACTTTCCCTATTTAAATTTGCATATTAATCCGCAAATCGCATGCAAGCCGAACCGTGGGTCGTGATCTGTACGGACCACGGGTCAACTGTGATCCGTTACACCACTAATTAGTATAAAAAAAATATTGAGATACTTGGTAGCCTACAATTTATCTCTTTTGATTGAGCATTAGAGACTTGGGCTTGAGTAGACTACTTGCTGGTGACAAGCTTCATATTTCTCAGAGTCATATTGCACAGAAATATTGTCAAAGAACGAAAAAATAACGGTATTAACCGGTTACCATTATTTTAAATAAAACATTCTCTTCCGGAACATATATTTTTTTAAAGTTTCTGGTTTTGTTTCTATACCTTGCAAAACATCAAAAGTTTCTGGTTTTCGTTTTTGTTCCATGCAAAGCCGCGCTAATGGGCCAAATATGATTTCTAAGGTAAAACGTTAAAAACTGTCATATATAATCATGCACAATAACATTTGATTTATAAACTAAAGTTAGTTTTCTATTTAGTGTGAGTTTAAACTGGCTTTAGCAGTGTATCTAATTTTCAGGGTTAACCAACAAACCGAGGAAACTTAAAGTGACAGTTGCGAAAGGTTGTCAGTGAATCATTTAACATTTGGCATGCTTTGTTCCTCGTTTGATACACTAAGAGGTCAAAGGAAACAGCTAATTCGTCTATATATCGTAATAAAAATACGTTCCCACATTTTTTCAAGCAAAGACAATCTATTCCAAGAGACAAATAAAACATCATTGAAAGTACATAGTCCATATTGCCCCACCCAGTAAACATACTCATGATTTTTTTTCAGGGGTTGGGCATATTGCTCACAGATCTGAGGTTTAGTAGTAACCTCTTCTTTCCTGGTTACACACAGTTCAGTGAGTCTACGTAGTGAATACGTAGTGGTTTGTTTTTGTGCAGCCTAAAATTGATCAGAGGGAACTGGAAGGGAGGGAAGAAACCACCAGGGCCCAAATGGGTGTGAATCAACCGCTGTGTTTTATTCATAGAAGCTGCATAGAGAACTCACATCAAGCATAAATCAGATTAACAGCCATGTATGATTATATAGTTTTGCTTTGCTTCGTTTACTGCTCACAGTGACTAAAAAATATAACCCTTGAACATTTTCACATAGGGTAACCGGACAAATGACGTGTTTTTGTTTGCAGGTAAGTCAATTATTACTAGGTTCTAGTAATCATCTGGGGAGGAGGGGCACCACCATAAGCGACAAGGAATACCATCTACTCCATATGATAAACTTATGTCATGTAACTGTAGTTGATGTATATATTTGCCAGAATATTTCCTGTGCTTTGAACACAGAAACATTTTGTCAACTTGCTTTTGTAGCCCAGTGATTTTTATAAGGAGTTTGACAGTACCTGAATGTTTTACACATCCGAAATGTACATTTATGGGTTAAATCATGTCTTGACACCTGTACTCTCAGCCATGTGTGTATCTGCTGATGTGCTTGTTTAACTGGTTAAGAAAAGATGAATGTAATTATGTTCCTTTGTACCATACCCTTATTTCTCTCTCTCTCTCTCTCTCCCTCTCTCTTCCTGTTGCTTGCTGTCTCACTCTTTTAAAGCTGTGATGTGAGTGCTGGAACAGGAAATGAATGCAGACAGTGGAGGCAGGCAAGCTGAAACTGGCACAAAGCTGTAGCGTGTATACACACCCACCCACATTCAAGCATACACACATACGGATGTTCACCGATCCTGAATGACAACTGTCAGAGCTGGAACTTTAAGCTATAGGTGGGACAACAAAGTGCTGTGGGACGAAGACCGAACCTTTCATTACATCGGGAGACTTAATCAGAAGAAAGGAAATTTAAAAAGAAAACCAGGAGGGGAAACCTACAAATGTAACTTGAACAAAAAGAGAAAGAGAGAGAGAAAGGATGGCACTCCAATTCCTTCAAAGCAGGTATGGGATACTTTGTAGATGTGTTTAATAATTATTTCAGAGTACTTTGTACCTTTGGCAGACAATTTGTTTACCTCTTTTTATATCTTATATGAGTGTTTCCCTTAGCAAGTGATTTTTAAAAAAATCAGCTACCTTCCTTTTTTGTGTTCCTGTGTGATAAAAACAGATTCCTGCTGTTATACACATGTTGTAGTTTCAAAAGAGAAGCAGTACTGCTTTGAAACCACAGTAAGCGATCTTTATTTGTGCTGTGAGAGGAGAATATCAGCGCATGCTGTCAGCAGGTTTAACTGCTGTTGAGTTTTATATGTTCAATGCATGATATTGTTTGGCGTGGGTGTCACATGTTGATCACCTGAGTGCAACAGTCAACAAGATTGGTGAAGTGAACATAATAGGGATTGTTGTTACTTTAGATTCATTGTCGGAGCCCTTAATTTGAGCACTCTCAAAAACAGGTAATTCAGGTTTATTGGGAAACTTTAATAGCCTACATTAATTCACAGTACAGTACGTATGATCAAAACATCCCTTATTTTGGACTTTTATAATCTCGGTTGTATACTTGACAGAAAGCAATAGTGCTCTTTCTGCATTCCTGAGGTGACTGGGCTGGTGGGTGTGGAGGGAAACTGGAACACCACAGATCTGGTCCAGCTCTGTGAGTACACGGCACATTCCAGGGAGGATCTCATTTCTGCCTGAAGCCTTTGGTCTGTGCCGTATAACCTCTAAGAATAACCATTATAACATCTGAGGTCACCGCTTTGTTTGGATTCCAATCGCACGTTTTTCGGAATCTTCATTTGCAAGCATGTTCGCATCTGCTACGTCTAAGCCAAACCAAAAATAAGAGTTCTGTCATCATTTGTTTTGCCTCGTGTCGTCCCAAACGTGTATGAGGAATACAGTTAGAGTGGTGTTTTTTTAGAGAACAAATGTAAATAGTTACGAAAAATACAATTAATGACCTCAAAAGTAATCCGCGCGACTTGTGTTGTAAGTTGTGTGAAGTGTCATGATAGTTATTTCCTGAAAAAAATCTCGCCCTTTCGGCAATAGCTGCCAAATCTAATTTGCACTTGTTCAAACCCGGCACAGACGTGCTTGAGCACACAAGCACAAATGAGATTTGGAGATGTTATTTTCAGCAAGTATTGACTTAGATATTAGCCTGTTCACCACACCAAGTTCTAATTTATTTGGGTGCACCTTTAATTTTCAATAAAGCGGAGTCACCTTTGAGTTTTTAAGAGATATTGTGTTTTCTAAAAACAAACGGTGCTATATAGCACCAAAACAGTTGCTTTGGATCGTAACGATAGAAGAACCATTTTTAGTGCCATATAGCACCAGTGAAGAACCAGTGAAGCACCAGTGAAGCACCAGTGAAGCACCTGTGTAGAACCATATAGTGCTATGTAGAACCATATGTGGTGCTATATGGCCCCTATATGGTTCTACACTGGTGCTTCACTGGTGCTTCACTGGTGCTTCACTGGTTCTTCACCGGTGCTATATGGCACTAAAATGGTTCTTCTATCGTTACGATCCAAAGCAATTGTTTTGGTGCTATATAGCACCGTTTGTTTTTTTAGAGTGTACCAAGTGTGTAGATTGGGTTTGAACTAGGCTTGGGCGGTATCCTAATTTTGATACAGTCAAACCTCCTCCCTATTTTAGCTTGGTATACGGTATTACCGTGAATAATTATAAAATTATGACTCAGAAGCGTCACCAAACTGTTGGCTTGTGCCTAAACCCTTCAGAAACTGAATAGCAAACACTTATACTGAAATATATAATATTATAAAGTGAAATACAACAGTCAAACAGAATCAAATTAACATAAACATCCAGAACAGTTTTCGCGGAGAGACGTGCACACAAATCAATTAAATTAAATCACACCGCACGAACAACTTTTAATAACAAAGAGCAGCTCATAAAAAGTGCAAATAGACCTATTCGCGGTGAACTTTTTGCTGGACAATTTGCAAATTGCCTCATCCATATTTACCGCCTTGGCCTTCTCGTTCGGTCGAAACCTGAAATACTGCAGAAGTTGTGTTGCACGGTACGCGACTCACCATCTTTCCCCCTCTCTCTCTTAGTCCTCCACGCTGTCATGTGGTGACATACGCATTTTTAGGCATTAAAAAAAGTATATTTTATATTTGATCCTTATCTGCCATATAAGTGCATTGTTTTTATGACCGTATGACAGTATTGAAACTGATACCTTTGCTATTTTTAGATCCCGCGGTATACCGTATTACCGCCCAAGCCTTTAAACATTAGTGGTGGGTAATTGGTAGTTTCGATCATGGGGTTGGTCACCTCCCCCCAAACCCTACACACCCCTGTTTCTACATCACTTTCTATACGTTATCAGGATTTTGAAGATTTTGGGCAGATGTGGCAAAAGGTCAAATAAAATTTCAGGAGAGCTGAAACCTAACTTAAAAGTGTGGTTGTTTGAGTGAACACTTCACATACAGACGCATTTCTCCCCTGTCGTGAACATCCTGTGAGAGAACCAGACAGCGCAGCAAGGTCAAAGCAAGCCGGGCTTCAAAAAAACAAGGGGTTTCCGTGTTTAAACAGTGTTTCAATGGGAACGGCCTCCTCCAATTGTTCTACGCTAGCACCCTTTTTCATCTGGAAGGACACAGCTTCCCGCCAAATACAGCTTTTGCAGATTCCAACGTGATTCGTTTAAACAACTACTGCACGATGAATCACGTATTAGTGTTTTTATCATTTTTGCACAGCTGCCGTTTAACTCAAGGGAGCGTCACCCAAGGGTTCAAAAGCTGTCAGACAGGTTCTGGCTCTGCCTTTGATCAATGTTACAGTGTTTGTGAGATACATTAACTAACCAGTCCGAGATCCAAGTTGAGAGAACTTCATATCGGTGTGGAGATTTCCCACTTATTTATCCTTTTTTTTTTTTTTTGCTATTTTAAACCATAAGCACAACATTATTTTGACTTCATTTCTGTTTATTAAGCGAGAAGGTGGTCTTTGATGTCCTGTGTAAGAAAGGTCAGTTTTGTCAGTCTGTGGACTTTCTGTGCTGTCAGAAAAAAGGTACAAAGTTGTTCCTTTTTCTGTCGCTGGGGTATACCTTTATGGTTATACAACACATTGAAATGTTGTACCTTATGGGGTACAATATTATACCATAAGGACCAATTGTGTACCTTAAAGGAACAGTATGTAAGAAATGTATATCAATTAATCATAAAATGGCTCTGATATGTCACTAGACATTAAGAAATCAATTTCATTTCAAATACTTATATCACTCACAACAGTGGTCTGGCCAGGATATTGTCATGTAAAAAGTGGAGTTGCAGCCCTCAACTGATGTTTATGTTGTCATTTTGTGTATTGGCCACCAGTTGGGTGATTGCAGTACCAGTTTTAGCCACAAGTTTTGTTATTGCAATACCAGTTTTGGCCACAATCCTACATACTGTTCCTTTAAGTAAAATTTTAGGGGGTACAAAACAGTTAACTGTACCTTTAAAGGTACACAATAGATTCTTAAGAAACAGTAATGTACCTCAAAAGGTACAACATTGTATTATGTTTATATACCTGTAAAGGTACAAAACGGTACCTTGGGGTACCGCCCCAGCGACAAAAAAGGTACAGTTTTGTGCAGTGAGTCCTTGATAAGGGATGCCATCCCTTGCTTCGCAGGAGACGTGTCTTGGCCTGTTTAAAAAAAAAACGCTTTGTTGTTTCAGCATGTAACTGATAAAGTCTACTGATGACGAGATTCATTTCCATGGTTAAAAACAGTTAGACTGAGTTTCCCTTATTTTTTGTTGTGAGACAACATAAAAAAACAGGAAACAGAGTTTACATGACACGTTTCGCAGTACTCACCATTTAGTGTTCATACAGACGTTTTCTTAGAAAGAGCTTAAATAAGCAGCTATATTTGTGTTAAATTGTGACAATACAATCTGTGGGTCTGTGATTGTTTAGCAACACTTTACAATAAGGTTGTATTTGTTAGTTATTGTTAGTTATTAAGATGAACTAACAATGTGTATATTAAGTAATGTTATCAATGAACTAATTTCAATGAAACATTAAGGTTAATAAATGCTGAAGAAATATATTGCACATTGTTAATTAATGTTAGCTATTGTAGTGGTTCTCAAACTGGGGGCCTGAGATGGTGCCAGGGGGCCCCAGATTAATGAAATTTTATAAAATAAATTATTTATTATAGATTCTTTGTAATTAAACCTCAGAAAAATAAGGCTATTAAACCAAAGATTTGGAATGTTTTATGTCATACATTTTCTTTGGGTGGTCATGAAGGGATGACTGTACAGAAGGGGGGGCTGCACACCAGTAAAGTTTGAGAACCACTAAGCTAATGCATTTACTAATGTTAACAAATAAAAACTTATTATATAAGTGTTTTAACGATTGCTTGCTTTGATTAAAACAGCTTCAATTAGCTTAATTTACATATTGGACGTATAGAGCTTGGTGCATTAGAGGTCAGGGATAAAAAAATTATAAATAAAACATTACATGTTAGCATTACAGCGCACTGACAAAACATTAAGATTATTATGCAAAAAGCAGAATAATAAGGACTGGACATTTCCTGTTTTGTTGACCCTTGATCTATTCTGGCTTTGTTTTCTATTTCTGTCAAAAGCTTTGAGATACTTAATACACTTACATATTTTGGTATATAACCATAGATCAGAACTGTGAACAACAACTTCTACCTTCAGGTTATGGTGTTGCTGATAGTAGCAGTGTGTCTTCCTGTCTCTCTCACGCTATAAGCAAAAGGAAGGAAGAGTTATAGAATGAGCTACCAAAAAAAGTGTAACTAGAGGTCATGATGTAATAAATTATTTTATATTTGCATTAGAATTAGTTCCTTGCAACACCACCAACAGAACTTATAATACCAAGGTAAACCCATGACCGTTTGCACTGTTAATGCAGCGCCATACATGAGCAAATATGGGTGATTCTCACGAAATCCAGACTTAGAAGGTGTCCAGGATCAGATTTTTTTTTGCACATATAAGATTAAGGTCTGAACGTACTATAACCATTATTTTTTTATATCTATTTTCTATAGAATTTTTTACATTTTTAGATTATCATTATCAAAAATGATCATTACCGCAACATGATATTTACAAACTCATGTTTCGGTAATGAGAACTAAAAAGTTGTCTAGGTACTATGCCAAACAAAATTTTAACTTTTATCCGGAGAGAAAAAATAATAATTTTCCCCTTAAATGTGGAAAAAAAACGACAAAATTGGTTTGTATGATGTCATTTGAAATCATGTGGAAAATAGTACGTGAAGAGATATTTGTAACTGTATGCTTTTTATTTTGATACTCTTACTTTGCGTTTACTTTTTTATCAAAATGTTTCATGACACCTCATAAGTCTAATTTCGCGAGAATCACCCATATATAAAATATCAAATCATTGCAATGAAAATGTGATAAACACGGCATTTGCTTTCTACATTATATGAAGATACACTTTTAAAGATAGCACTAAAAGTGTTTCACTGGCTGGTAAAAGGAACCATTTTTAGTGCTAAACAAAACCTGTGTAGAACCATATTGTGACGCATCTGGTCAGAACTTTACTTCCAGATTCTGTTTGTTTAATGGTCTGACTAGTTGCTAAACTGAACTCTTGAACAAATACCTCGTCGGAAATAACAAATGTTTTGGTTTCCTATGTAATCTACATGTTGTTTATTTTGCTTGTTATATAAATAAACTACTTTAAAAAGACTTTGTTGTTATTTATTCTTAGCGGAGTTTACCGGAAGTTACGTGTTGACCACGAAAGCTGCTTGTTTATGTTGTTACTGCTGAAACCGTCTATATAGCGCACAACTATGTATTAGCACCATTGTTGTTTTTTTTACAGTGTATGAACTTTTATGAACATTCTTACTTCAGTAGTTTTTCAAAGCTCTTGGAATTTGGCACTGTGACGTGATGAAATATTGTGCTTGATTTTGAAATGTGCATGCAGTGTAATATTCCCACTGCATGAGGACATTCTTCATCCAGTCTAATAAATAGTTTTTTCACATAAAACTTCACTTATCATTTCTATTGCATGTAATTCTGTGAAAAGGAATTTGCAAAGCAATGTATTTATTGAAAATCTGATCCTTTTGGTATGTGCCTTAGGTAAAAGCTGATGTAAAGTCCACAAGACAATTTTTGATCAGTCTCAGTTTGATCAAAGCAGGCTTGTTTGGCAAAGATCATAATGAACAGCTGGACCAGTAGAGAGTTCATCCACAGTAGCTTGTTGACTTTGTATTTACAGAGCAGGTGCTCTTTTGTTTGGCCCAGAAGCTAGGTTAAATTCAGAAGTTCTTGTATGTTTATATTTTCTTGTCTTTTGACGTCTTATTGCTTTTCATAATCCTATAATTTGTTTTCCACCCTCCAGGAGGGCCTTTGCCGAGCCTTGATTCCTGCTTGTCAGGTGACCCTCTTCCCTGAAGGAGTGCGAGGGATAAATGCATATGATGGATAAGATGACAACTTTACACAGTCTTGGCCTGGTACTGGTGGAGTTTCAATATGAATACGAGGGCCGGGATGGCCAGATGGTGTCCATTAAGCCCAACGAACGCTATATTCTCCTGGCCAAAACCAACGATCACTGGTGGCATGTGTGCAAAGATGAACACGCCAAGCCATTTTATATCCCTGCCAACTACGTGAAAGAGCTTCCACCTAGCATACCATCACCTCTGGACTTTAGAGAGCCTCAGAATTCTGATCTGAAGCCTGCTGTGCATGACCTGGCAGAGACTCGCAAAACAGATGAGATGGCAATTAAACTACGCCCTAAGACGAATTATCACAAGACAGAAAATCGCATGTCGACGTTTGGCGTTCCTCTGGATTTACATGAGCCACCTTCTTACAAGTCTGGTGGACCATCAGACTCTCTAATCTCCCTTCATCCTGTCTCGGACACATCACAGCAAAAGAAGCGGATGAGTCTAGCAGCCAATCTACTGTTTGGCTCTCGTAATGCTCTATCTGAAACTGCGTCTGATAAGATCAGAGTACCAAGCTTCAGCCCAGCAGACCCTCTTCTTAGACCGACCCCTGCAAAACCTGTGGAGCTTCCTGTCATCAAGAATCTGAATGACATCAGGTCACCGGAGCCAGAGTCCCCAATAGAGCCCGAAAGTGAAAGTTCTAGTTCAGAACAATTGCCGTCTCCAGACTCTGAGAATATTTATGAATCCATATCGGACCTGAATCTGGATGAGCTGACACTGACAGACAAAACACCTACTGGATTGACAGATCCACAGACCAACACATCATCCCCAGCCCCAGTAATACAGGTACAGTCTTATACGCATACACGCAATAGTACTTTAATTATGAATTTTTTATTATTTTATCTTTCCTTCACATTTTTGATGTAGACATCTATGTAGAACTTAATCTAAGGAATTTTGGAAATATTCCACATTGGAACCTTACAAGAAATTATTTGGAAATTTAGAGAAATTTAACTATATCCTATACAAACATTATTTTCATAAGCAGACATGCATGCAATATAGACGGTTACATCGGACGCACGTGCAGTCACCAGATTAGGCGTTTGGTCGGAACTTTACTTCCGGTTTCAGTTTTTTAATGGTCTGACTAGTTGCTAAACTGAACTCTTGAACAAATACCTCATCGAAAATAACAAATGTTACAAATGTCTTCTTGTTGTTTATTTTGCTTGTTATATAAATAAACGTTTAAAGTACTTTGCTGTTATTTATTCTTAGCGGAGTTTACCGGCAGTTACGTGTTGACCACGAAAGCCGCTTGTTTATGTTGTTACTGCTGAAACCATCTATAATAAAAAAAAATATTACATCTTAACAGATTTAATTGTGAATAGAAGTTGAATTGATCCTTTCATTGAGTAACACAAAAGCATAATAAACATTATTATTTTTTATTTTAATAGTGGTAGCTTACATTTAGATATATGGGTGACACTCTACAATAAGGTTTATTAGTTAACATTAGTTAATGTATTAACTAACATGAACAAACCATGAGCAATACGTTTGTTACAGTATTTATAAATATTTGTTAATGTTAGTTAATAGAAATAAAGCTGTTCATTGTTTGTTCATGTTAGTTCACAGTGCATTAACTAACGTTAACAAGATTTTAATAAAGTATTAGTAATTTTTGAAATTAACATTAACAAAGATTAATAAATGCTGTATACGTGCAGTTCATTATTAGTTCATGTTAACTAATGTAGGTAACTAATAGACCTTATTGTAAAGTGTTACCGATATCTCATTTACTGGGTAGCTAGCTCGTGTATAAACACAATTAGGTATTTTCTAGTTAAAAGTGTGGTTTCTTTGGTAGTTAATGCTTGGAAAAATAAAGGGAATCCCCTTTACTGATATATGGAGGATTTTTTTATTTCAGGGGAAGTGAGTGTGTGGGGGGAAGAGTCATTTTTAGACACTATTTTTTTTACTTATCTCACCTAAATGTTTTTTAAGTCAGTGTATTTGTCTTTACAATTGTATAATGTTGTTGCACACTAGCTTACGCACACTAGCTTACACACACCATAAGGAAGTTTTAAACAAATTTTTGTAATTTACGTCAATACATGCAAAGATGTTTTGATGTTATTTTGTGTCCATGTTATGGAAGAATGCAAGTACATGCAGGGAGTGTGGCCTCAATGTATGCATATGACTGAGAAATGTACAGGGTAGAAAAATTGCTGATTTTTTTTTAAAAGGGACATTTCACAAGACATTTTTTAAAATGTAAAATACATCTTTGGTGTCCCCAGAGTATGTATGTAAAGTTTTAGCTCCAAAAACCATAAAGATCATTTATAATAACATGTTCAAATTGCTACTTTGTAGGTGTGAGCAAACATTTGCCGTTTTGGGTGTGTCCTTTAAAATGCAAATGAGCTGATCTCTGCACTAAATGGCAGGGTTGTGGTTGGATAGTGCAGATTAAGGGGTGGTATTATCCCCTTCTGACATCACAGGGGGTGCCAAATTTCAATTACCTATTTTTTCACATGATTGCAGAGAATGGTTTACCAAAACTAAGTTACTGGGTTGATCTTTTTCAAATTTTTTAGGTTTATAGAAGCATTGGTGACCCAATTATAGCACTTAAACATGGAAAAAGTCAGAATATAATCTTGTTGTTTCAAAACAAATATCCGTCAAGATTTTTTTTAAACTACATAAAACTATTTAAATTTAATCCCTGTTATAGACAACATTTTTGCAGTTTTTTCAGATTCAGTTTATTCCCATATATTCCCGTTCATTCCCATGTAAAGTTTCCAGCTATAAAAATTACTGGAATTTTGCAACCCTAATTAGTGTATTAATTAATTAATTATTTTTTAAAATATTAAAATCTATTTATATATTAAAACTAAAATATTCCATAGACATACTGTACCTCTAATTATAATTACTATGATGTTGCTCAATTATAACAGTTTCTCAAACTACTTGACATATTTCAAAACAATACAGAAAACTAACCAACGCTGACACAGAAGGTGTACTTTGTTACTATGATGCTATTTTATATTTGTGCTTTGTTGAGCCCAATCCTCAATAGAGAAGGTGGAACAGAGTTAGCTTTAATATAAAGATAAATCTTTATGTCTCTGTTAATTTGTAAATATACAAATTTAAGATCTGATGGATTGCTTATTTCCGATCTCTTAACATTTGTTGTACAAATTTGCTGTTGTGTGACACATGCACTATAGATATTTGTGCAACAAAGAGCATACATTCTCATGAGCCCCAATAAAAACTATTACTAAAAATGAAATCCTTGAGCTGAAAGTACTGAAAGGGAGCCACTGGGGGGCGATGTTGGCATGCAGACCATACATTTTCCTTCTGAATATAGAGACCTTTATCATCTTGATGAGTTCAGCTCATTGTCAAACTGACATTTTGACTATTCTTAAAATACAGGTATTCAGCGGTTAAGTATACATTAGCTAGACAAAACAAAGCACCTAAAAACAATGGAGAGAAAAATTACATTACAATAAGGCCCTTCAACATGACGTCTGAACAGGATATTACAACGTTTCCTACAGGCAGGGACACAGTGACCTAAAGCTTGTGTATTTGGGCAAAGTTGACACATTTATTATGTGGCCGTTTAAATTTTTCTATATATAACTTCATCAGACAAATTCATTGAGTTCAAATCAAACTACACCCCAAACTATATCCAATTTCCATACCTATTTGCATTTACTCTGTTTGTAGTGCACTCACACGTAACCTTGCTTTACAGGTTGTTAGGGAGCCCATCCCTTTTTTTCATGTTTGTGAACAAATTCAGAGGTTTGATCACATCATGCCAGTTTAGTTGCTAAGAGCTAAAGGGCATGTCATGGCAGCAGGGCTTTGTTTTTTTTATCAACCATTTCTTTAAAAATCATGATGAGGAAATTCTGATCAGACTTCTTGTAGGTAATGTTTTTAATGTAATTTAAAAGTAATATTGAAATATTTGTAATTGTCAAAATGTTTTTGTAATAAAGTAAGACTGTGAGTGTTGTTAAGCTCTCTGCATATTGGAAGGCGTAGTCTCCAGGGACATTGTTAGCACAGATCTTGGGATCTGAGTCAGGCTTTGTATTGTACAGTAGCTGCAAGGCTGCTATTGTTATCACAGATGTTTCAGCTTCTCAGATTCAAAAGCAGTAATGATCCAGGTGCTTGAAATATGTGTCAAATAGAGACGTTTTGGACTGTTCTGTTTTTATGAATTACTCTCTGCTGCTTTAATCATAATGGGTCATAAACCTTCTGAAACCCTAAAATTAGAGAGAGAAAGACACACGCAGAGAGAGAGAGAGAAAGGGAGAGATTTTTATATATGAAATGTTTATATTAGTTTTTAAGTCAAATTTCATTGCATCCCTTGGTTGCTTCTCGTGGACGGTGTCATGTTTCTAGTATGCTGAAAGTGAGCTGTCATATGTTTAATTTGTCCAAACCCTTATTCTTTCAATCCCTGTTTTCTGGGAATAGTTTGAAATATTTTAGGAACTGAGAAGGGAGGCACAGTGCAGGAGCTGGGCTCTCAATGCACCTGTATCAGATTTCAAAGCTTTTGTTAGCCTGTCTGTATCAGTCATCCACACTCCCTTCACACAAAACCAGCAGTGTACCAAGCTTCAGATGTACAGTACATTATGTGAAGGTATTTAACTCTACTGGGTCATGATGATCTAAATTGAGATAATAACTATAACTAGGCTACATTAATACTTCTTTTTACAGTAATTGTATGTTTATAATTCAGTAAATACCTTGTGATTAATCTGTGGTGAGCACTTTAAAGTTATGAGCTCATGAGGAAAAAAGCAAAGCAATTGTTATGTGGTATATCATAATATATAGGCTACTGTGTATAGCCAAGTGAACAGATGGTGGTGGCCCACCCCTGCTACCCCTCGGCACGTTTACAAAACAAAGGAAGAGTTCTTTCCTGAAGGCCTCCAAAACTCATTACACTGCTTAAAACCCAAACAAGTTCACAACGAAATACCCTCATCCCACATTACGGACATTACACTTTGCGCACTAGCCGGTCAGGTTACGTTAACCGCCAGAATAAATTGTGACGTTGTGCCAAACTATAGGAAAGATATAGGAGCGAAATATAGGAACAAACGTAAATGTTTTGCTTGAGTATAGTTATTAATTTTCAAGGAAAGCTGCAACTTTGGTAGAGAAAGGGTTAAAAAGTAAAGGTTGGTCACAGTTGTGCTGGTTACCTGTTCGAGCGCCGCTTCCGGGCGGCGGACTCGATTCAATCACTGCTGAGGAGAGCAGTGTGTGGTGAGGTTCATTTGAGAAGATTTGCTCGAATCAAACACAGGTACGATTGTCGATACTTTAAAGTTGACACATAATTTAAAGTGCGATTGCCTCAGCAACACTATAATACTAGAAATGTATAACTAGAGCGTTATGATATACAAAAACTTGGTGTTTGTGTTTGTGAGTGAGTTCACGCGAGTCAGTCAGTGCGCGCACCATAAGCGGCTGCTTCAGTGAGTCAAGTGAAATTGTAAACATTCAGTGGCTTCGTTGACGTTTTTGTAGAGAATTAATATCGTTCAAGGAAAGTATATCTGAGTTTTCTTTGTATAGAAAACACAATACATATTGAAAGAGACGGCAGTAACTTTGTAAGGCGGACCCTATGGCATTGTTGTGGTTTTTGTGACATAACAGCCGCAGAGAATTACACTTATTTTTTGTGCTTTGTGTTTCAAATCATTCAGGAGAGAACTGCTGAGAGGGTTTTTTAGATTATGTATTTTATTGAACGGTTTATCCTTAAGATCCATGTTTTGATTTTTAAGTTGATGATGCCTTTTTTTAGATGAAAATGTTTATTGTTTTACTATACTTTTAGCTATACTCAAAAGCGTCGGTTTATTTGTTTTTATGTCCATCAAATGTTTTGTAAAAAAAAAACCACTAGCAACAGTGAAATTTAGTTGAATTTATGAATCTGTGACCATTACATTCTGTAAAATTCCGTAGCTGTAGTCGTGACAGCTAGTAATTGAGTCATTTGTTTATATTGCATTGGAAACTTTTAATGATTTATAGGTAAGCATCTGACTTCCTGTTTTGTGCAATTGATTGTTTTATCTTTGCACTTTCTCATCATGATTGGGGTCAAAATACACTGGAATGTCACATTATAAAACTATTTTAAGACCAGGAAACACACATGATTGGGCGACTGTCAAATGTAGTACATACGTCAGCGGTGTACAGTAAGCTGACTGTAGTTTATGAGTTAGTTAGTTTGCATGTTTTATTGCCTTCAGATATTTTTATTGTCAATCCAAGCTCAGATTGGTAAACACTTGAATGTCTGGGCAGTGTTTCCCACAGATCTGAAATTTACTTGTGGTGGTAGCTGGTGAAAAGGGCAATCATTATTATCCACAGACAAAAAATGGTCTACTATACATGTAACAAAGAACTAATAATGTGTGACACAACACAATACTTTGATTTATAAAACATTCATATTAATTTCACATTATAGTTCATTAATCTAACCACCCCAAACTTTTTTTGCCATAAACAAAGCTGACACTGTTTGTCAAAGCACCACGAAAAAACTTGATGTTTTTGCACTGATATATGAAGCAATTTGATGACCCCTTTTATCAAACTCCATTATATACAATACTATGTATACTATAGCCTATATAGACAGTGCAGGTCTATAGATTATAAATGTGACTGATGTTATAATGGTAATAACTTCTATAAGATAGGCACTTTTACTGCTTCTGCTTTCTATTTCTCTTTTGCCGATTAAAAAAAGCTTAATCCACTAATTATTTCAGATTTAAAAGTCTACTTGCTGTGCTGTCCCGATGACAGACTTTACATTACAGCTTTGCGTTTTTTATATCCTGAGTCAGCTAGAGCTTTGCTCATTCAGTTTTAGCACTGCTTTTTGCTACAATCTCTGTGCAAACTGTTTAGATTTTAGTAAAGATATTGTCTATTAATAGTAAGACTATTAAAAAATGGGATAAAGAAAATGAAGCGGCGCGTGGTCGTGACAAGAGCCAGTTGCTATCGCCATAGAAACCGGAGGCACGCTAAAACAGCACTCGAGCTTTAGCGCGGTAGCGCTCACGGCCGTTCTCCGATCGACTCGGGTTTTACACACAATATTAATCAGACTTGGGACCCGAAGTAATGAACTAGGACCGACCCGGACCCATCTGACCATTTAAAATATAAACCCGGAACCGTACGGGTCCCGCGTCCTCAGTGAAGAAAGACCTCTAATGGTAAAACTCTGCTCAAGTTCAGAAACATGAAAGGATACAATGTGACACTGAGGTTGCTTCGCGTCGCGCCCAATTAATTGAGAAACAGAGAGCACGTGAACGGACACTTAACCGGAGAGACACAACGTGCTTGCACGCAAAATGAAGCCAACTTAGATGCTATAAACACATATGCACATAAGCATATGCGACCATTTTGGTCGCAGTGTGTTCCCTGGCTGCTCCGTATGTGCTGCTGCAGTTGATCCAGTTTGCCGCGCTGGATGATGAGTTTATGACGCGTGCATCATCTTCACGGTCACCCGACCCCCACCTCTCTCTCGCGCTCTCTCTCTCGCGCTCTCTCTCTCGCGCTCTCTCTTCCGCGCTCTCTCTCTCTCTCTCTCTCTCTCTCTCTCTCTCTCTCTCCAAAACACGGGTCATCCAGTCGAGTTCAGAAATACGGAAATTCGTAAAGTGATTTTTTTTTACTTGGGCGGGTCGCAATTTACCTGGGCGCAGCGCCCAAGTAGAGCCTATGTATGGGAAACACTGGTCTGGGACTTTGGTTACTGTTTAGTTTAATCTTTGAAGCTGTAGGTCTCAATGTTTAAGGTCACGTTCTTCCTGATCCCATTTTTCTAACTTAAGTTAGTGTGCAAATTGTGCAATGTTGCAGTTATAGCATAAATAATACCTGCAAAATGAAAAAAGCTCAAAGTTCACTGCCAGGCGATATATTTTCTTTAACAGAATTCCCCTTTCAAAGCCTACAGCGAACGCCGGGTTGGACTACAGCCCTCTACTTCCCGGTTGAATGAAGTCAATACACGTGTTTTTGACTAAACTCCGTCCACAGGAATACGCCAATCGCCAGCTTTGGCTCAAACGACTCTGCTAAGCTAATGCCGCTTTTCCATTGCATAGTGCCCCACGGTTTGGTTTGGGTCAGGTTGGCTCAGCTAACACACCTTGTCTTGGTTAGCTTTTCAAGCGAGTTTAGTAACACTTCGGAGTGGGAGGGATTATAGGCGTGTCATTATATTTGTGCTGCCTACGGCTGTGACATTATACAAATGAGAGCGTTGTTGAATGCATTCATTTATTTTCTCAGTCCGCCACAAAATCAAAATTGGCCACCACAAATAGATGTTTGCACATCACGTTTATCACTACCTCTGTCTCACGTGACAGTTTCTGTTAAAACACCTTTGACATCAGTCGACGCGCTCCGCTGAGCCTGATTTAAATTACATTTAAGCATATAATGTGAATGTGCGTGTCGCGAATGTTCTGCCACAAACTGCAAATTTGGAAAAAAACTAATATGGTGTTCCTGATTCTCAACCTGTGGATGTTTTCAACGCTAAAAGGGAGTTTGGGAACTAACAGCAAAGCACAGATGACAACAGGTTTACTCGAGCACTAAAAGGAAAAGCTAATAGCAATGACACTGGTAGTGACGATTCTCTCAGACCAATCAGTGATCTACAGTATTTTCGTGTCACATTTGGTATCAGCTTGGGTCGCTTGGAACCCCAACCGAGGTGATACTAAAAAAAGTATCGGGTACTACATTCTGCACACAGTGGAAAAGCTCCTATAAGTAAATTGACCTGACCCAAACCGTGAGGTAATATGCAATGGACAAGCGCCATAAGATGCTGTCAAATCACAACACACTAAACAAACTACACAATCAGAACTTGTTACTTATTTCTCAAGGAGGGACTTCATAGGATAAGAAAGACATCAGCTCGTTTTTAGGACAGACAAAAATATCGCATTTTTTTACACATGAAACATGAACATGTTATATTGCGCACTGTCATACAATCAAAGCTTCAAAAACACAGAAAGAACCGGACCTTTAATTTGATAGGTCAAACAGATGCTATTAAAGCTCTTTGTAGATATTCCACCTTCAGATCTAAGTGACGTTTATGTTTCTAGATCTTGATCAGGTCCCTCTTTCAGCGTTAATGTTTTCTTTTTTACTTTAAGCATAGATCCTAAAAAGTTTACTACAACCCCTCTTTCCCACAAGCCTCATAGTATTATGTAAAAGCCACATATGTGCTAAAATGTAATATTTAGGGGAGTTTAACATTTCTAATCTCTAATATTGCTAAATATAAGTAAACTAGTGAATACCGACATACTGTAGTGTTTGCCATAGCAAACAAAAACAGCTACTTATTTGAGTTGCCTGTCATATATATTCTCACACCTGAAGATAATTCACACTACTGGTTCAGTGGTTTAGTGTTTGGCAGAAAATGTTCATTAACACTCATGATCAAGGGTGTGGGTTGTGTATGGGACACAAATGAGACCATTGGGATTACTTTAAAGTGGTATACGTAAGGGGAGTGTCTAAAACCGCTTCTAAGATTTCATTTGAATAACAAAACTTTGCATTGGCTATAATGTAGATTTACCGCTTGATTTGTTAACACTAAAAAGCAGTCTCACTCAATTCTCAGAAGATAGACATTCAAAAGGAAAGAGGAACTGATTTTGATACTTAATTTTTGATTTTCAAGCACTACATCCCTAATAGGAATTACCCCAAATCCGAATTACCCCAAAGGATATATATACATGTCATTTGATTGCCAGATTTTATAGCATTATGAATTGTTAATGCTTAACTTTTGTCTGTGTTGTGTAGTGTTTTCCATCTTAGGATGTTTACCAAACACATGATTATGTTTATTTTAATTAGCATTACTCCACCTCAAGAGGAAATGAGAGTTGAACTTCCTCTGAACTATAACTGCAGTTAGTTTGCATTCCCAGTTGCGATTTCTGTGTTTGTATGTGCACTCGTACATGTCTGTGTGATCCTCGGGAGACCCTTTCAGCTTTCTTGTCAAACAATCTGATGCGCCCCTCCCCTGATGCCAGATAAACCCAGATTTTCTGTGGATCTCCTCTTGTTATACATGCTGACAGCGTACTCTCGTGCAGAAGCTGTAAGGGTTTTGAAAAGGATTTTCAGCACCTGTGTTGTTTTGAACTCTCTGCACCAGATGTGGCTGGAATCCGACTTTGAGTCTTGTAACGTCTGCTGATCCTTAATTTTGTTACGAGACATATTTGGTTTGTCGAGGTTTAGATGGAAGTAAAAGAGGTGATTCTTAAGGCTTGTCGTACGCTCATGCCCAGACTGGAGACCTTTCTGAAGTTTCGTAAGGTAAGCGGTAAACACAGGGTGGCATTGTGAGGCTAGACTGGTGTTTGTGAGAACGCCGTGAATGAAATCCAGATAGGGTATCATGGAGTTGTGATTAAATCTGTTGTTTTTTGAGACTAACTGTTTGCTTGAAAGAAACTGTTGTTTGTGTAGATTTTACTTTGAATTTAAACTCTTAATTTGTTTTTGTAAAGGTTGCAATTCTGTATGAAAATCTGAATGATGATATTAATCTGCATGAAACACCAAGCATTTTGATCGATTTTAAGAAAATACAAATTAGTACTGCTGGTGCCCATAGCTGTAGTATAGGTACATTTTGTAGCACTGCAAGATATTTCGTAATTACCAAAATGTCTTAAATGTTCATACAGCAGTATGTGTATTGCTATGCAATAATATTTTACAGTATAATACTTAGGGATGCTCCAATCAGGTTTTTTGCAGCCGATAGCAATTACCGATTTGTTATCTTTGTGATCGTCCGATTCCGATTTTTTTTTTTTTAAGCTGAGATGCAATCTCTTTAATTACGGTAAAAAAAATTCTAGATAAAGTAATACCACAGATATTGCATTTGTTATATTACTTGCAGTAATTAAATTAGGTATATTATTGTGTTAATAGAAAATCAAATAAATAAGCACAACAAATATTTCTTCTGCAAAGAGATATTTAATTTATCTTTAAAGAGGTTAATGTCTCTTAAAAGTAATGAAAATAAAACACATCACAGTATTTAATGTATAAATTAAATATACACACATTAGTATAAAGTATAACACTGATGACAGGTTGCTGTGTGCGCGGTGGGTGTACACAGACAAGAGCAGCTGTGAGGAAAAAGAAAGTTTAAACGGTCAAAACTTTACAACGCTAAACTTTTGAAATGAGAATGCAATCGTCCACGATAGATGTGTTGTATAAGCTGTTTGATGAGGATGTGAAAACGCATCACGCTATTGACCAGGGCACATCCTCATAAGAAAATACACACGTCTCTGTGAAGGCAAAGAGTGAAATCCAAATCTGCATGTCGCACATAAGCAACGGGTTACAGGGTTTCCCGCAGAAAATGTGTTAGTTAAGGTGGTAGGGTTGTGCCGGTGGGCGGGCCGGGGGCGTGGCAATCAAAGGGGCAGGGTGTACGCGTCATGATGAAAATATTTTTATTTAAAACCCCCAAATTAAACTCAACTTTGAAGAAACTATGACAGAAAATGAACACATACTAGATTATTAATTAATTAAATGTTTTATCAACAGGCTAGTTATCCTCCAGACAGTGAAGGACTATGTCTTTCTCTCATTTCGGCCATGTGGCACGTGCCTGCTCGCAGCAAATTATTATTATTATTTTTTTTGGACGACCTAGTTAAGGTGGTAGGGTATCCCAGCTTAGGTGGGCCGCCCGAACTGAAAAGTGCTGCGGGAAACCCTGGGTTATAAAAATGCTCGCACTACGTAAAAAATTGTCTCTAACTGCAGCCGCATTCAGGATCCCTATCATGACAAAAGTAAACAGAAATATCGGTTCACGAGATCTGCAAATTTAGCGAGTACCGATCAAGTAATTTAATGCCATTATCGGCCGATACCGATAGGTGGCTGATCGATCGGAGCATCCCTAATAATCCTTCAAAAAAAGTTACTGTATGTATAGTCGGTTTTAGGTCGATGCCCATATCAGAGAGACTAGCAAGACCAAGAGAGTGATGCTTTCTTTTCCAAAAAAAGAATGTGAATATAATTTGCAATACTAGCTATATTTTTTCTTTTTAAAATATAGTTTAATATAATTAACATTCAATTTACAAACTTAAAACATTATCATATTGCATATCCTATATTGCATTATTTAGAGTTATACCATGGGCCTGTTGAATGCTTTATTCTGATTGGTTGACAAATGTTCCACGGGTATGCATTATTAAAATAACCAACAAAGCAAATTGTCTTAGCAATGACTGTCGTGCCACATTACCAACTTAGGTGTGCATTATTTTCTAATAAATCAGCATCCCGTCATCAATTATTTCTTAGTTGTAGCATACAACAAATGTAAGCATTCAGCCCTAAAATTTTGTTTGACAAAGGCATTTATTTACATTTATCCATGTGGCTGTTAACCATGAAAAAAATAAACGTAAACATTAAATGTAAACAATGAAAACAATGGTAAACAATGAAAGGCTCAAAGTTGATCAAAAATTTTAAACATTTTAAATTAATTAAAAAAAAAATTAATACATTTTTAATAAATCCTGCAAACGTTTTTTCAAGGCGGTTTCCCGGACAGGGTTTAGATTAATCCGGGGCTAGGCCTTGGTTATATTAGGACATATAAGGAGTTTTTACAAACAAACCTTACAAAAACAATACTTGACACAAAACAATGACACTGATTTATGTTAAGATATGTCAGATATGATACGTGCATTTTATTCTGGGACTGGATAAGACCTGTCTGTGAAAACGCCCCATAAAGTTAATGCTTTGTTTCAAATTAAATTGTTGTTGTTAATGTAAGTAAAATCTTTAATTAATTCTACATGAATCAGTTGTTTGTCTTTATCAGACACCTTGCATTAAATGTTCCTATATGACTGAATGGCTGTTTTTATGCTCCACCTTTACGTGTCTATCAAAATCTCCTCGGTCAGCCTGCTGTTCTGTTTTCATCTTAACTTCCTCTCAAGAGACAGTGTGCTGTGGAAAAACATTATCTGGATACTTCCTCATCGCTGGGGGCGTAGTATCAAGACAAAACTTTCACTTGGACTAAAGGACGTTGTAGATGTTGTTTCAGACCTCACACAATGTGGTTTTAGTGAGCTTGTACAGGTGTGCAGTTCAGCATTTGAAAGCTTTTTTGTGGTAATGCTTTGACTATGAGGGTTAAAAATTATGTCATCTTCGGAGGTTGAATCATGATATTAAATTCATAACAGCTCTTTTAACTTATTCAATTCAACACAGATTTTTGCAGATCTGTGGATGGTCGGTGAGAGAGTTCTTGGTTTTCTGTTAGCAGAAAGAAAGGCATGAAGATGATGGGCAGAAAGATATTTGATTCCACATTAATGTCTTTGTGTCATTACTGAATCGAGGGAGTGTCTCCAGCAGGATTTTTTCCCTATGGCTCATTGTTTTGTTAAGTTTCTATAGACCTTTGTTAAGGAAAAGGAATAGAAATAATGACATGAGACATAGACCGATAGTTCCTCACTTTTAACAGTGTTGTGATGTCATGTCCATGTGCTGTGTTCATATTGTCCTTTTTCACAATGATTTTTAAGCATTTTGTAAAATTGATGGTTCTTGTTAATGCTTTGAATTTGTGTGTTTTATTAACAAAATCCCCACCAGCCTTTTTTTGAAAAGTTGCCTGTCAGAATTTTTTGTGATTTTCACAAAAGTTTCACAAAATGCCTTTCGAAAATTTTCTTTTAAAAATATATAAACATACAAACATATCGAATGAAAGAACAGACCCTCTGCTTTTAAACGAACAAACAATAAACAAACAAACAAAACGTTTCATCTTATCTTTATTTTTTCTCTGTTTATAAACTCTTAATTATGGGTATTATTTTCACAAATACATAATTTTGAGCAAAAGGCTGAAACAATATAATTTTTATATTAATTGAAGGAATGTTGATAGAGATCAGATTCAGAATGAATATCAAAACATAAATATTAACATGTTTTCTCTTAATTGACCAGAGAGCTCATCAATGGCGGGGAAAGAGTTAATACAGATTTAAAATTCATCTGGTTATCTCTTGTTACTTTTGTTTAGTTGTTTACTGATGAGTATCCCTTAAAATGTTTCATGTATTACTCTCAAAGCAACCTTAATGTCCTAAACAAGACTAATTCTCCTCTTTATCATCAGGTGGAGAATGAAGACCCCAGCACAGCGGTATACGCTAACGTCACTGACCTGAAGAAGATCGGCCCTCGCTCTCCAATCTCATCTGTCTCCACCTGTTCCTCACCCGGCCTTGCTCTAAGCCCCGCCCCAGACTCCGTCACCTTGCCCAACTCTGACGAATGGCAGGTCCATAGTGACCACAGCGGGAAGGAGTTCTTTTACCACCCCCCCACGGGACAGAGCAGTTGGTCTGATCCCCGTAGCCTCCATCCAGGATCTGAAATGGAGTCTTTAACCTCTCCCTTGCCCACAATGTCCAGTACATCTGATTGGGAAAAACTTTTGGACGAGGCCTCTGGGAGACATTACTACTATAACCACGCTTTAAAGCAAAGCTCTTGGACTGCGCCCGAACAGTTGTCTTCTCCACCTGCCACAGATGGGGCACAAGTGCCGGTAAGATATGCATTTACTCGCCGTTTCTCTTTACTCTTGTACTAAATTTTACTGGGATGCCTTATTCTTATTTTTTGTTTGGATTTGGGTCAAATAGAAATATATGAATAATAGAAATGCTGCACTACATTTTACCTTTCACAGGCTTTCTATGAATGATAAGTCTCCTTTTTCCAAATTAATGTGAATTTTCTCTCTATATCTTGAGCCACCTCTGCCAGAGGAGGACTACCCTACAAATGAATCCCAAAATCCTCCTCATCTCCCTAAGGATCTACAGATACTCCCAATGAAACGCGCCATTATCCCAAGGGCTAATACGGACACCCAGAAAGACTTCCCTGTGGGCTGGACCCGCTCTGATGCTGATGGGAAATCCGTTTTTACAAATGAACAAACACATGAACAGGTAATGACAGTTTTTAAGTAAATGCTTAATGGGATCACTAATAAAGGCCTTGATCCCATAATCTGGTGCTGTTATTGTGAACAAAATATTATATTGACACCCTTGGTAGATATGAGCAAAGAAAGCTGTGGAAATAAATCTACTTTAATGTTTTTGAGCTTTTTTTTTTAAATCACCAAAATTCAATGTTTCATTGATAAAAAAAAAAAAATTTGAAAGTGAGGGGGAAATCACATCATAAATGGTTTTCTGAGAAGGATGTTGGCCACAGTTATTGCCCCTCCTTCATTTACTACCCTTTGCTACCTCATTTACAAGGATAACAGCTCTGAGTCGTCTTTTATAATGGTTGATTATATGGAGAAACTAATATTTCCCCGCGTTCGTTTTCAAAAAAAACATTGTGCACACAGCATCGGTTTCAAAAAACTTGTCATTTACATCAACCCGCATAAATATGCCGTCAAGCGCCATAATAACTTTGCCAAACCTATGGGCGGCAGTTCAGGGAGAGGAATAAAGCCATGCAAACCTATCAGAATTGACACCAACGAACAGCGACTTCCTGTTCCTTTCAACTGTAAACATAGGGCGCTGACATTAAGCATTTTCTGGCGTGTAATGTGACTTTTCAGAACTAAAAACCCTGTTTCTCCCAGTTGACACAGCAACACATAACCGGGGTTATCAGAAATCTCCACTTTGGCCAGAGGTTTTAGAATAATCGTTTTCTGTGATAAAAACAGGGTTTTCGTGTAAATGAGAGGCCAAACCGCAGGGAAATATCTGCGTCTTTCCTTCGTGTAAAAACGGGGTATAAGATTATTCCTCTATACAGAATTCCTCCAGACCAGTGCTTCCCAATCCTGGTCCTCGGGCACCCCCTCCCAAAAGGTTTTAGATGTCTCCTTATTTAACACATCTGATTTAACTCCTCAGCTTGTTAGGGAGACATGTTTTCCATTTTGGAAGGAGGCTGATAAGTTGAATCAAGTGTTTTAAATAAGGAGACATTTAAAACATTTTGGGATAGGGTGCTTGAGGACCAGGATTCAAAAGCACTGCTCCAGACCCTTCAAATGTTTCTGCTGTCTCCTCTTCAGTCATTTTCTGTACGGTTCAGGTCAGGGAACTGGGTTGGCTATGGCAGATCTTGATTTTGTGCTTAGTGACCCTTTTTTTTGTTGATTTTGATGAACTATTAAACCAAGACCCATTATAAGATTTCTAGCAGGGCAAGTCAGGTTTTAACTTTTTTTTCTGTTGGTATTTGACATAATTCATGACGCCATGCATATGAATAAGACATCCAGGACCTCTTGTATAAAAGTAGGTTCACAACAATTAAGATCATTTTTTAAGCTTTCTGACCTCAAGATTCAACTGTATTTATTTTTTTTAAGTTTTCCATTTATGATTCTTTGAGAGTCTTTGTCCACTCAAATTATTCTTCTTGCTGAGCATTAAGACAATGTAGACACATGTCCTCTTTCAGGCAGATTTGCAACATTTCCAGTTGATTTAAATGTATTCATTATTGCCCTGATTATGGAAAAAGTTTTTTTATGGTTTGAACTATTTCTTTAAATCCACTTTCTATTGTGTAACTCAACAATCTTTTGCTGAACATCAGAAACTATGGCCTTTGGGTTTATCTATTGTGATGAAGAATGAATAAAGAGATTTGGGCTTTGTGTTACTTAATATTTATTCTCCTGTGAAACAGGAAGTCATGACTGGACAACTTCATATTCTAATGATCTTGATGTGCTAAGACATTTTTTGGGGTGCCAGTAATTGTGTCCAGTGTGTATTAGGAAAAAACATTTATTTAATAATTTAACCCCCCCCCCATTTTAATTGTTTTACTTTAATTAAACAGAATAACAATGTTTCATTGAAGCTCGAGCGGAGAAATATTGTAGATTTATTTTCACCGATTTCTTTGCTCATATTTACCAAGGGTGCCAATATTTTTGTCCACAACTAAAAGTATTTGTTAATGCAATACATTGTGAATGTGAGATCTTTTTATATCACTTTCCTATATAAAATTATTTAATTTTCTTTTACCATTTTCATACTGCCTACCAGTTGTTAATGTGTCTCAGATGACTTGTTATGTATGGATTGGTGTCCCCTTTTGGTGCCTCCATTATACTGCATCTATGCTAAACCAGGCCAAGGTGTAATATTTACTTATTTCACATTTTTGCTGAAAGAATTGCAGAATTATTAAATATGCCGTAAAATAAAATAGAGCTGCACCCATTTGCCACTGAACATATGATAAATTAACTTTTTGGGATTTGTATGCTATGTCTAATTCTACTTAAAAAAATAGTAGATTGACAATTAATTCCTATTGCAGTGGATCCAGTCAAAGGATGACAAAGGGAAGTTATTTTACCACTCAAAAGATGGGACTAAACGTCAGTGGACTCTTCCAGAGGTCTGTGTATGACTTTATTTCTGGGCACATTTGAAATTTACTTGATAAAAACTAACTGAATCAAAAATACTTTCATATTATTTTCTATTCTTAATGAATGCCTCTTTTCATCTCACCCTGAACTTTATATAAACTTACCGTGATTTTTAATAACTGTTGAAGGCCTCCATGCCGCCGCAGATTATTGGAAATGGGGTGGACCAAGATGCCCAACCCCTTGTAAACAACTGGAGATACACAATGGCCCAGTTTAACGTGTCTCTGGAAGACTTGGTGAGTGTCAACAAGCTGCTAATAAAACATTTTTTTCCTACTAATTATTTTCACAGTTCAATTAGCTCTTGTTTCGTAGGCTTATATACATGAGTACCTTACAAAATAGTTTGCTGTGAGCTCTGGTAAACTGGGGATTTCCAGTATACTTTGTTTTCCTGAACTGAACCATTATAGCAAACAGAATGCAGAATTGTAATGTGATTTCAGGAAGTAAAATTAAGATCCAGAAGTGAAATAAATTCAGTTAGTTTTCTGTATAAATGCAAAAATATCAAGGTAAACAAGTACATTTCATTTGATGAATATTTGAGGAGGAACAATTTATTTCCCTGAATTCTAAAATTTTTACAAAAATGACCCCAACATGCATAATTATTAGCGTTGCAGTGGATGTTGAGTGAAGTCTTTTCTTCCTGTGAGACATTTCATTGTTGGCAATTATTTGCAGATGACATCACAATAACCACAACATGAAGGAAGGAAACATCTGGTACTTGATCTGACACGCACCACCACACCATTTCCACTCTCTAATATTCATTTATGTTCTCTCCGTCAGCATAAACATTCCCCGTCGCACAGGAGGATCGCCTCTGACTGTGCCAGTGAAGGATCCAGCTCAGGGAATTCACCAGAATCACAGCATCACGTATGTACTGTGACCTCTGTCATTTCCAACCTTCAGCGGAGCTTTTAACTCATATCCTTTAGTTCATTCCAACTTCATTCCAACTTTACTTTTTAATTTCTCATAATCGCTGGATTCATTGTCCAGTTACGTTCCCTCTAATTGATTTCTTTATAAAAATCTTACACGGTCCACGATTTTATAAGAACCCAAGAATGGTTTTGTTTCCTTTCTCAAGGACAAAAGACGGCGGAGGAACCTGTCCAATCACAGTGCAGATTTACATTCTCATCATGTGCGTCCTGAGCTTGTTTAACAAGCTTGATTTTTTTTCCCGCCGAGTCCAGAACTAACCTTGTCATGCTTTAGAAGAAAGCTAACATCATTGTTCATTGTTCGATGGCTGGGAAATGGTTTTGAATGTTCGTGTGGATGGCTAATGTTTCTGTAAATCGCTGCACATGTAATATGCTTTAAACAGACTTGAACTAACCAACGCTTACCGTCTCCGCATGTGGCTTCAAATTACTTTAACCGATACCATTACCTTGTCAAGCGGTGAAAGGCACAAACAGTACATTTTTAGACTTCAAAGTACTTGTTTTGTTTACCATCGTTTCCATTTTACTTTTTTGCATTCAGCACACATCCTTAGAAAAGGCTGGAATTCTCAACAAGACCAAAGTTGCCGAGAACGGAAAAAGGCTGAGGTGTGTCTTCATGTAAATGTGATCACGTTAATGGGCTATTGGTATTCAACTTAGTCATCTATAAATGCTTCTTTATGTACTAATGATCATTCAAATACTCTTGTATGCACTTCTCAATTGAAATTGTCAGATTAAACCAGTTTGTCTAGTTAACCTCTTTCTTTATATGCGGGTGTTGTGTTTATATAGATATTATAGGCCATTTTAGCAGGAAACAATGTGCTTCCAATATAAAAAGATATTTCCTGATTCCACCTGGACCTTGTGCTTGAGTTCTCTAACCAGACATTTTTCCACACATTGTGTATAGTCCTGAGCTGTTTACACACATTTCTCTGCTTCATCTGAAGTTACCGCCTCTGTCATTTCAGGAAGAACTGGGCACAGTCGTGGACTGTTCTTCATGATGGGATACTCACCTTCCATAAGGACCCTAAATTTACACCTGCTGGGATGGCTGTACGTTCTCTCAATACACACAGGGCACTTAATCATTTTCCTTTTTCCAATACAAGAAGGGCACAACTTTTATAACAAACTTTGTTAACTCCTGCAGACTAAGAGCACCCAGATCGTCCCCGAGTTCACAGTGGAACTGAGAGGAGCGACTCTGTTATGGGCAAGTAAAGAAAAGTCGAGCAAGAAGAACGTTTTAGAGGTAAACTGTTTGATTTTGCTTGTTCGTGGCTTTGCATTTACATTTTACATTTGTTATTTAGCACGTTTAACAACCTGTCAAGTCTGTATTTGATTTCTAGGAATTAAGGCGGTGTGTATTTTGTCTCTCTATATTCAGATCTGTTCCATTTTTATAACTTTAGTCATTGGCCCATGTGACTGGTTATTTTATTTTGGCAATAAAGCTCTTAGCTATGCCAACTTGTGTTGCACTTTTAGATTTAGGTGTTAAATAGGACAAGAAGTATTACAAAATATGACTTCCTTTTAGATAATGACATGTTTATAACATGTCCTGCTGTTTTTCTTTGTTTTCATGTCACCTGCAGCTAAAAACACGGCAAGGCACAGAGTATCTGATACAGTATGACACAGACAGCATTATATATGACTGGCACAAGATCATTCTTGACACCATCAAACAGCTGGTGAGTGGCGCCCCCTTCTGGCTACGTATATTAGAACCAAGAATTGTAATTGTACAGGTATAGCTTTGTTACTTTATCTGAGGATAAAAGTTATTGCTAATTTGGGTGATTCTCACGAAATCCAGATTTAGAAGGTGTCCAGCATCAAAAAAATTTAAAAGCCCTTGAAGTCAATTTATATATTTTTTTCACATATAAGATTAAGGTCTGAACTTACTATAACTATTATTTTTAGATGATTTTAAAAATATTTCCTATAGAATTATTTAAATTTTTTTAGATTATCAAAAATTATCATTACCGCAACATGATGTTACATTAAATATATGCATTTACAAACTCGTGTTTCGGTAATGAGAACTAAAAAGTTGTCTAGGTACTATGACAAACAAAATTTTTACTTTTATCTGGAGAGAAAAAATAAGAACTGCTTACCTGGTAGCCATCTTGAGTGTCACAGTCAATTATGTCCCTTCCAACAATTATTATTTTTTTTTTTGTGAAAATGTTAGTTCCTTGAGGGCTTAAACAATGATTGAAAATTGTTGGGGTAGAATGAGAAAATTGGTCTTGGACACATTTATATTCCTTATTATTGTCTCTACATTTACCAATGATCACCAAATACCATGTTTGTTTACTGTAAATGTTTATAGTATAACATGCACTGAAGCTTTTTATTTTTTTTATTTTTTAATTATAAATATTTCCATGTCAAAAAACCCAAATCCAGTCATGCACACATTGTGGTAATGGAATCAAATTTCCCCCTTAAATGTGGAAAAAACAATGTTGGTTTGTATGATGTCATTTGAAATCATGTGCAAAATAGTACATGAAGAGATGTTTGTAACTGTACGCTTCTTATTTTGATACTCTTACTTTTTTTTATCAAAATGTTTCATGACACCTCATAAGTCTAATTTCACGAGAATCACCCATATGTCAAATGTTAATGTCACAGGAATTAATGATTCAAATGACCAGCATAATTCTGCTCACGTATGTAATGCCACCCAGTTCAAAAGCCAAAGTGCCTGTACAGTGCATTGCATTTTATGTAACAAAGAAGAAGTACCACATGTATGCAGAAGTAATTATTTATTAGTTACTTGTTAAAGAATGCACACATTATTACTGCAACATATTTGGACTCCAAAATTTGTGTGATTTGCAGGACCAATCTCATCATTCAGAGGAAGAGGTGGAGGACATCCCAGAAAAACCTGTGTTTTCTGTGGATAGAGAGAAAAAGACTGAGCGTAAGTTACTGAATTAGATACATATACACACTGGCACAAAACACACAATGTCAAATGCTGGTTGTATTGAAGTAATTTTTGATAAATTATACAGTAATTCCGTGATTTATCATTAGGAAAAAAATTCAGAATGTTTAAATACTTTGATATTTTTCTTATAGCAACAAGGCTGAGTACTTCAGGTAACATGGACACAGAACAGGGCCGCGTGCGTAACAAACTACGCAAGTTTCTCCAGAGGCGACCGACATTGCAGTCAGTTAAAGAAAAGGGCTACATTAAAGGTCAATATCCCATTTTATATATTTTTTTTATTAATCTGTGATCCTATTTATTTAATGTGAATAGTGAATCTCAAAAGTTTTGTGTTGATTGTATCTTTCTGTACAGACAATGTATTCGGCTGCCACATAGACACCCTATGTCACCGGGAAAACACAAATGTGCCCAAGTTTTTGGAAAAATGCATCCGAACTGTGGAGAAAAGAGGTAAACGTTTATTTTTGGTGTCTGGTTAAGTTTCACCAGACTTTGTTTTAGAAGTTTTAATGTCCATCCATATTTATTTTTCAATCTATTTTATTAAGATACAAACAGAAAATACCAGAAATATGTAAAAATATATATATATATATTTTCAGGACTAAGTGTTTTCTTTAGGCATTGTCGGTGTTTAGTGTGACCTCTCTTGGCACTAAACACATCTTGAGCGTTTTTGAGCAGAAAGTAAAAAGACTAATTTCTTTAAAATTAGAAATTCGGTTTAAATTTCATTCAGGTTTAAGAGATCCTGCAGTTTCCTGCTATTGCTCAAGTGAAAGGGGAGTTTACCCTAAAAACTTGACACACTAGTTTATATTTTTATACTGTTTTTAATACTACATACACATTTCCTGTATTTTCTGGTTGTATTCTAATAAAGAGACTGAGAAACAATTATATATGATCACTTTAACATTGCAAAAACAATATATCTAATTGTGGCATGGTGGCCTAAGACTTTTGCACAGTACTGTGTGTATATATATATATATACACACCTCCTAAAAATAAGCTGCGTCATCTTAACCTTGTGCAGGTCTGAAGATAGATGGAGTCTACAGAGTGAGTGGGAACCTGGCCGTCATCCAGAAGCTTCGATATAAAGCTGATCATGGTAAACAGGAGCTTGTTAAGACACATCTGGGCAGACATGTCATCACTAAAATTATAAGGATCTGGATCTTTAACCCTTAATTTGTCTAAAACAAACTTTTACAAGATATCGACTATTACAATTGTGCAATATGTAATGCTTTTGAAAAGCATGTAATACTTCAAATAAAAATATTATAGACCTTTAAATCATGAGTGATTTTTATTTAATGTATCTTTCTGTCTGTAGAAGAGGATTTAGATCTGGAAGACGGGCAGTGGGAGGAAATCCACGTGATCACAGGAGCTTTGAAGCTTTTCCTGCGTGAACTTCCTGAGCCTCTTTTCCCCTTTACCTTTTTTGAAAGATTTATCGCTGCAATACGTGAGTTTTACAACATCCTAGTATTTCAATTATAATAAAATGACAATTAAATAAAGACAAGTTATTTAGTTATAGATACAAAATAAATGTTTTGTATTATAAATGAACTTTAGTAAATCTCCTTATATTTGAATTCTAGAAATGAGTGAATACAGCCAGAGAGTGTCATATACACGAGATTTAGTGAGAAACCTGCCTTTGCCAAACCATGACACCATGGAGGTTCTCTTCAGACATCTCCGCAAGTACGGACCTCTTATTTGCTTAGTTTTATGTATGTCAACAGTTTGACTTATACGTTTTCTGACAGTAAACCCTTGTGTCATACAGGGTGATTGATCATACCGAGTGGAACCGCATGTCTCTCCAAAGCATGGCTATTGTGTTTGGTCCAACATTGCTACGACCGCAGGAGGAGTCCAACATCACCATGCACATGGTCTTCCAGAACCAGATTGTGGAACTCATTCTCAAAGAGTTCAACGAATTCTTCCCAACCCAGTGAAACTCAACCTGAATTTCACCTAGAAACTGTTAAACCTACCAGCTTAATCTTAAGACGTACTTATTATTATTACTCAAGAAGCGAGTAAGAATACTGAATATTTTCTGTTTACTGAACAGAAATGTACTTTTTTACAGTCACGTAAACTTGAGGACACGTGTTGGCCAGTAGGCTAATAAACCTGACACAGTTGAGTTCCCCATTTATGTCAAATCCAAATCATCAGCGTTCTCTTATGTTTTGGATCATGTGGTCCTGATCCCACATCATCACTGGATTATACTTGGGTGCAATACAAACTAATGAAAGCAAGACTCCTAAAACCCAGCTGTGGACTACACAATCTCTGTGTTGGAAATCTTAATTTTCTTTTCAGTGATTTGTTATTGAACCTCAGAACTGCTTTGTTCCTGAATGTTACTCTGATCTGTGTTTTTGGTACTGCCGAAATCAGGAGAACAAAAAGGGATCTTAAAGGGATCATCAGTGTAAAAAATTCACCTCTGCTGATGTTAGCTGACAATCTGTTTGAGACAGTGATATGACGCAGCATTACATTTTTGTAAAAAGGTTAAAAAAAAATCAATCGACAGCATACTTCATATAGCCCTCGGTTATCTAGGTTAAATGAAATCTTTTGCCGTCTGGACATAAAAAGGTTTTAATGATGCAACCTGGAGTTTAAGTGCTTATGTGGATAAAGAAAGCATCATAAATTTATGATCAAAGAGGGACTGCTGTAACAAAATTGTTTTATTAAACAAATTTTATGACTAACACAAACACGTTTTTCTTTAACCTTTAACAGCAAACATTGTTATAAGATGCTGAATTGTACAATAAAGACAAAAATTTTTTAAACCTAATGCATTAGCTTAAAATGTTAGCAGTGCATCGAGTGTTAAATACAAACTTTGTAGATGTAGACGAAATCTGTACATATTTTACATATGTTAAATTGGCAATTTCATGTTACAGAGATAAATATTCTGTAAATAAAGCGGATTCACACATATTTTTAATTTTATGCAAATATGTGTGTAGTTTTTAAACTGATAATTGCTTTAGGAGACAGAACAAGGTAATGTAAATAGAAAATGTTATTTTAGTAATATAGCAGTGGTAATATGCAAACATAATTTATGCATATTCTGATGCATAAATAAATCGGATAAAACTTAAGCACATCCATTAAATAATTCAAGACATTATCACAGGACTATAGAGCTAAACAACAATAAAAATGTTTTTATTTACTTTTGAGTTCCTGTCTTTTCTGCCAGCACTTTTGAGTTATACAAACACTTTTTCATAATAACCAGTTTATCAATGTATGTAAGACATTTATAGCTGTATACACTAACCAAGCAAAAGAAGTAAGATAATGCTTGACTTGAGTTTTTTTTCAATTCCTTATGACAATGATTTAGGGCCGGTTTCCTGGAGAGGGATTAGACTAGTCCTAGACCTAAATACATTTAAGAGCTGTCCAAACTGCACTGATTTATCTTAAAATACATCAGTGCCCTTTGTTTTGCCTCAAAAAGCACACAAGTAATGTTTTTAGTAAGATGTGTTTTTTTTAAATTAGTCTATTTCCTAATTAAACTATGGCCTAGTCCTGGCTTAAGCTAAACCAAAACACAGCTAGACCAGCTAAAACCAGCTCACCAGCTTATGCTGGTCTTAGCTGGATTTTTTTAGTAGGGTCCAATGTTCTTTCATATAATGGCAAAATTGTGATGTAATGTTGTATTTGTGTATTTTGCTCACTTTGATTCGAGTGTTACCATAGAAACGCACAATTCTAAGTCAGAAGACGTGACGTTTATTGAAGCGCTTTGTGTTCTTTGTTAAAGTAATACAACAGCGCCACCAAACGTTACAACTGTTAGTTTTGTTTTTTTGTGATATGGATTTAAGCATTCACTGCTAGTCGTGCACATCCATATTTCCCTTTCAAATGTTAGGGTAAATTAAACAAAATTGCGGATATAAGCTGAAATGTGTTTTCTGTATCGGCTGACCTGGAGAAAAGGGTAAGAGATCCAGCCGCTGCTTCTCCGACGAGGATCCTTGGGAGAAGGTACGGTGTGGGCTGCCCCTCTCAACCTGTTGTCACTAGCTATATGTTTCCATCACCACGATATGCACATTTTGAAGTATCGCATCAAAAACGAGTGATTGAACGCCAAATTTCGATTAAAAATCCCTTAATTCACCAAAAAAAGGTTGTACGCTCGCTTGAGATTTATGCGGAAAAAGTAAATGCGATGTGGGATAGAAACTCACTTAACGAATTAATTCACACATAGCGAACAACGCATTAACCCAGTTATCTTTACCATGGATGTGGCTCCTTGCTGCTAGTGCCTTCATCAAAAATGCTTAATTTCTCCTTCTGTGCACAGCTTTTAGTGTGGCAATTACAAGCTGCACTGCTAATAAATTAATAACTTGCCCCATCGTGACTACATGCAGCCCTGTCTCGCGTACAATGTTTTGTTTACTGTTGGTTGCTAGGTTACCAATACCACCATCATTCACTCAAATAACTTGATGGAAACGCACCTAATTCGCATTTGCTTGTTTTCCTTTTTGTATGAATTTCGAAAAGATTCGCTTCACGTTTGGATGGAAACCATCACCATGATTTTATTCCAATTCTGAAGTATCGCATGAAAACGAGTGATGGAAACGCCAAATTTCGATTAAAATCCCTTAATTCGCAAAAAAGTTTTTATGCTCGTTTGAGTTTTTTTATTTAAATGCGATAAAGAGTAAATGCGAATAATGGGAGATGGAAAGCATTTGCCGAATAATTTCTGAAGTAGGAAACATTAAACCCACGTGACTGACCGTCTAGCTGTTTCTGCTGGAGTTGTCTTTACCATATGAGTTCTGTTAGAACTGACTCCAAGCACCCAGTGACACCCCGTTTTATGAGGTGACGTCATAATGCCAACAACGCGTCACTGTGGGTGGCTAATTTAGAACGGCACAAGTCGATTATCTCGCAGTCTTATTTTGCCACTGAAGGGTGATCATCTCCAACCAAAAGGTATCTGTTTTTTACAAATATCTATTGCAATTATTATTTTATATTATTACAACGATTCCAACATAAAGCGGAAATATTTTATCAGAAAAAAATAATTTATATCTATTTTATAAAATATAATTTAAATATATTTTATGGGCGTAGATTGACATTTGAGTTTGGGGGCCAGACTCTATCATATGTCTATACCGAAACAAGTAAAGTGTCATGATTTTTGGTAAGCTGATTTGGTAACATTTGTGATTATATAAATAAAATTGAATTGAATAGCCTTTTACCTTGATGTCTTTAATATTGAGTGAGTAGACCAGTCAAAATTAAAATGAATGTGAAATCAATCATTGAAATCAAACATTGATGCTCCAAATCTCATAGATGATTAGACTTGATTTTACAAAGGTGTCACGTATTATTCATATGTAGTTAATTTTTAATTTCCAAAAGATATAAAGTGAAAAACTGACTTTGGAATACAAAACTCATCTAGTTTTGCATAGCAGTGAGTTGGAATAACTGTGTAGGCCTAGTGTTTGTTTAAAATAAATTTGAAAACCTATAGAAATGAGCCCTGCATGATTAAACCAACAATAAAACATGCTTTAAGAAATTAAGTAATAGGCTGTTTTCCTCAAATATTTTTCTTTTTTTTGTGACAGGCTCAGGAAGAACGTAAAAAGAAAAAAGAAAAAAAAAACGAATGACTGTACCGAATTTAATACTTTTATTTGCTTAAATATGACTACCAGCTTTTAATTCTTTGCTTAGTGGTTGATAAGCTATATATGTATGACTGTAAGTCAATGCTTTTGAGAAATCCAGCAATACATTCATATTTTTTTATCTTCAAGGAACTCCAAACCTCTTAAGAATACAATTATTTTACAATAAGTTTTGAATAATTATTTTACAGCAATAAAATAATTATACAAAACAATACGCTTTTAATTTTATTGATGTTTTCATGGTACCTGAAAAAGAAAGTAGCCTACTTGCCTGAAAAGAAACACTGCACTGGACAAACCTTTCTAATGCATATAGCGACACCTGCTGGTTGATTGTGTCGAGGCAGCTGTGACGTAATTACGTAACCTACGTGTTTTACGTCATCGAGAGCGTTATACACGGAACAAGCATGGAGGACAAGAGTACAGCGACATCAAAACATCTCACGGTTGCTCAAAAACAGCTCATCAAAAGACAGATGGAGCTCGAACATTGGACGAAACACTCAAAGCAACTGCGAAATCGTAATGTGTTCACCGGACTTGCCATTGGGGCTTTTGTGGTGGGTTTGTGTATCCTTTTGATGTCTCACGACAATAATAGTTGTCTTCCCCTTAGTGTGATACTGCGCAGACCGTTTTACTTCTGACATCAAAGTACCGCGAGAGCGACTGGAGTAAACATACGGAAGAATCTGCTTTTGAATCGCTCTCGCGGTACTCTGATGTCATTAAGTCGAATTTCCCCATAGTGATTTAAATTACCTGGTATGAGCGTAAACACTAATTTGTATTACTCAAAATAAACAATGATGGTTTGGAGTTAGGACGTGTTTCTTTGACAGGAATGTGTTGCAGGACCAACTACGGATGTTAAACCAGAAACACAGGCTTACTTGGCACAACCAACATACAAAATGTTACGTTTGAAAAAACTGTGTATATGGGGCATCCATCTATTGAGAATAAAGCCAAATGTTAGGATTTGAAAGCGTATTAGTATACTTTAAATGTATTATTTTCATTAATCTCTAAAGTTGTGTCACACATTGCCCTTAACCATTGCATCCCTCCATCAGTCAGCTACACCATTCTCTCAGTGAAGCAGGAGAGGATCATGGATGAAATTGATGATGAGGCAAAGATCTTCATCACGAAAGGGCCCCGGACAGGGGCCAACTCATAGACCCTTATCTGTGTCAATTTCAAGGGTTGATGTTGGCGGCAGGTCCCCTGATTATTACGTTTTGTCTCCTGTCCAGTTCTCCTTTTTATTTATCTGTTATATCCAGTATCTTTATATAAACAATTTGTAAGCAAAATCAAATTACAAATGGCGATCTGTCATTAAGAGACATTTTGATTTATTAAGGAACAGTGGCATTGATAATATTAATAATAAATAGCAATCCGTATGAGCCTTTGTCTGTGTTACTTACTTTTTAACACATATTATTTTATTTATTGTCTTGTTTAAATATAGACGGTACACATAACACGATTCAAATTGCATTTGTAGATATATAGCATATGTGCCCCTCTCTGTGAAACCCAGGCTATATTTTAAAAATCTAATTATTGTTATTTCACAATCAAAAAATTTTACTTTCACGTAACTTATCCAATCAGATTTTGGTCAAAACGCTAATTGTTTCGTTATATCCCATGCTGTACCGCTAGGTGGCAGTATATGAAACCACATGTAAAGAGTCTGGTTTATAGTTTGTTTACATGCCTGTCTTAATAAGCTTAGTGAACACTGTGCTCACTTCTCCCCCAATGACAGGAATAGCACATTGTATTCTTATGCTAATAGAAAGGAGTGTACAGCTAATATATACGGGTCAAATGGTGTAAACACTATTCGTATTTAATTTTATTAATTTACTATTCATTAAAAAAAATAAATCTCCAAATAATTTCCACTCTCTGAGAATGCACTTATTCGGGCTGCAAATTTGGTAGTGGATCAAAATGTTTGCAAAGTATGACTGCTATAAGAAACTAAACTGTTATCTTGAATGAAAATTCTGTAGAATTTACTTCTGTACGTATGCCCTTCACCCACAGCAAGCACAGAGATAACAAGGGAGGCCAAAAGTGAACAGAAAGCAATGCGACAGTTGTCACATCTTCCACGTGACCGACTACTGCTACGTGTTCATATGTGCTGTTCTCTCCGTCCATCAAACTGGCCTAATCGGAAATATGATTCGGCAGAAGTTCTAACATGGGAGGGGGCAGTGATAAGTACAGGGTGAATGCAGAGGGGCCCTGCTTCTCACGGAGAGGCAATATGTTCATAATGATAAGGGTTTAGACACAAGTCCCTCTGGTGAGCTTGTGTGTCAGATGGGCTTGTTTAAAGCCTCAGGCACCAGCAATGCTGTATCGCATTTTGAGGTCTACGCTATCTCCTCAACACAAGCTTTACTATAGCTTGGATAATTTTGATCTGTGTTTACTGTTCACGTTAATATTGTCTTTATCGTTTTTGGACACGCATGCTTTTGTTAGAAATTATAGGGTAATTCACTGTCACCTTGGTATGTACTCTTGTGTGCATCTTCATGTGACTCCACTATCAGCCTTTGCAATTTAGGTAATAGACATTTTGTAGTGGCCTACTGGCAGACCAAGACAAGTCAAAGTTAATCCTTATGAGGCTTTAAGCCAGCAGAAACACAGTCACAAACGGATGACCTGCGATTGTGCAGCTAAGCTCCAACTAACCCTGACGCTTTTCCTAGTATTAGATCACAGCTCATCCGTGTGTTTCATTGAGCATCAGCTCATTGCTAGGAAACACATCTACTGTAACAAAAACACAGAGTCAGCTTGAAATAGCTTTTATGAACCTATGAAGATAAAGTGTTTTTATATGTGATTTTAGTAGTCTGTATAGAAATAAACAAGGCTATGGATATTTAAAATGGTCTGGGATGGTACCCTTTTAGAAAGATCCCTTTGTACTAAAGATTTATATTAGTACATCTTGGTACAGAGTACATATTAGTACCAAATGTACATATCTGTACTTTGATGGTACATATTAGGACCTTTTTAAAAGGTAGTGCCACATTGGAACCATTTTTTTAAACACTTTTTTCTGACACTGTATGTGAAGATGTTAATATTAATAGTCATGTGATTAATGCATGAACCAATACAAACGATTACTGTCAGCCTGCCAAATAATTCTCCGTTAAAGGGATAGTTCACCCAAAAATTAAAATTCTGTCATCCTTTACTCACTCTCATGTTGTTCTAAACCTGTATGAGTTTTTTATTTTGATAAGATATTTTAATAAATGCTAAGCAAGCAGATGATTGTAACCATTGACTAGGAAAACAAATATTATGGAAGTATTCCAAGAAATGATGAAGAAGATACGTTGACAAAGGATTACAATTGAATTCTATATTTGTTTTTCCAACAATTTCGATGGTTACAATCAGCTGTGTGCAAACCATCATTTTTCAAAATATCTTCTTTTGTGTTCATCAGAAAAATAAATGCGGACCGGTTTAGAACAATATCTGGATGAGAAAATTATGCAGAATTTTAATTTGTGGGCTTAACTATCCCTTTAAATGTCTTAACAAGATTGCTACTCATGTGTTTTGTAGAGTTTGGCTAGAGGTCAGATCTATGTTTATACAACTTTGATGTTGCTCATCGCATCCACTATCAGCTGATCAGCTATTATTAGCTATTCTCATTTATTTATACATTTTGTGAAGGACCACAGGCCATGACAACGAAAAGCATTGGGGAGGGGAGCATGTACTACACCTCCTGTCATTCTTAAAATATTACATTTAGTCCTCCTCACAATGTAAAGTATGTGCTCACACATTAATCATAAACTGATGATAATGATACTAATAATAACTAATGGAATAATAATAACTTGGACTAATAATGATATAAAAAATCCAAGGCCCAGTTTCACAAAGTTTTACTTGCATTAAGCCCCTAAATGTAAAACAGTAGCAAAATGTGACAAAGAAGAAACAACTGATGTGCATTTTGAGACAAAACAATGGCACTGATATGTTATAAGATATGTCAGGGCAAGTTGTTTTCAGTTAAGACAGTTAAAAAAGCATTGAACCTGAGACTAGGTGTAGGATTTGTTTGTGAAAGTGCTTAAACCAATCATTTCATGAGGTTTCTTGAATTAGGCTACAGCTTGATCATTTCAGATATGTGGATCACTGTTGAGTGAAGTTATTTATTGAATGCAATAACATGCACTGAATTCGATTTTTAGATTCTTGCAATAAATGTTGCCGGTTTAGATTTTCACACTTATGCAACAGACATTCATAATCAGCTTGAAAAGTATTGCACCCAAGGCACTTTAGTCAATCAAACTGGCTATGTGCATGTTGTCAGTTAAACTCTGTTAGTGCTCCCATACTGAGTTTTTTCCACAGGGAGGAGCAAAAGCAACAGCACAGTATTGCACTCTCCACTTGCGCTTTCAGAACGCGAAGGCAACGCTGCGTGCGCGCCGTCTACACGCTCAAACGTCAAGCCACAGCATTCGTCAACTGAACGACTTGATAATATTGGGAATTCTTGCGTGACATTAAGAGAAAACATCTACTTGCGTACGAATTTATGTTATTTGTGCTATTTTTATTTTACTTATAGCTTACCAGATTGCGCGCATGGAAGGTCCTTCTTCATATGGTTTGGATGTTACTATTGGACAACTAAACGAATTATAAACTACTAAGCGAATTATTAATTTTGTTAATTTTTGCGTGACGTTACCAGGGAACGTTATCTTACGTTCGTTTTTATTTGACAGTTTGTGTTTTCTATTTATTTTTACCTAAACCGGATTGCGCACCTGGAGCCGTCGATTTTTAAGTGCTTTATGGTACTAAAAGTACTAAAACTTCACATTTGCGTTCGTATTTATTCTATATTTTTGTTTTCTTTTACTTAAACCAGATTGCGCGCTTGGAAACGTTGTGGTTAAGAGATAACTATTATGTTATGGGGAGAAAGCTGGAATGGAGACACCAGTGCTACTGTAATGCAGTAAACAACTAATTTGCATTCGTTACACTTCTAATTTAAACAGCAAATATATCTGCAGCAATGTCAAAAGCTGAAGTAGACATGGCTGGTCTTGGTTTCCAGAAGTTAAGTGCGGGATTCGACGCGGACTCGTTCTTCCCAGTGCGCCTGCCGCCGCGACGCAGGAGACACTCGGCAAACTCCAGAAGAAACGCGTACAGGTTAAACAAACTGCACACTATGGATATAGAGACTCAGGAGAGCATCGCACCTCTTACCAAAACGCTCTCCTGGTCAGCCGACAACATTTTATCTGAAAGTACTATTGAAGAAAAGAAGGGGGACTCTTCTTCTCCGGTATCACCTGACTCAAGCTCACCACCTGAGACCCAGGACTCGGACCCGCCACCGGCGGAGAGCTGGAACGCGGAGGAGATCGGCCCACCGGAAATCGATGCGAGCTCGGAATCAGATGAGGAGAATGCTCAGAAAAAGGCTGCTTTGTTACGGACGGAGTCTGAGAGTAAACGCAAGCAGGAAGAAAAGGATGAAGTTGAGACTAAAGCTGTGGCCACTTCACCTGACGGAAGATTCCTTAAATTTAACATTGAGATCGGAAGGGGCTCCTTCAAGACCGTTTATAAAGGATTGGATACGGAGACCACTGTGGAGGTTGCCTGGTGTGAACTACAGGTAAGTAGTTTGAATGATGTTAGTGCACTTAAATCTCTGTGTGTTTTTTTTTTTTTTTTAAGAAAAATGTAATATTTAATATCAGTGTATTGAAAAACGTTTTACAGTTAATTAAAATAATAACTGTAATCCTTTAAAAAAACATTAATATGGAAACCATATTTTACAACAAAATGTAGGAGCGCTTGCGTTGCCACGGTTACGCACGTGGCCGAAGTTAATTTCCGGTCTGTGTTTGTTTATCGGTTTGGCTAGTGGCTAAATGGACCTCTAGTACAAATACCTTAAAATATAAAATAAATATAAATATAAAAATATACATTTTCGGTTTCATAAAGACGGGGGAAGATCATCACAAGCATGCATCACAGCTGTGCGAAGAGAGGTTTGGCAGCCAACATATAGCCTATATTAATTTTATTATTTGTACAGGATGTTAACTTTGGTCCACCAAAGCCCTACTGTTTACAGTACAGCCATACTGTTCTCGCTGATGAAACAATCTATACTTTAGTATTTACAGTAAACTGTAGTAAATAGATACTACACTACCCTAGTAAATATTACAGTATACTACAGTATTTACAAAAGTTCACTATAGATATTAATATAGCAGAATACTACTATAACAAAATGTAGTGATTGCTATAGGCTAGTACCATTTACTACAGATCACAGTAGTAAATACTCAAGTATGCTACAGTATTTTCCATGGCGGTAGGGTTATAATACATAATAATTTGGGATCAAACAATGTAGGACACTTTCAGAACATTCGCCTGTTTTAATTTTTGTAGTAGTGGCTAATATATCAAGTTAACACTGTTTTACTATAGTAACAATTATTGTAGTCACTGGTGTTTTGGAAAACCATGCTTACCATGCTCACTTTTTGTAATGATAACTTTACATCATCTAGAGGTCACCAGGTCAACCAGTAAATTTAGATGGTTATGTCATGATGACAAATAGGAGAATGACAAAGGGGTGTAGTTAATAAGAATAAGTTACAATGTAAAACATGGAGAATGTATTAGTTTTGTCTTGTGACTGTTCTCATGCACATCACTGAATATTTCATTGATTACTTTGCAAAGGCAGTTGTCTTTAGCTGCATGTAATATCACAGTCTATTCAAGGTCAGATATCATTAGGTGACACAATGGCATTTCATTATTCACCATGGTAGCAGATCTTCTCCACTCATGTGTGGAATCAACAGGTTGATTTACGATTGAACCACAGGACAGGAATGGTTATCTGAAGGTTATGTTGTGCCGTCTGTTGACAGTTTTACATATATAGGTTAACCTGTTTTCATCTCAGGTGACTGGGGTTACAAATCCTTGGACTTTCCTCTAGTTTGTTACAACTGAGCTTTGCCTGATAAAGCAGGATTAAGTGTATCACATTTGCAGGTCAATATCAGTATCAGAGTATCGCCCATATTATCTCTTTATTTATATTGACAAAAACTGTTTCAGGTAAAGCACACCGTGTGTTGTGCACCAAAGAATAACATTCCCACCCCATCCCTAAAGAAATGAGGTTAGATGAGGTAAGGACAGGTGAAGGACAGGTACCGATGGAAAGATAATATTCATATGACTTGGTTTCATTAGCTGGTGGTGAAAGCCGCTTGATTTACTTCCCTCTATATTAGAATTTGCCTGTTGTATCCAGATTCGGTTCTTGTGCTGACAGCTTCCCTGTAGTATCTTGGCTATTATGTCCACCAGCACAGGTAACCTGAGTTATGGGCCCTTGACCAAAGTTACCTTATTGCTTACAAGATTGTAAAATGAGCTACTAGGCAGATTGCTGGGGTCAGCAAAGTTATACCTGTTATACAGGTAAACATGGCATGAATTATCTGGCGCAGATCTATCCATCCATCTCAATGTATTTGTACAGTTTAAACCATTCAGACATTTTTTTTTGTGTGTGGCTTAAGTGTCCAAATACCTTTTGGGGCCGCTGTTCTCTACAGTACATTGGGTTCACTGTTAGTACAATGTATTATTTTAACATCAGTCATCACAACACAGGTGCATACAGTATTACTACTATCGTCATTCGCTGCCAGCAGCACTTTACATGGAAAGTACAGTCAGTGATGATTTGCCAGCCTGGGGGTGTGCTGCTTTAGCTGTTGATCTTTATACCTGCTGTACTCTCTTATAACAATATTCAGTGTGAATTAAAAAGGATGCGTTGTTAATCCTGTGAAAGGCAATATGATTTTGTGACTTAGTTTCCCCAGGCAGTCTTTTTCAAATCTGAGAAATCTTTCCTTCATTGCCCATCAGCTCATCTCTGCTCAGCATGTGTTTTGCCACCTGCAGGTGGCTTATTGAACTAATCCTCTTGAAAGAAGGAAATTGTTTATTTCTCCCAGAATGGTTGCTTAATTATCTCAATAATGTTCGTCACGCTAATGATAAAGCTGTCTGGAGATGATGGATATAATAGCTGAAGATGGCCGGCTGCTGTATTTGAAAAGTAAGACAAGCTTTTCTTTGAGACTTAACACAGTTAATGAGATTGACTCAAGTGCCTCTCAATGATCTCTCTTTTATGATGGCTGACATGAAGGCAGATAAAGCAGCATAAGAGTTGCTTAACCTGCAGAGTGTGGCTTCATTGCTGCCCCATTGAACTTTTTTCTTCTTCATAAAAACACTAATAAAACATATTTTAACGATCTGAAACGCAAGTGTGAAGCGTAAAGCGCAAGTGACTTTGTGGGCGGATCTTGGGCGCTGTTGCTATTTTCACGGCGGGAGAAATAACTCTTGCGCCAAGTGCAAATTAATAAGGGGTTGGTCTGAAGTAGGTTCATTATTCATAGGTGTGGTTTGGGCGTAACATCAAATACACCAATCAGAACGTCATCCAACATTCCCTTTAAACGCAAGTGCGCAAGTTCCATGGCGGGTTGCTATTATTATGACGGATTTACCAGGCGCAGGCCAGGAGCGCTTCACAGCGGAGGAGACCGACGTTCTTGTAAGAGCAGTCCAAGACAGAGAAGTTGTTTTGTATGGGGATAGGAGAAATCCGCCCAAATCAGGAAATAGCCACAATTGTCTCATCAGCTGGCATCCCCAGGACGTTGCGCCGCAAGCGCTACAATGATGTCAGGAGACGGGGAAATCCCAAGCTTGCCAGCATAAATCGGGCATGCCGTGTAATGGGAGGTGGATCTGCCTCTACACAGGACCTGACGCCAGCAGAGGACATCGCTGCGTCCACCGCTGAAAGCCAAGAAACGCAAGCAGTCCAACCCCAAAGTACACTTACAAATCAAGTTCATATACATTAAGGTTTCTTATGAAAACATTTTAATTATTATTTACATAAAATAAACGTAATACAGCCACACAACAAACTTATGAAAATATTTTAATCGTTATTTGCATGATCATTTTTTAACGCAGCCACACAAAATAAATAAAAACTATCACCACAATGCTCACCACAATGATTTTCCTTATATCATGTGTTAATATTTTTTATTGTAACAATTTATGATTTGCAAAAATAACTGTTGCATCTGTGTAGATTAGATAAGCAAAGTGTGTGCGGGTTGTGCACGCTATACATTATGGTCAAGCATGCGCCCTTAAAATAGCATTATGAACAACGCGCAACGCGCCACTGACTTTAGACTAGTTTTTTCTGGTCAGTGGCGCAATTGTTTTTTGAAACTGCAAAATAGCATCAGGGATGGTTTGCGCCGCAACACGCCTCCTTTTTTGCGCTGAACCGCCCAGGGACAAGAGTTCATTCCCTAGTTTGCCGACGTGCGTCCATGGAGGGAAAAACCCGCTGTGCGCCGGTGCAAAATACGAATGATACATGCGTCACTTACAAAGTCAATTGCGCTGTGTGCAAGATAGGGCCCATAGGCTGATTATGTAAACGTGCATTTTAATTTGTCTTATTTACTCCCAACAAATCACCTTTAAAATAGGTCCTATATGTACCATTTAGGTACGGATATGTATACATTTGGTATGTCTGACCTACTAATATGCACCCTTTAGGTGCAAAGGTGAACTTTTTAGAAAGGTACCACCCCAGGGACAGCTTTTGTATTTTCTTTTCTGAGATTGTAGGCTAATAATATTTAAATTCATGTCTGTCACCGATTACAGGGTGAGCGTGCTGTCGGTTTGTTGTGTAATTCATGGCTCCACGTGGCCCAGCTGTGGGATCTGATATTGTTTACCCCGTAGAGGGGAAAGCAGTGGAAATGGCAGGGCTCATATGTCTGTCTGTCAGGTGGTGGGGCTGGATAGAGAGGGACTTAAAATGACAGGTCAAACGGGAGGTATACTATTGGCCCCAAAACTTTTTGGGGGGTGGGGGATTAGGGGTAAAAGCTGAATCAAGTGGGTCAAGTGTGTAACAGATAGTAAGTAGTGTGCTCATAGCTACTTCAGTGCCAGTCCGTTTTTATAGGCCCTGAAAAAAACCTGTATAATAGCTGAGCTGAAGTGTAAAATGACTTTTCAAACAGATGACAATTTAAGTTAGTTAAGAGTTAGTTCAGTCCCTTTTGTAGTGTAGTTTTGTAATGTTTTTGTCCTGTTCTAAATTAAAAGTCGACGATTAATCACATTTTCGTCTTCTTTATTTATGCCATTCCAGCATCTATGACTATATTCATGGCAACAACTGGTTAATTCCTACACAAGTTGATCCATACACAGATTGCGGGAGGGGCAATTGTATCTTCAATTCACCTAACTTGCCTGCTTTTGGCCTGTGCAAAAAAAAAAACGGAGTACCCGGAGTAAACCCAAGCTGACACGGGGAGAACATGCAAACTCCACACAGAAGGGCCACCTGACCTAGCCGAGGCTCGGACCGGGGACCTTCTTGCTGTGAGGCAACAGTGCTACCCACTGAGCCGCACCCACATTTTTTCAAAAGCATTTTCTTCTATAGGTCTTGTTTATGCATAAGTATACACTGTCTGAAAAAAAATGGCTCCTAATGACACCCTGTCACTGGGGCTGTACCCTATCAAAAAGTACACCTTTGTACCTAGAGAGTTCATAATAGCACCTGAGAGGTACATATTGGTAGGGGTGGGTTGATATACCACTTTTTCCATACCGATCCAGTTTCGATGCCTGAATCTTCAGTATCGGCCAAGTATTGAGTATTTTGAGTATTGATCGGATCGATCCTTGTTTTTCTGTTTTTAATCCACCACTACTCCAGTGCATTAACTCAGCGAGCACCACACCATTCAGTTTTTGTGATCTTAAATATCTTCATATATGCATTTGTTTTTCGCATAAAGCTGTCGAATATATTAGGAGGACTTTGAATATAGTGTATAAAAATGTTTTTGGTGCTCTTATAATAGTCTGACTTTTCCATAGCATAACAGTAGTAACGCACAGTATCAGATTTGGATCTGCCCTGTTATTCCCCGTACCCAACCTCAAGTATCGGCCCACCCCTACATATTGGTACCAAATAATGCATATTTCGATATATTCGTACAAAAGGTATACATATCTGTACCTACATGGTGCATAGTAGAACCTTTTTAAAGGGTACAGTGACAGTTTTGGACCATATTTCTTGGTGAATAGTATTTGCACTTGCATTGAAAATTAACTGCAGTCTTGTGGGTTTTTTTAAGTAGATTAAATAACAAAAATGTATTCCAGAATGCCTATCAAACTTTCATCTTTTTGAGCTGTAGGCTGCATAAGTGTGTTATGTAATAATAAGCCAAATGCCTCCGGTGTTTCCTTTAAAAACCCAAATGAGCTACTTTATCATACTTAAATACTCTAGCTTTCATTCATACACAATGTATTCAATGCCTCTGTGGTTAAAGTTGGATTAAAGGTAGCTAAATCTACAGGAGCACAAAAGTCATAATACTGATGGATAGAGCAGAACGCATAGAAACAGCAGGTGTATTTTACTGGCCGATCCTGCTTATTTCACACCTATTGTCTCGCTTATACCAAAGAAGTCAGTCACGAATGACAGTCATGAAAGGTTGAAGTAAAGCAACAGCTGGTTACAGGAAGGTCTGTGGTCTCAACACATTATTAGAGAACTCAAAACAAAATCTTGCTTCGACACACGCTCTGCTTTTGAATGAAACTCCTCCCTTTTGTCATTCCAATGTCATGATGATTAAAGAGTACGGCCTTAAGTCATATTGTGGCATGTGTCCCACGGCATGTCAGTTTTTAACAGGCACACATATTTTTATGTAATGTATCAATCATCTGCGTCTTAAGGATTACAAACCTTTTATTGAAAAGTGATTTTTCTAATCATGTTGTTGATGTTTTCATGTGATCTCATTAGAAATTTTGTCACACTAATTTTGTGAACAACAGTGCCTTTGTTAACAACAGTCCTAGTAGGGTTTGCTCAGTATAGATTATTGACTCGAGTTGGAGTTTGCTTGGCAAAGGACGATGTAAATGTATGTTAGGGGATGTGCACACCAAAGCTTTTAAAACGACTGCCAGCTTTTTTCAACTGAGCGCTTTGGTTGCTGTGATACTTCTGCTTTGTTCATCAGTCGTTGTATGATGCGCCGGTTGGTTGTTGTAATGTTTATACCGCCCCTCCATCACTGTGATTGCACGGCCATGTGAGAACTGACATTGACTACACTGTGTAGTGTGTTTAAACATACAAAAATATACCATGTTGTAATTGGCGATTGAAAGCATTTTCAAAATATTTTATAAGCAAACGCCCTTGGTCATAGGATTTTGTAAAATTCAGATTCCATGTGTGCCTTAAAGCCCATTTCATATACATATAGATTGCAACTTATTGCAGCTCAACCGTGATGAACCCCACAGTTACATTGACATTTTTGTGTAATCAAGGTGTTTTCCATATCCTGCCTTTGGCCAATACAAGCAATACCTGCAAAATATATCTATTGTAGTATGTGTAAATACTCTAAGGCTTTAAGTTTAAAGTCTGTTTCGCGGTGTTTACACGAGACCTGTTTGTCCTTTAAACAACCCACAACTTTGCCCTGCCCTTGTACAGCTTGAGACTGGGTAAACCAGGCATAAGGAAATACAGTTCATGTTTTAAATCTTAATGTCTCCATATTGATTTTCCTCTCTGTATTGATTAAAAGCTTCCTAAGAGGCTGTTTGTGATAGAGAAAGATGTGGGCTTAAACTGAAAAAGTAATACCAAAGTCCCATAAGTAAGTCGTACCACTAGGCGGCCATGTTTGGAACACCTCATGCAAGACTAAAGTCCTATCTAATTGAAAATCGCAATTAAACAACATATTTCTTTCTAGCAATTAAACCTGACATCAACTGTATTATAACTTTAAGCTACTAAAGCTGAAATTGCATTAAAAACACCTCTGAATCAGCTGCTGGGCATGTGCACAGTTTGGCAAGCCTCTCACTCGAGTCTGTACATAGCCCCTCCCCAGAGAATCGTCCGTCTTTATTGATTCCTGATTGGTTATTTTAACGGAAAGGCGGGACTTCAGTCGCCAGAGCACCCATATTGAGTGTTGCATTGTCCCGTATTCATATTAATAGAAGTGCTCAATCTTGTTATATGCAGTGTCTTTGGTGACGCTTGAAGTGTTATGCCTGTTGTGCTTTAGGGCCGATTCACACTGGCTGCGTGGCGTGTCTGTTGCGTGTCTTTCGCATGGCAGCTGTGTGGCATTTTCTATGCCATGGCTTGCCAGAAGCATTTCTGACGCGGCGCTGCTGCTGCTGCTAGCCTATGTATGTTTCCTATTGATAAACTGACCTGACGCTTTCAAGACGCGTGTGGTGTGAAAAATAGGCGTCGCGTGCATGCTAGGAATAGGACTGTCGCCTATTTTTCACGCCACACGCAAGCGTCTTGAAAGCGTCAGGTGAGACGTGCGTGTTATGCAGGCGGTGTGCACGGTCAACATGGGAGCCTAAATAAAAACGGACACGCCAAGCAGCTGTGACGCTTTTCGCCACGCAGCCGGTGTGAATCGGCCCTTATACAGACACAGTTTTTGGATGGCAAGTTGGAAAAGGAAAATGATTGGAAGTGTTTCGGATGGACTCAGTAAGGAATAAAGTTTCAAAAGACAAACAAACAATTTTTTGTTTATTAACTGACCGCCTGTTTGAACTCAAAACCAACAAACGAGGAGTTTTTGTGGAAAAACATTTTGCCAAAGTTTGCTTGGTTAGTGGCATCAGATCTTTCATGGATATTCTGTGTTGTGCTCATAGCAAATGAAGTTACTACTTGTTATTACTAAGCAGACAGATATTCTTATCACAAGGTCTGTTTACATTCTCCGGTGTTTTTCCATACAAGAGTTCACAGAGACTGTTGCCCTGTTAATGGTGTTAATTTTCTCTGAGCCGGTCCATGATTGTGACATAACATTTTATCAGGTAACCTGGCCCTAAATGACACATAAATCAAAAATGATTACCTGCTGTTCACCAGAATATTGTGCATTGTAAAATACCTTATCACAAGTCAGAAAGCTGCATGTGTTGCCTTTATGTTTTCTAGGTTGGTTTCCCAGACAGGGTTTAGGTTAATCAAGGACCAGCCCTTATTTATATCAGGTCATTTTTTACAAACATACCTTACAAAAAACACTGCATGTGTGCATCTTAAGACAAAACAAAGGCACTGATATGTTTAAATTAAACAGAAACCACTCCCTTAGGTATAAGTTTATTACTTGGCTAAACAAGACTGAAAAAGTTTTATGGGCCTTTAGCATTTGGCCACTACACTATTTAGTGTTGTTTAGGTTTTTCTTCCTGTTTAAAAAAAATGTGATAATTTCCAGTGTCCTCTATTGGGAACATTTGCTAGATATCATGTGTCAGTGAGGAGTCAGCAGGACTAGTTACACTAACAGGTGAATGTGGGATATTTATAAACACACAAATGATGTAAGACTTTATCACATGTAGATCTGTTTGTGTTGGAAGGTGACCAACGATATCATTACACCTTAGTTCCTGTATAGTGCATATTTAAGGCTCGCTTGAAATGCAAGCTTTGTTATTTTCTGCTTTTTTGTCTGCAAGATTATGTTCCAGTCAAGTCACTTTTCTTTGTTTCCAAAGCTTTTGTCATAACTTTTGTTACAGAAAGTAACTCTGTGTACTTTCAAGTTTATGTGTCTATTGAAATGACAACATCTGATGTCTTTAAGCATAAAAATGATGGATTTTCTTATTTTTAATCCTATGACCTCATGGTCCACAAGCGTCATTGCTGTCTGAGTTTCTTGTGTCATTACAATGAATAGGTACAAGGTAGAAATGAATAATTTGATCAACGTCAACTTGTACAGGTCTGCACCTGTTGATTGTAATAGGTTCAAGTTGATGTTAACAAAGTAGATATTACCCCTCATTGAACAGAGATTCACTGTATGGCTGAATGCTAAATTTAAAAACCTACTAGGGCTCTTAAACTGCTTACAGTTTTAATGAACAAGCCCTCATTAGGTAGAGCAGAATTGTCTACGGGACAGTTTGTGGTTCAACACTTCTTTTTAATAAGACGATAACGGGTAATGAATGTATTAATGCACTATCCTTGGGAAGTTCTTTTCATAAAGACTCATAAAGATAATTACTGCATAATTTCACTTTAATGGTGGATGTTACCAAAGTTAAACTGACTAAGGTCTATCCTCCCAAATTACAGGATGTGATGCATCTAGTCTAATGTTTAACCAGTGTTATTATTCTTATAATCCTAGATGGAATATTAATTCCTAAAATGCTTTTCCACTTGATAAAATGGCCTTAAGTCCTTCTCCCAAATAACCCCTTTGTAGTTAAATGTGCTCTGATTTATAGGGATGCGACGATAAATGGCAATATACACCAATAATACCTTGCCATGATAACTATTCTGAATCGCACAGCCGATATTATGCACAGCTATTCATGTACTACGGTTTTTGAGTCCTTATCGATCTGAAATTACTGTTAGTTTGAGTCGTTTTTACTGTAACATGCATTTGAAAAAGCAACACTCGTTACACATAATCATTATACATATTCTTTATTATCGTAAAAAAAACTTGAAAAGGTTTGATGAACAGCGATATAAGTATATCCTTAAGCTTAAGCCATATTCTGAGATGCGTGTTTAATGCTTCTTCTTCTACGGCCCATATTGAGTTTCTGCACAAGAGCGCTCTCTAGATCAGTGGTTCTCAATCTTTTTCAGCGTGCGTTCCCCCTTGTATACGGTGCATTCCTTGGCGGCCCCCCAAAGAAAATTAATGACAATTTTGTTCTAAAACATAAAATTTTAATTATACAAAACATATTTAAGTATACAAAGTAGTGCTGTTGGTTAGTAGCCTTATTTTTTTATTTTAGGTTTAATTACACAGAATTTATGAAAAACTAATGTATTTTATAAAATATCATAAAACTGGGGCCCCCCTGGCACCATCTTGCGGCCCCCACCCTTACAGAAAAGTCTTTAAAAGAAAAGAGTTTAAACAGTTCAGACGATAAATCGTAAATTTGTAATCTTCATATCTTACAACGTGGATAATTTGGGTGAATTTGTGCAATGTGAAAGTACAAAATGTACATAAATCAGTTCCTCCAGAAAAACGTGATTATGCGATTGCATGATTCAATGCATAATCAGCCAATGTCTGCATATTTAGGTGGGGGTCGCATTTTTTAAATACACCGCACTTTCGCCGCATAAATTGCGGATTTCTGCTCGCAAAATATGCAGGGCTTGCAGGATTTCATAATCTTCTTATTTTTTTAGCAAAAAGTCTTATATATCTTATCAGAAAGTAAAAAAGTTTTTGCGTTTACTTCACACAAGCGCAGCCATGTCCCCTGTTGTCATGGTAACATTAGGAAGTGACGTAATTACGCGACGTGAACATCAATGAAAAGCTGCAAAAGCCGCAAACAGTTTTTGCAAGTTCACGCAGTTTTTGCAAGGTCCCGCAAAGTCAAAGCATAAAATTGCATAAATATCCTGCATATTTCGTCACATTTTTTTAAGAAATCATGCCGCAAAATCAAGGATTTTTGCCCACAACAATCACAAAAAAACGTAGCGTTTTTCTGGAAGGACTGATAAATAAAAAAGCAGTAATGAAACACCACCCCAAACCCAACGTCACCCAACGAAAGCAGATCGTACAAAATTGTACAAGTGAGATTGTATAAAGTAACAAATTAGTCCCTTCGTGAAATAGTTAAAGGGAACATATCATGAAAATCTGACTTTTTGCATGTTTAAGTGCTTTGGGTCCCCAGTGCTTCTATCAACCTAGAAAACGTGGAAAAAAATCTACCTAGTAACTTAGTTTTGGTAAACCATTCTCTGCAAGCATGTGAAAAATTGAAATTAGGCTCCCCCCGTGATGTCAGAAGCAGATAATATCGCCCCTTGATCTGCAACATCCAACCACAACACTGCCATTTAGTGCAGAGATCAGCTCATTTGCATTTTAAAGGACACATCCAAAACGGCACATTTCTGCTCACACCTACAAAGTGCCAATTTTATCATGCTATAATAAATTATCTACATGGTATTTTGAGCTAAAACTTTACATATGTACTCTGGAGACACCAAAGATTTATTTGACATCTTAAAAAAGTCTTGTGAAATGTCCCCTTTAACATTTGCCATTGACATTGAATCCTGTTACTCTGTCATGTGACCCTATGCTCAGGGTTAAGCTGTAGCATGCAGATATTAAAATTGTGGAAAAAGTGATTATGAAAGTGGTGTGTGTAAAGATACTGAGCTCATGGTCTACCGGCAGCTTTGCTGAGACAATGATCCATCTAACACTCTTAAAAATAAAGGTGCTATAAATGGTTCTTCATTGTGATGCCATAGATAGAAAAAACATTTCTTATGTTTTATAGTCTGTTAATCCTTTTCAACTACCTTGAACCTTTTGTTCAACAGAAAGCCTCTGTGGATGTTAAAGTTGTTTATGGAGCTTGACAAAGAACCATTTTTTAAGAAAATGTTTCCTAAAACGGAAAGAGATTTCGGTGGACTGTAATAGTGCAGATTTTTGCCCATAATGAGTCAAAGCTTTACGCTCAATTCCCAAGTTAACTTTCTCTCCATTAACTACAATGGCAGCATTAAATTGCAGGGTAAAAATGTTGCGCACATCCTCTCTTTATTGAAACTGTGAGTCACGGTTCCTTTCCTCTGGATAGATAGTACTATTGAAAATAATTTATAAATGAACAACAGTCATTTGTCATAGTAGATTTATGTCTGCTGTGGGCCATGCAGGTGGTGATGCTCGTCCAAACTCATTTTTTACAGAATATGCACACAGGGTGACAGTATTAATGCTTCTCATTTACTTTGAATGTAAATGAAATGAGCGTTGCTGAACTGAATTGTGGATCCGTCTGCTCCGTTATACTCACAGCAGAAGTTAAACATTTCTCTACTTTTAAAGAGCTAACGCAGGTGTCAGCCAATCAGATTGCTGTATGCAGATGTTAGCAAATTATGTTTATGCAAGACTGGAGAACAGGGGAGCATAAAATAGAGGAAAGATGAATCACTAGCACATTAATCAAGCACTCACTAGCACAACCAAAACGGCATTGACCCGGCTGTCAAAACAAAAGCCGCCTTCTTTTGTGTTGTGGTCCATTGTGATTGGCAAGAAAAAAGCAATGCTAAACAGATGACTTCAAGAGATCTAGTTACATTTAGTAATATTTTGACTTTTCTTCTTCCACAAAACTTGCTATGACTTATGCCATGTCACTTCTGTATTACTATATAAATATTCTGCGGTTCGATTGTGTGCAAGATCGATGGTAGTCTGATTTTACAAGAGTAGTTTACGAGGTGGCTAATTCGTATGAACCCATGAATTGCCGTGAGGTTGCGTTGGCTGCTCTGCACTATTTAATCCACAGGAACATTGTCACAATAAAATCTTTGCTCTTGCTTTTGTGTCAGGTGAAAATTAGTTTGACATCTTTTATATACCCACCGCCCCTCATCACAGTAAAGAGATATTGAAATAGTAAATCCTTCTATGACTTGTGGAAAATAATAAACCCTTATGGTCCTGCCAGTAGTTTTTACAACCTGCTGAGCAAAATGATGTCTTCAAACACTTCCAAGTTCTTATTCCCATGGCATACAGTTAATAAAAATGAATCATTCAGTTTTCTCTAAAGATGCATTTGTCTGCCTTTAAATGATATGCAGAAGTCTTTGATAATCCTGTGCTTGTGCACTGCCAGGGGCTCCAGTCAAATCGTATAATAGGGAACATCTAGGCGTGTTGGATCTGCCAAATCTAGGAGCTTTATGAGCAAGATTCTGGTTTAATGAGACATTCCACACAGCCAGAAGACAGCCTCCAATTCCTCGGGGTGTAGACACTTTTCCATAAAAGAGAAAAGGGTCACATCAGGCCCTCGAGCACAAATAACTTACTATCACTTACAAACTCAGAACCGTATAAGGGAATAGAAACAACAAAACACACATAAAACACTTTTTTGTCATGTTTATATCTTAAAAAAACATCCATAAAACGATACAATTTTGTCTTAGAAGTAAAAATGTGTGCATTGTTGGAGAGTAGAGATTTTTTATATATTTTTCTTAAATCTGCAGCGAATGAAATTTCTTGTTTTGCTCTTTCAAAATTTTGTGAGTTTAAGATTTAATTTTGGATATATTCTCTGACAACAAGTCCTTAAATTTTACTACTCACATAAAGTTTTTTTGATTTAAGGATGTTTTATATTCCCACTACCGTTTTTCAATATTTTATGTTCTTAGCTCAACTTAGACAAATTAATCTTTTTTCAATGTGTGCACTTTTAATCTTTGCACAGCGCCTCATGAATGTGTTAGCATTTAGCCTAGCCCCATTCATTCCTTATGATCCAAACAGGGATGAATTTAGAAGCCACCAAACACTTCCATGTTTTCCCTATTTAAAGACGGTTACATGAGTAGTTACACGAGTAAGTATGTGGTGACACAAAAGAAAACTTTTGTTTGGAGCCATAGGGATGAATGGGGCTAGGCTAAATGCTAACACAATCACGAAGCGCTGTACAAAGATTAAGTGCCGCATTGAAAAAAGATAGGTATGTATTAATTTATTTAAGTTGAGTAAAATATAGTAAAAAAATGAAAATCAGTGGTGTTTTCCTTTAATTCTTTCCCCGCCAGCATTTTTTTTTTTAAGTTGCCAACCAGCGCCAGCATTTTTCATGATTTTCACAAAAGTTTAATGCCTGCCAGAAAATGTTCTTTTTTTAAATAAATAAACAAACTATTTATCAAACAGGCCCTCTGCTTTCAAAAAAAACCTGTTCATCCTACCTTCATTAGTTCTCTTTTTATCACCTCTCAAATAAAAAATAAAAATTTTGAGCAAAAAGCTGAGATAATTCCATTTTTGTGAAGGACTTTTGATAGAGATCAGTGCCCGGTTGCATGAAACTCCTTAAGTGAGGGTTTCCCTGAGGGAGAAAAAATCCCTGAGGTAAGGGATTTATTTAAGAGCGTTGCAACAAAGGTCTTAACTGTCACCCTTACCTAAGTGTTGATACTAAGTATTTTACGATAGTCTCTGCCAAAACACGGCAGCGGAGAAGCAGTTGCTACGGTTACAAAATCTCACAGCGTAAACAAATCAACGCACGCAGCTCAACAGACGGCGAATTTGTGTACAATGAAACATCGCAAATAACAGACTGTAAAGTGCCACATGCATAAATACTCAAAGTAATTCAAACTGGAAACACTTTATTTTGACTGACGATCAAACCGCCATTCTTCTGATAAATGCGCATCACTTTTCTCTAGGGATTATTTCGATTGTTAGAAATGCGCGTTTGTGCTTCATTTTCTTAAAAAAAACCATAAAATCAGCCATCGCGTGTGACGTTAAGGGACCTGTTTTAGTCCCTTAAGTTTTTAAGGGAAAATGGGACTTAAGGATTTTGTAGCAACGCATAGCAGAACTTAAGGTAATACTTTAGCATTCAAGGGTAAATACTTATTGACAGCCTTAAGGTTCACTTAAGGGTTTTTCTTGCAACCCATTTTTTATTAAGGGTACCCTTAACCTTATATTTAAGGGATTTCTTAGCTTAAGGACTTTCATGCAACCGGGCACAGATGCAGAGCGATCTTACGGAGTTCTTTCTTTTTCACGTGAGGCGTATGGAAGTTGTGGAATATAAGCCGTAAATTCTCGAGTAAATACTTCATAGTATTTTATATAAACAAGAAAAAAGATTAAGAAAGCAAAGCACACATCTAGTTTATAACTTTACTTTTATAAACATCTAGTTTATAAAGTTTGCTTTACTTTATTTACTATATAAATTCAAAGTGGGTAAAATGAATCGTATAGGCTTATTTTGTATTTATTTATTTTAGCGATTTGTATTAATTTTTTATTTCATCGAGTTTCATGTTTCATATCGTCTTTACTCTTGTAATTCGTCTCTGTTTTCTGACCAATGAATGATGTCACAGACATGAATTAAATCTGTTTTATCAGTTTAATAGCGTCAAGTAAGATTCTCAGGCTGGGTAAAAACACCAGCATTGTAAAAATCAGCAGATTTTCCACACTTCATTGCCACCTTGTCAAGTTGAACTCTATGATCAGTTGTTTATGACCGCCTGAGATTATTTGTGTGTTTTTTTGGCAATCCATAAATCTTAGGGTTGTAACAGCCTGGAGAAAGAGGAAGCGTCCAGTGAGGTATTTGGCTTGTGAGTTTGACCTGCCTGTTACGTAATACAGATATCATCTATCATTCTTCTGGCTTCCTTAAATATTCCTGTCTGACAGAAGATATAATGCCAGAGAGTAAAGCATGATGGGACTTTGCCATTAAAGAGGAGTGGAAAGATCTGTATATAAGTTACACTGACATTTATGGCTGAAGTGTGCCATTTCTGTTGCACCAACATGGATTAAAAGCTTTTCAATCAATAACATGTACCTTGTCACTGTTGGCCACTCAAATGCATGTGCAGTACTGTTGTAACATAATTGGTAAGGTTCAGTTAAAGTTAATCATATTTTTTTAGATTTATGACAAATATGAGAAAATGGAAAGGTTTTAGAGATTAGGATTACATTTTGGAGGGGAGCACGTAGATTATCTCTCTCTTTTCCTCAAACCCTGAAATTATGACAGAAGCATTCACTATTCAGAGGCGGCTTATATTCATTGATGCTGCTCTTGTAGTAAATGCCTATAGTATGTGCTTGTCAGGACCTCCAGTTAAAAAAACAGCTGCATAAATCATGTTGGTTGTGCCACGTATTTAGGCTTGGGTGACCTCTGGATTGTATTGAGATCTTGTGATCCATTTGGCATGTTATTAAATGAATATTACACTTTCATAAAAAAAAATCCTGATAATTTACTCACCCCCATATCATCAAACATGTTTATATCTTTATTTTTTTTAGTCAAGATGCAATTAAGTTTTTTGAGGAAACATATCTAGATTTTTCTCAATACAATAGACCTTATTGGACCTTAACAGTTTCAATGCAGTTTAAAATTGCAGTTTCAATGCAGCTTCAAAGGTATAAGGGTCTTATCTAGCTAAACGATTGTCATTGTCACCCAAAAAAAAGTATAACAATGTGCTTTTAAACCACAACTTCTTGTCTTGCACTAGCCTTGTGCCATGCCATGGTGACCATAATCACGTCACGTCATTATTACATAATCACGTCAAAATGTCATGCGGTACATTTGTGAAACGCACCCTTGCAGGCCATGTTAAATAATAAACTGACACAAAGACATTAATTAGTATCATTTCACATATAACAATTTTGTAACGGTCCTCTTTCTCCACACTTGTAAACACTGGAGTGTAGTTTCGCATATGGCATGCATGACCTTTTAACATGATTACGTAATACGTAAGGCACACGCAAGATGAGAAGTTTTGGTTGTGATTTTATTTTTTGGGGGCAAAAATGACAATTGTTTTTCTAGATAAGACCCTTATTCCTCTGTTGGCATTGTTTAGAGCCCTTTGAAGCTGCGTTGAAACTGCAATTTTAAACTATTGAGGTCTAATAAAGTATTATATTGAGAAAAATACTGGAATGTTTTCCATTTCTTCTTGACGAAACAAATAAAGACATAAACATCTTGGATGAGATAGGGTAAGTAAATTATTGAATTATTTTCCTGAAAGTGGAATATTCCTATAACACACTTAAACCCATTGACCTGTGGACTATGTGAATTGGCCCTTAGAAATATATGGATTACCATGGATATCTTTGGACGTTCTTGGCAGCATAAGCAGCCACGTCTGCCGAAATATCATAACCACCATCTCAGATACCCGAGAGGAACCAGAGAAGTTTCCAGTAGTCCATCATAACCTTGACATAAATTTGTGATCTTGTCACCTATTAGCAGCTACTGTGTTTCAGACCACAGACAAGGTTCTTGTTGCAAGACCCGTGGCATGTAGTCAACAACCAAACACTTGAGTTGAATGATGATTAACTATCTCCAAAGAATCGCTTATAGCTGCATTAAGGACTGTCAGAGAAAATGGTTAAAAATGCTCCCTATTGCTGTCACTGGGGTGGTCAGTGGTCACCTATCGAAAAAAACTAAAAAGTGCATATACATATTGGTACCTAAATGTTACATATAAGGACTATTTTCAAATGTACTACGCAGTGACAGCAGAAAACTAGATGACAGTTTGTCTCAGTTTTACTATCTAAAGTAAATCTCATGACATTAAGTATTATTTATTTCATCAAGATAAATGTTATATTCATATCCTGACTCCTGATAGTAAATCTAATCTCAGAACAGCAGGGGCTACAAACACACGTTAGGTAACAGTGGCATTCAGAGTCAAATGTTTACTGAAGTGTGAGCTAAGAATACACAGCCCAATGTTTATGTGAAGTCTGATGACCCATAAGTATTTGTATGGACATGGTATCCGTTGTTGGATATTAATGTACAGATTTATTAACATAGCAGTGACTTCTCTACTATCACCCTACTATCACCCATATCATAAGCTCATTTGGATGTATTTTAATTTAGCTTGAAACATTTCTCAAGCTTAGTTAAAAATTTGTAATTTTCCAGGTTTGTTTCTGTACAAAGCATGTGTTTTTCAGGAGACAAATGTGTGAAAGCAGAACAAAGTCTGGGTTTGCTCTCCATTTTATCAACTGATATTATTCTTTCTTATGAGCTTTTGAGCTATGACATTTAAACTTTAAATGAACGTTAAATGTTTGTGTGCCTGTTTCAGGGTTCCCACGAGTTTTTAAAATCCTTGAAAGTTTGAGAATCTGGGGGGTATTCAAGGCCTTGGGAAGTTTTTGAAAATGTACATATATAAATACAGGTCATTGAAAGTACTCGAATCTATTTTATGCAAGAAGTTTTCTTATTATAAATCCATATTATTCCCTGTGTAGTGTAGGATATAATACAAAATCTAGACTTTTTAAGCACACGTGCTAAACTGTTCACTTTAAATGCTTATATCTTCTGTATGCGAATGTTGATTTCATACCAAAATGCTTTTTTGCATAGTTGTGTTTGACATATGAAAATGTCTCGGGTTACGTATGTGTTGTTCTCTGAGAAGGGAACGAGACGCTGCGTCTCCCTTCCCATACTTCCTGCGTCCCTGTAAATCCGTCTTTGGCAATATTTCAGATAGCGATATACTTCCTGGCTCCCGCGTCACCCTGTCTTTTTCGTTAAACCTCACCATTGGTTGAATTTGATATATACTGACGCACTTTCCCTTGGGGCGTCCCCAAAGTGTCACTGCAGTGACGCAGCGTGAGTTCCCTCGAAAGGGAACAGTAACAATGTATCTTAAAAGGTACCACAATGTAACCTTGCTCTCAATTGAAATGTGTCCCCACATTTAGTTCTTGAATTTGAGGGTATTGGACCTGGAAAGTCCTTGAAAGGTCCTTGAATTTGAAGTTAACTAAGGTATGGGAACCCTGCTGTTTTTTAATCCATGATGATGCCCTTAAAGTCTCAGAATATGTGTGAGTAAATGCTGCTTGTCCAAACAATGACCGCATCTGCTTATGTTCAAATTCCTGCACATGTCTGGAATTCCTAGAAGGATTTCAATTTTTCCACTTTTTCTAAATCCTCATTCTCTCAAGTTTCGAATGAATAATATATTTCTTTGGAGCTTTGACAATGCTTATCTTTTTTCACTAATGTAAATGTGTTATTGCTAGTAGTAGTTAAAACTATAATTGATATTTTCTTATAAGTTTTTCTATGAAAGAAGCACTGATGCCATTTAAATATCATATTGTGTTGCACCTCTTAAATATGACCATGTCTTGGAGCAGAGACTGCAGGTTCCTGATAAAGAGCAGATTTTTGTATCCCACACAGACACACACTTAAGCACTAATATATCACATCCTTCATTTATTGTCGGTTTATGAGCTGAGCTATAAGTGCACACTACATGTTTATGATCTGCACTGTAAGTGCACACTACACTCGTGTGCTGTTTCCATGTCTGGAATAGATTACAGGTCCACTTTGACGTCACAGCCACTCTCAGAAACTTCCCATCACTGTTACGGGTTATGCTTTTCCATGCCATCGTCCAGTACATGGACAAAACAAATCTCTTTGTTTTCCATTTATTGCAACAATGCAGTAAAGTACAAAACAAAGCAATGCATGGTTTGTTCTCAGATCTTTACTGGTTGCATAGGCCTTGTGTTGCGTATGTCTTTAGGTTCCATGGACGTTTGAAAAAGCATTCATTTATCATTTCATAGATGCTATAGATGCTTATAGTAAAAGGCTCAGTTTTCTCCTGCCTAAAAAATGTGTTTCTGAGTGGCTCTCCATTAACACTCAGCTTGGTGGTAAATGGTGAATTGGCAGTCAATGTACAGCTCCAGTAGGATGTAGTACACCATCCACCAATATTGGAGCTCCTGTCTGTGAGTTTTTACTGTGAGAGAAAACAGCTTTAACCACTCCATCCTAAAAAGACGCCAATTCAGTCTGATGGATACAATGTAGTGTTTTGAGGGGATAAGAGGATTTTTTCCATGAAAGCACATCCGTGTGAATAGCATTTACTTTCTGCTACTGTTTTGTGACTGTCAGCATTTTTAATATACGATTAGTTACTTATTTGGTTAGATGCAGCTGATAATTAGGAAGTCTTTCTGCAAGAACTTTTTTACCTACGTCCAGTGTTTTGTCACTGAAAAAGACTCAGAAAAAAGGTGCTACTAAATGCCATAGAAGAACCATTTGTGGTTTCCCAAAAGAAAACTATGGCTGCGTCCGAAAACTGTAAATTGCTGCCTTCCGCAGCAGCTTTCCAAGGCAGGAAGGCATTAAAGTCATGTTCGATTCCAATGTTAGGTTTACTTCCTGACTCCTGAGATCTTGTCCCACAATTCTCTGTGTGTGTGTGCATGGGAAATGTGATTGGTCGAGCCTGGTCAAGTTCGATAAAATAAAATAAAGGCCAAGAAAGGGTCTGGAGCACAAATTTAGGGTAAATAAATGTTTATTTTCACCTTTTATTTTCTAGTTGCATTTCTAGCGAGAAATTAGTATTGTAGTTTTCAAATATGTGATTATATTTCACATTTTCACAACACGCTGCCTTTGAAGTGCGTCCGAAAAGCGTTTTTCTGAGCTGCCTTCATGCCTCCGAAGACATTGCCTCATGAGGCAGCGAGGCAACAAGTCACTGCCTAAGTTTTCGGATGCAGCCTATATCTTTCTTACCTTTTTATAGTTTTAGAAAGTTTTTACAATTAAAATAAATCCTTTATTGAAACAGATAAGTTCTTCAGATGTTAAAGGTTCTTTATAGAACCATCCAGCCAGCAATGTTTCTTCTGTGACATCATGCAGAACCTTTGTTTTAAGGGTGTAAGGGGAAGTTGTGGGTGATGAGAATAAGCAACTGAGCAGAGAGAGTGACTTTCACCCAGGCATTTGTCCAGGCCTCTGAAACAGCGTCATCCGACGTGACAGCATTCCTCAACAACATTCCTCAACAGCTCTGGATTACACATATGATATGGGATCTCCTGCTTGATTCGCTAGTACTACTAGTATTACTCTGGCAACAGCACTCTCAACACATTCACACTTTTTTTTCATTCTCCACTTTTGCCAGGTCATCCAAACCTGTCAAAATCTCCTTCAACTGCCTGAGTTACATAACCAGCTGTCAATGCATCGCATTCATGGTGAAAATGTTATTGCTCAGAAGTTGCTCTTTCATAAATGTTGACTCATTGATTTTTCTGAAATCTCATTGATGAAATGAAAATAGATATTCATTCATACTTGGAGAGTACAGAGCTATAAAATGTACAGTATGGGAATAGCATTGCTCTGATGATCTGTTTTTGATCATTCTTTAGGTATTCATGAATATCAATCATCTGACCTTTTACGTTATTCCAGTTGCCTGCCGCCAACTTGAGTACCTAGAGAGTACCATGAGGCTACTGACAAGCATTGGCTAGCTTACTACAATTTACAGATTTCTTATCTTTTACTGTCTATGATATTTACGGATACGGGGAATAGCTACGAAAGACAACATTTCACACCTCAACTGTCATGAAAAGAAACGCTACTTTAAAAATATATATCTTAAAAGGCACGACACAACATGAAACTTTGCTTGAAGTATCACCTGGATCTGTACACATGAACGCGAGCATTGAGAACATTGTTTGTGTACACAGAGTTTACTAAAAAGAAAGGTTTTGAACAACTGACTTTGGCTGTTATGGTGTCCGCTCGCCATCTTTGCCAGACATAAAGAATCGATTTCCGAACGCGAATGAATGAATCTCATATGAGGTTTCTAGAAGGTCGAAATTGTTTTTCACTTGCAACAAAACAACAAATTATCTAACTATGCTGTAGGAGCTATCCATCTTTACTCTCCTCCCTCCTTACGTCGCATTCGGAGATCGATACATCTTGACTAGCAAGATGGCGGCGAGCAGACGCCAAAACAACCAAAGTCAGCTGTTCAAAACCTTCTATTTAGTAAACTCTGTGTTCACAAAGAATGTTCTCAATGCTCAAGTTCATGTGTAGAGACACAGGTGATTCATCGAGCAAAGTATCATGTTCTGTCGAGCCTTTTTAGTGTTGTAAAAATAGCGTTTTTTTGATGCTTACAACATATTGAAGGCATAGCTTCTAGTTCTTTTGCGACCACTTCAGATACTCAAAATGGCGGAAGACAAGTTTGTGATGAGAGACGTCAGCTGATATTCATGAATAGACTATTTCATCGGACGCATGTGCGTTGTCACGGTTACGCGTCTGGTCAGAACTTTAATTCTGTTTCTGTTTGTTTAATGGTTAGATGCTAAAATGAACTCTGGAACAAATACCTCGTCAAAAATAACGTTTTGCTTTCCTAAAGACACGGAGACGGCAATCTTGGATCACCGCTATGTGAAGGGAGGTTTGTTAGCCTGTTTGTAGTTCACTTTTTATACATTATAGTACACATTTTACACAGCAACGTTAGTTCAGTGTCGTTTTTTTATACGCTTTAGCTATGAAATATGGACTAAGGTAATCTACTTGTTGTTTATTTTGCTTGTTATCCGAAGTAAACTACTCTTAAAGGACTTCGTTGTTATTGATTCTTAGCAGAGTTTACTGGAAGTTACGTGTGTTTCACGAAAGCCGTTTGTTAAGTTGTTACTGCTGAAACCGTCTATACTGGCAAATCATTGTAACACAAAAATCTCATTTTGACCTGCATATTGTGTGTTGAAGAAAAAAAAAATTGTGACTTACTTTAAAAAAAACATTAGGTCTGAACTCAAACTTTTGTATGTCAGTGACCATTTTAAAATTGTTATGCAATTTTAGTTTATTTTAGACCAGTACACATAATTCACACATGATTTCATTCTGGACAGTCAGTTCTCTGTTACGTGTTGTGTATTTTTCATGTGAAGCTGTTACAACCCTGAGTATGATGCAGTCACCGGTCTGGTTGACCTGTCACCTGTCTCAGGGGCCAAAAGAGGCCTTGGGTTTGTTGGCACCATCTGGCTCTGGTTTTGACATAATGCCATGCATTGAACACATCGGGCTCTGTATCGAGCCAGGTGTGGAAAGCAAACATGTTCAAGGGTGGCATATGTGTTTTTGACCAACAAATTCTGTCAACTTTCTCATCCGTTGGCTGAAAAGTATGCGGTTTAGCCTTCAAAGCAGCAAATCAAAGCAATGCAAAAAGAAGAGACTTTCAGTTATTCCATGTGCGTATGAGATGTTTTTATTTTTAACAAAAATTGGGTGCCAGCCTGAGGATTTAGCACATTTTGGGTTGTCCTATACATCTAATGCTTTTAAAATACATAATAGCTGTTAACATGATTCACTTCAAAAGCCTTTAATTCTTAATTAAAACGACATTTTTTGTAGTTGTTGGGTGTTGCTGTTCTTAATGTGTGAGATTTTGGGTGTGTTAGTATGGATTACTAACTGAGATATGTCCCAGTGGATGCTTTGTTTGTACAGTGAGAAAGCACACAATGTCTTATCACTGACATTCGGGGTGTTGCAACAAACACCTTTGGTCTTGTGTCAAGGTGGAAGTGTCAATTAGCTAAAACATTTTTTTTTTTGAGTTAATTTTTTTTTATTGCCACTCTAACCTTAACCTATTTCACATGTTTTTTGACCCACCAGTTCTTCTTTTTACTAGTATAGTTGGATATGCTCTCATAACTAAACCATAACAGCCGTAGTTGGTAAAGGAACAACTTTATTTTTTCAAATCAATCATAAAATCCCAACCCCATACCCAATAACCTACCTCCAAAAATAGAGAAATGTTATGGGTTTGTAAAATAGTTGTTAACCCTTAACTCTCGAACTAAGCCAAGTGTTTCTGGACTAAAAAGTAGTGCTGGGCAAAGATTAATTGCGATTAATCACATACAAAATACAAATGTTTTTACATAATATATGTGTGTGTGTGTGTGTGTGTGTGTGTGTGTTTGTGTGTGCTGTGTGTAATTATTATGTATATTTAACCACACACACATACATATATTCATTTCAGAATTTTTATTTACGTTTATATATCATATAAAATATATAAAAATATAAATAAATATATATATACTTATCTATATATGTTTAAATGCTCATACACAATTACTTAAATTCACCCCTGTTTTCAAGTCACAAAGTGTACACCATATGCCCAGTCATGCACAAGCATGAAGTACTAACCCATACATTTTTCTTTCGCAGACCCGACGGCTGACAAAAGTGGAGCGACAGCGTTTCAGTGAAGAGGTGGATATGCTAAAGTGTCTTCAGCATCCAAACATCGTCCGTTTCTATGACTCCTGGAAATCCACAATGAAAGGCCACAAATGCATCATCCTGGTGACAGAGCTCATGACCTCAGGGACCCTGAAGACGTAAGTTCGCTTCTCTCACGGGCTGGTAAAAAAGTGCTTGTGTATGGTCATTATGGCATCAGTGCAAAAAGCTCATGAAGGTAAATGAGTTTCCTGTTTGTGTTTGCTTGTAGGTACCTAAAGAGGTTCAAAGAGATGAAGCTAAAGCTGTTGCAGCGCTGGAGTCATCAGATCCTCAAGGGTCTTCACTTTCTGCACACACGAACACCTCCCATAATCCACAGAGACCTCAAGTGTGACAACATCTTCATCACGGGTCCCACCGGATCTGTCAAGATCGGTGATTTGGGTCTGGCCACGCTCAAGAGTGCCTCATTTGCCAAAAGTGTCATTGGTGAGATGAAACCTTTACAATCAGATTTACATTTCAAACTGTGTTTATGCCACAACACGTGCTTGACACAGATTTCTCTCCTCACCTGTGAACAGGGTGTATTTACTTAAGATATCATGTTAGCTTACTGTTGGGTCAACCCATCTTAAAATCTGACCTGCTTAAACCTAGGATTAGGTTCACTGACATGAATAAGTAACGTGTGACCTGACACAACAGTAACACATCTACTTACTGTACCCAACAAAGCTCATATCTGACTTAAAGGCGGTTTACAAGAGTATTTATTATCTGAAGTGTTTTCAAACCTTTAGCCTTGAAAGCAGCCTTTAAAATGCTCATTTAATAGCCGGCCACTTGTTAGATCAGATCTTGTCAGAGAATATCAGAGCAGGTTGCGCTTTTATAGTTTAGGAGACTTTATTGTCTACTTAATTTTAGGTTTTTAAGAGTTTTCATTTGAGCGTGTCAATATAGACGACAAGACTTGGATTCGGCAGAATATGTTATCCCTGGGGTAGGAACCCACGACAATTTGCAACGCTTTACCACATACAGTAGCACAGATATTTTGATTTTTAAAGAATTTTATTAAAATTGCAGGAGTGCAATCTTTGTTGTTTGACATTTGTGCAAATCTGAGAAACTCTTGAAAAAACGTGAGGGTGGTTTGATTGCCTGGTCCAAACCTGAGTTTGATTTCTCACTCCTCCACCTTCCCCCACTGGTCCCTGTTCACATGTATATTGTTTGGGTCTGAACCACGGCATTCTTGCGTCATCAGGCTGCAGCCACGTACCGATGTTGCTAGGCAACAGCCAAAATGGTGCCAAAATGGGCCGAGTTGTTTTTGCATTACTTTGTTTTTTATTTGAATCTCTCAAAAAATAAATACAGAAATCCACTTGCTTCTATCTGCTGCAAATCGAACCAATTAGGCAGACACGGGTACGGTTCGTGGGTGCGCACCTGAACTTGAAAAGTGTCCAAGTTTCCCGAACCGAACTCTGATGTCAAAAGACTCGAGTGTGCACCAAAAGTGCTACTGTAAAAAGCCCCCCTAAGATTACTAGGGTGCGTTTCTTCAGTAGCAAAGTTGTTTCCATTTGCTCTCCATCTAATCTTATTGCTGTCTAAAAGAAACAATTGAGATAATAATGCCGTTTGTGATTTTTAATTACTGTAAGTTATTTAGTAACGTTAGTTACTATTTGCGTTTGCCAAATGGCTACTAACTTAGCATTTATTTTGTTTCCTATTAGGAACCCCAGAGTTTATGGCTCCTGAGATGTATGAGGAGAAGTATGATGAGGCTGTGGATGTTTATGCCTTTGGCATGTGCATCTTGGAGATGACAACGTCAGAGTATCCATACTCGGAGTGCCAAAACGCCGCGCAGATCTATCGCAAAGTGACCAGTGTAAGTCTGTCCTTACATCTATGTTACAGATATCACTGCCCTTGGCTTGGATATTAAAGTGACCTTCCACTTAAACATTTGATTTTTACCGTTTTGGAATCCATTCAGCTGGCTGTACCACTTTTAGGGGCTGTTTACACTTGGTATTAAGATGTGTTTTCATCGATCGGATCACAAGTGGACGAGAGAGACACATTACGTTTACACCTGGTATTTAAATCCGTCTCTTTTGTCCACTTTCGACCGCATCTGTCCTGAATACTGTGAGGGGGTGGTCTGTGAGACGGTGGGCGAGTCTCTCTGCTGTCATTCAAACGCGAGCGGGAGTAATTATGAGTTTATATGGACACAAACTAATATTATGTCGGAGTCCGCTGCTTGTTTAGCAAGTATACATGCTGCACAGAGTTTTGTATGTGTGTATGTTAGAGCTTTCTCTGAATTTTCAGCGCAATTTATGAAATAGGATCGCGCAACTTTCACGCTTTCAAAACGAAACTACGGAGAACACCCTCAGTAGTTTTATCAATGAAAGGCTAAAAATAGCGCTGTTCACCGTGTGTTCACGCCAGAAGTCAAAAAAAGACGTAAAACTTGTGTTTAATACCTCAGATTAGATAAATGGGCGGAGAGAAGGCGGTCGCGTGTGGCTGTTCGAACACATTCAACCACATTTGCGTTTCCGCAACTCCAAAGCGATCGATCGAAAGTGGTTTCGACAACCTCTGGATGTGGTTGAAAGTGGTAAGAAGTGGACGCGTTGTGATCCGATCGACGAAAACGCATGTTAATGCCAAGTGTACACAGCCTCTTGGTATAGCTTAGCATAATCTATTGAATCTGATTAGACCATTAGCATCACGCAAAAAATAACCAAAGAGTTTCAATTTTTTTCCTATTTAAAACTTGACTATAGCTACGTTGTGTACTAAGACGGAAAATAAAAAGTTGCGATTTTCTAGGCAGATATTGCTAGGAACTAAACTTTAATTCTGGCTTAATAATCAAGGATTTTGCTGCCGTAACATGGCTGCAGCAGGCGCAATGATATTACGCAGCGCCTTAACATTTTCCCATGCCATTGAAAGTACCAAGTGGACTACTTTCGGACAGTGCGTAATATCACTGCGCCAGCTGCAGCCATGTTACAGCAGGGAAGTGTATACGCATGTTTTCTGTGCGCACTTTTGTTTTATGAATCACACATGCACGCTTTTAAGAAATGATCGTAACATCAAACTTAGGACGTTTTTTACACAGCAGTTTATAAATGAGGTCCATGAGGCTTTAACAAAAATGGCTAGAAGACTTTCTCTCCCTCTCGCTATTTTTATCTGCCTTTAAAGACTCACTCTGCGGTTTTTCATTTCGTAGGTACGCCTTCCAATCCTGTTCTCTCACACCCACTTTATTACCCTTCTTTCATTTTAAAGCTCCATCTACCATCTCCAAGACAGTTACAAGTCCACTAATTGATGTTTGCGGATTTTATGAGAGTCCCTCTGAAATTTCTGTTCAACAAGGGGACAATTAGTGCATCTGTTATGAGCTCCATTACAGACTAATTCCATATCATCAGAGTTCTATGAATCCCAATAGCAAGATCTCTTCTCTCACCCAGAACTTCATCCCTAATCATCCTGGATCTAACCTGATGTCTAATTACAGCACAGCAATCTGTGATTGTTTCCATTACACTGCATTGCACTGTAACCACAATCTTGGGCGAGCATCAAGTTGCATGATTATAATCTCATCCACATTACGCCTCATCCCCCGGGGACTTCTGTCCGACCAATCGTTTGCTTTGACGTGAATAATATACAAAGCAAAAACCACACAGTTAAATAGTTTAAGTACAACACTAGCAGCATTGTTCAACATGGAAGCCCTACAGATTTATTATTTTAGTGGGAAACCTGCCTACTTTCCCTTTTATTTTTTTGATACTACAGAACTGTAATTTTTTTTCCTATTCATGAGGCATTTAATGGCCAGCACATGTTGAAGAAACACACAATGTGATGTTTTTAGCACTCATATAGATTCATACCATACTATCTGTTCCTTTAAAGGAATAGTCTACTCATTTTCAATATTAAACTATGTTATTACCTTAACTAAGAATTGTTGATACATCCCTCTATCATCTGTGTGTGTGCACGTAAGCGCTGGAGCGCGCTGCAACACTTCGATAGCATTTAGCTTAGCCCCTTTTCGACTCGCCTGAAAAGTCCGCTCCCCTTCTCCCTCTCATAATGGGAGAGGGAGGGTGTTACTGCGCAGAGTCGAAGTACTCCCAAAAGTGCTATTACGCCATAAAATATAGTTACCCTTGTAAATCCGCTTAGAAAAGCGCTACGTTTTATTTTGTACCACCAAACTTGCTCGTATAACTACTCGTCTTAAATAGGAAAAACGTTGATGTGTTTGGTCACTTCTAACTTTATCTCTGATTGGTACCATTGAATAAATGGGGCTAAGCTAAATGCTATCGTAGCGTCGCAGCGCGCCCCGGCGCTTACGTGCACGCACACAGATGATAGAGGGATGTATCAACTCTTCTTAGTTAAGGTAATAACATAGTTTAATATTGAAAATGAGTAGACTATTCCTTTAAAGGGGACATTTCACACAAGACTTCTTTAAAGGGACACTCCACTTCTTTTGAAAATATGCTAATTTTCCAGCTCCCCTAAAGATAAATATTTGATTTTTATCGTTTTGGGATCCATCCAGCTGATCTCTGGGTCTGGCGGTACCACTTTCAGCATAGCTTAGCATAATCCATTGAATATGATTAGACCATTAGCATCACGCTAAAAAATAAACAAAGAGTTTCAATATTTTTCTAATTCTAAAACTTGATATTACGCAGCGCCTGAAAATAGTCCCCAGCTATTGAAAGTTACCAAGGGGACTATTTTCGGGCAGTGCATAATATCACTACGCCTGCTGCAGCCATGTTACAGCAGCAAAGTCCTTGATTATTACGCCAAAATAAGAGTATAGTTCCTAGCCATATCTGCCTAGAAAATCACAACTTTTAATTTTCGGTCGGTCTTAGTACACAATGTAACTACAGAAGAGTCAAGTTTTAAATAGGACAAATATTGAACCTCTTTTGTTATTTTTGAGCGCGATGCTAATGGTCTAATCTAATCTGATTTAATGGATTATGCTAAACTATGCTAAAAGTGGTACTGTCAGACCCAGAGATTGGCTGAATGGATTCCAAAACTGTAAAAATCAAATGTTTAACTCTAGGGGAGCTAAAATAAGCATATTTTCAAAAAAAGAAGTGGAGTGTCCCTTTAAGATGCCAAATACATCTTTTGGTGTCCCCAGAGTACATATGTGAAATTCTAGCTCAAAATGACCCATTTTATTTCCAACCCAGCATTGGGTCAAAAAGGGACAAACCCAGCACCCCGTTTTAAGAGTGTACGTCGATATATCGGTTTATCCCTGTAGAAAACTGTTCTCCTCAAACCGTTTCATAGGATCTTTATTTTCACCCTACTTTAGCATCTTATTCAAGGTCATAATAGTATCCTGTCATGAATCATGATCCAGTGTTTATGTCATTACAGCCAGTCACCACATCCTTTGTTCCTGTTTTCTTTCATACTGTATGTTTGTGTTATGTCATGTATCAGATTCAGATGATAAGGAAAGGGGGAAGTAAAGGATGAATTAGAGGCAATCATTTGTGTGTCTGACATGGAAAAACAGACATGCACTTTTTATCCTGTTGTTTCTGGTGTGATTCATGTGTGACTGCTTTTGAAGTGAGCATGAAGAAATGACATGGATGGATAGAGAGGACATCTCCGTTTTCCAGAGCACTGAGTGATGACCAGAGAGAGAGGATATAAAAAGCATTTTAGTCATCATATTTGTAAGCACGCATGTAGACCTCTCGCCAACTGTATATTATACACAATGCATGCTGTATAAGTGTAAACACATTGGCCATCCCAGTCATTGGCCTAGGGGAGCAGAGAAGTTCAGTGGGGCAAAGTTGAGCTCAAGGGGTAAAAAGCCTGATCAGCCTGAGCATCGGCTGACTGTATAGTGTGTTTCAAAGACACATTCATATTCCATAGCCGTGAGCCCTTGCACTTTTCTAAGTCTATGTAAAACAACACATGTTATAATGGAGACTGACTGTGTAGGTTGAAGTGGGATCGGTTGAACTTGGCCGGTTTATAAGAGCAAGAATGCTACTGTTGTTTGTAGATGGTGGTGTGTTCTGGTTGACTGTGAATGGATTTAATGGTCTGTACAAGCATTTAACAAGCTTTTATGCCAAGGAAGAGAAAAGGAATGTTGAATTGTTCCCGGGGCTCAGGAAATACAAACAGCAATGTTTCTAAATTGTTTCCTCTCACTATCTTGTCTATAGTCGGTGGAAAAGCATTCAAGAAAGTTCCTGTGAAAAAACCCTGCCTGTGAAAACTCTGAAACTGTGAAATCTGCATAAAATCATCCTACAAAATGTAAAAAAACATTCGGTAAAAATAACCTTGATATCTTTAATATTGACTGAGTAAGGTCATTCATAGGTCAAAGATTAAAATCAATGATGAAATCAAACTTTGATTATCCAAATCTCATCATTTGATTAGCATTCAAGGCATTCAACGTTTACATTTGTCAATATGTAAACAGTGTTACAGTGTGTTCCCCGGGGACCAAACCCACCTGCTGTTAACACAATGCTCAATCTGAGCTACAGGAACTGTGCCAAAAATGTTGCAATAATAAGAAGTCTCTCTCAGGATTCTCTCCCCAATTTTTTTAGAAAAAGCAGACACAACATACACAGAAACAATAACCCCATTCACACAGACCTTTGATCCCAGAAAATACCCGTAAAATTGCTAGACAAGTGCCTGTGTGAACACAAACATGTCCCGTATATCTTCTAGGATCGTTGCCGGAAAAACCTCTGTGTGAACAAGAAGCCGAAACAATGCCGTAATGGGCGTGTCGAGTTAAAACGAGTGATAACATGCATATAAACATTCACCATCAGAAATGTTGCAAACTAGATTGAAGCAGTTATCAGGAAATGATAAATGAGATGCATAAACAATACACATGCTGTAGTGAGGACGTGCGTGTCATGGCAACACGAAGTTGGTTCAACTCTTTAAAATGAGGGATTTACAACATTCGCGACGAGAAATGTCAGCAAACTGGACTGAAGCAGATATCAGGTAAGTTAGCTCGTTACTTACTGCGTTGAAACGGAGATCATTCAGCAGCATAAAAGAATATCGCGTCACGTGCTCATTTGAGCTTATAATAAACGAAAATACCCGCGCGTCATCCCAACAAGATATATTGTTCAGCTCCTCAAAATGCGGGTTTTAAATGCATAAAAACAATCACGATGAGAAATGTCTGAAAACTGGATTAAAGCAGAGATCGGGTAGCTCTTCAAATACCCACTCAGAAGCTGAGATCATTCACCAGCATAGAACGGTGTGTAACGCGCTCCTTTATAGTCTTATCATAAACAAAAATGAACGCGAGCGGTTTCTGGAGAGAGAAATAATAAATAATATGCAAACTTCAGACGCTGCGTAGAAGAGAGGGCAGGACTTTAAACAGGTTACATGTCTTTCCGGGACCTTGCAGATGCCGGCTAATCATGTCAGTGTGAATTAACAAAAAATCCAGGATGCATTTTCCGTGTATTTTACGGAATGTCTGTGTGAAATGGGCTATACATAAACATTCCTGAAAGGCAATTTACAATCGATACAATTTCCCTCTAAAATGGTCAAAATAGTACCCCAGCTGTCACTAGGGCAGTACTTCTTCTTTATTTCTTCTTTATGCCATTCCAGCATCTATGGCTATATTCATGGCGAGAACCAGTTAATCCATACACAAGTCGATCCACACAAGTTAATCCATACACAGGTTGGGGAGGGATAATTTGGTATCTCCAATTCACCTAACTTGCATGTTTTTGGCCTGTGGGAGGAATCCGGTGTAAACCCACGCTGACACAGGGAGAACATGCAAACTTCACACAGAAAGGCCATCTGACTTAGCAGGGGCTCGAACCAGGGACCTTCTTGTTGTAAGACACTAATGCAGTACCCTAATATGGTCCTAATATACCATTAGGTACAAAGTGTAGTATCAATACCTTTGAGATACTAATATGCAATCTTTAGGTGCAAAGACGTATAGGGTACAGCCCCAGTGATAACTGCGGACCATTTTATCTGTCAGTCTATAAAGGCATTTTTCAAAAAGACATTTTAAGACTAAGGATTGCAAACAACTTTTTCCCTCCGGCCAGATGTCACCATCCATTTGTGTATATTTGTTTTCGGGCAAGTACCGCCAAGCAGACTAATTCTGTGGAAAAACAAAAGCCTCATTCAGTGAGCTTCAATATTCAGAGACTTTATTAACACTTTCTTAAACAAATAGTTTTGCTGTGTTTGTTTTTGCATTGCAGTCGGATCGTCGAGTAAAACTTTATGAGCTTCGGCCCCTACACTTAAAATTCTTCTGTTGTCATGCCACTGGTTTTTCTACGTATTATCTCGTTACTATGGCAACACAGTGTCTTATTTAGTCCTCAACCTGTCTTTCATTGTACTGCTGGCGCACATATTGGCCACGTCGTACACACTCAGGGTAAATTCAGTTTTCACTTTACCTTATAGTGATTAATATTGTTGCGTACGCACTATTCAGTAATTTAATGAAGTGACTTCTGTCCCTACACATAAAAAGATCATTTAAGGGATTTACACATTTACACATATAAATGCATTTGCCACTCCGTAAAGTTTGCAATGTGCATTAGTTTAAAGGGGGCATATCATGAAAATTACTTTTGGCAACCTTTCTCTGAAAGCATGTGAAAAAATATGAAATTGAAATTTGTGATGTCTGAAGGGGATAATACCACCCCTTAATCTGTACTATCCAACCACGACACTTTAGTCCAGAGATCAGCTCATTTGCATTTAAAAGGACACACCCAACAACGGCACATTTTTGCTCACACCTAAAAGTGGCAATTTTAACATGTTATAATAAATGATCTAAATGGTATTTTGAGCTAAAACTTCAAATACACTGCAAAAAATGATTTAAAAAAAAAAATCCTAGTATTTTTGACTTGTTTTCAGTAAAAATATCAAAAAATTCTTTAATCAAGATGCTTTTTCTTGATGAGCAAACCGACCCAAGAAGATAAGTCTAATTTTTAGACAAAAATATCAAATTTAAGTGATTTTGTGCATAAAACAAGCAAAAAAATCTGCCAATGGGTGAGCAAATTTTTCTTGAATTTTTCTTGAATTCATTGCTCAGGAAAAATTTTCAAGATTTGTTTGCTTTTTTCACTGAAAACAAGACAAAAATACTAAGAATTTTTTTCTTGAAAATTAATGACTTTTTTCCTTAGTATTTTTGTCTTGTTTTCAGTAGAAATATCTAAAAATTCTTATATCAAAATTTATTTTCTTGATGAGCAAAATGGTCTAAGAAAATAAGTCGCGTTTTTAGACAAAGAAAATGTTATATTTAATTGAATTTGTGCTTAAAACAAGCAAAATTATCTGCCAATGGAGTGAGGAAATTTTGCTTAAATTTAGTGTTTAAGAAAAAAAGAAAAAGTATTTTTAGATTTTTTTCTCACCCCATTGGCAGATATTTTTGCTTGTTTTAAGTTTAAATTTACTTAAATTGTATATTTTTTGTCTATAAACTAGACTTAGTTTCTTAAGTCATTTTGCTCATCAAGAAAAGGCATCTTAATTCAAGATTTTTTTTAGATATTTCTACTGATAACAAGACAAAAATACAAAGTAAGAAAGTCATTTTTTGCAGTGTATGTACTCTCTGAACACCAAAGATTTCTTTGACATCTTAAAAAAGTCTTGTGAAATGTCCCCTTTAAACTCAAGTTTAAAATAATACCCCCCATAAATCTTAAAAATAACAAAAATGGTTCTTCTATGGCATCACTGAGAAAGACCGTCTTTAAAGATTTACAAAATCTGTTTCAGGCATTCAAATACTTCTGTGATTTTCATTGTATCAACAGCATCAGATTGAATTCATTATTGAATTGGATCTTTTTATTGTTTTGTCTTGAATTTTTAGTGCCTTATAAAAGAATACCTTGTCGCAGACGATTACGCGCTTAGAATTGGACTTTGGTCATACGATTCATCTAAACTAGATCTCAGTTGTTCCAGTAATGCCATGCTGTTGTTATTATGGCTGCAACTAATAAAGAGTAACACGATTAGTGTCTCTTACAGATGAATCTGGCTGCTTTATTGCCATGGGGACAGATCGGTTCTCTCGAGGTTGTGGGGGCGATGGGACCAAACTTCCACATGCGAGGGCAATGGTTCACGTAACATGCAAATCAAAAGAGCTATGAATAGACCATATACGCGTCACTGTGTATCCTACGCATAAGCATGGATTAAACTTTAATGAACTGTCAACCCGTTAAACATTTATAGCGTATTGTGTTTATCTAAACAATCAGTAGAGGAACAAGCAGCTGATTAATTGTGTGATTAAATTTGCATAGGATCTCCAGTGAATCAGCATGGACAGAAAGATTTCAGGACCATTGATTTTTGCTAAGAGTATTTGTGGAGCCAGTGATGTCACTATTTTTTTTATCTAAAGCTCAGGAGAAAATACAACCACAAATACTTCATGAACAAATACAGGCCTGCATTTCTACCCTGACCACTTCAGTTTCAAATACTGGAAATTAAGGTCGTCAATGCTCATCATTTGGTGGCAAGCGCATGCTTTGAATATTTTTATGTGACAAGTAATTGCCTTGGTTTACTGAAATGAGATGATTTTATGTGTAATGGAACCTGGGTTCAAATCTGGAGTAAAATATTTTTTCTGGATTTGTTTTAAGTCAGGCACAGTTTTTTTTTAATAGTTTATGAGATTGTATGTACTATTTTGTCATTTAAGTATTACCTTCGTCGCAGATCTATTTTTATTGAAAATTGCATCCAGATTTCCCTAAGGACCAGTGAACAGTTTCAATCCAAATCTGATGCTTTTCTGCCATCTTATTTGCGTTTGCATTTCATTTCTAACTTCTGATAGCCCAAGCGTTGTGCCACTGGCCGTTAATTCACCACATGCTGTTTTCCTGTTAAATGCACAGCGGCGCTGAAAGGTTTCCCATCTAACGTGAGGTAGGCACCCGGCGAGATGATGGTGGTCAATTAACTGAAGCGCAGGCGAAAATTGAGCCGGCCTCATCGCTGTAATAAAAAGCTTTCAGCTCGATTTATTGATGGCGTGAGTGTAAACCTTATAATTAACTCTCTGAGGTTGAGCCGCATGCGCCGCAAACTCTTTACTGTTCAATCTCTCTGCAAAGAAACTTAGATTACTCTGCTGATTTTGGACATACAGATATAATTTATACATCATTTAAAACATTACGTTTTTTTGTGCCCACTCCCAATAAAAACAAAATGTTGTGCTTTTCACAAAATTTTGAAAATAAATTAGATGCGCGTTCTGTTCTCTCTCACTAAGTGGAGTCCTTTTAGAAACGCGTCAGAAAGTTAAGTGTAACTTGACCAAATACTTGTCATACAAACAAAAGATAAATACTTGGAATGTCTGCTTTTAAATGATGTAAGTGAAATCGAAAACAGATATTGTCATTCAGTGTTAACTGTATAAGATGAGGGAGATGTACCGTCTTTCTCCTGTTACCTCATTATCTATGAGCTGAAATCGCCACGTCCTTGCCATTGAAGTAAAAGAGCAGAGACGATCCGTATGCATAGCTCTCTCCCACAGTCATGATCCAGTATCTCCATTCAGTTGTTTTATCCGAGTGCAGCAAACATGACATCTAAATCCTTATTTACTCGCGCCTGTTTCCTCACTAAAAGTCCTCTCCAGTAGTGAGTAATTTCTTTGTGCTGCCGTCAAACAATACACACGACGGGCACACAAGACATCATATTTGACGCACTTTGTGGTATTCTTATAAAAGACTCGATTGCAAACATCACATCTAAAATTTCTTTGTGCTGCTTTCACAAACAGCACGCGCCGGAGTAATGGCGTCTATAAACAAAAACGTATTGATAAGTTGACCACGCTCATCTCTTGTTGTGTTTGTACTATAATGATTACAAAAACACAAATAAGAGTCCAGACAATAATGGGCACTTCTTCTTTTGGCTTTTTACTCTAGACTACTAGATCCTGTTTTGAAAAGTCTTGTGAAAACATGTTTAGAACGAGTTTTATGGACTTGAATCAGTGACTTAAAATTTAGCTTTTTTCAAACACCACGCATAAACATTTTTCTGTCAAAAATACAAACATGTACGTACATGCGATCCCAGTTTGTCCTGAACACGGTGTTATGACACGTTTGTCATTATTATGTTTTTAAGCACCTGAAAAAGCACAAATGTCAATGCTGGTCAAAACTTCCCCAGGGCCCTAAAACCCCTTAAACCTCAGAGGGTTAATGTTGCCCCTAAAATGAACGAAGATCCAGCTTAACTAATCTGCGTTCTCATGCGGAAACACTTACCTGTGAGCTACTCTGTGCTTTAACACCTGGTGTTTACAGGTCTTGTGTTTATTTGGATAGCTTGTTTTTGGTTTAATAATCATTTTCGAGAAGATGAACAACTTGCTTAGTTTGTGAAGTTACCATGCTGGTAGATTGCATAGTGACTTTGTTTACAGGAGGCATCTTATGTTGACTTCCAAAAAGATGCCTGGACCCTGGGGAGGGTTTCATTGCTAAGAGAGGATTTTCTTTTAGAGACTCGTGTATTGTTTTGTAATATTTGTCTCAAGATGTTTCTTGTATTCTTAACAAAAAATACTTGCATGATAATTGTTGGCAGGCATTAAGAGTGTATAGATTTTAAATAATGTGGATAGCATAGCTAAAATATTTTGCTTTGCGGTGAATTTGATGTTAAATTTGATGACTTGTCTCTATCTTGTCATGTTGAAAAAAATGTAAAATATGCCATTTAGATAATCCAGTCCCTCCAGAAAAACGTGATTATGCGATCGCATGATTTAATGCATAATCAGCCAAAGTCCGCATATTTATGCGGGAGCCGCATTTTTTCAATTACGCAGCACTTTTGCAGCATAAATTGCAGATTTCCTTGCACAAAATATGTGGGCTTGCATGATTTCAAAATACCCGCATTTGCGTAGCAAAAAAAATCACATATATCTTAGCAGAAAATTGAAAAATGTTCACACAAGCGCAGCCATGTCCCCTGTTGCAATGGGAACGTTGTGAAGTGACTGAACATTATTGAAAAGCTGCAAACCCCATCTGCAGTTTTTGCAAATTCCCACAATTTCATAAAATAAAATTGCATAAATATCATGCATATTCCATCGCATTTTTTAAGAAAACGGGCCACAAAATCGAGGATTTTTGCTTGCAACAATTACAAAAAAACTCTGCATTTTTCTGGAAGGACTGATAATCACAGTTTTAAGGAGTAAAATGATATACCACAGGAGGACTTTAAGAAATTTTTCTGGGGACACATGTAAGCTAACTGTTTTGTTTTTGTGTTTTGCCTCAGAATATCTAAAAAAAGCTTTTTTTTATTTGCCCTCCATCTAATGTCATTGCTTTCCAGAGAAAACATATTATAAATATTATAGAGATCTTGTTTGTGATTCTACTACAGAGAGAGAGTTCTGGGTTAGACTTCGATTGTAATTGTGGAGGTTGTTAAAAGCTTAAAAGAAGCCTTTGTGTGTGTAGATGAAATCTGTTTTTAAGTACCAGGGGGCAGAAGACCATCATATATTTCCTGTGCCTCTTTTTGCTGGATGTAATTTTGGCTGGTCTTGCAAGCGTGACGTAATTAATCTTCCTCGAGGCATTGGAGAAAAAGAGGAAGGTGGGAAAATGAGAACTATTAAGGAAACATACAGGGGGAATATTGAGAAGAAACAAAACATTTGGCTCTCAAAATGGTCTCAGAGGGTCTTCACAGAAGGGACTGATGTCATCAGTAGGCGTCTAACCAATAATGGATGCATAAAAATGTTATCAACGGCAAAAACGTTACAATAATCTGATATGAAAGCCTGCAAGATGACTTTGTTCCAAGGGGAAGAATTTGTGCCCCACCCCTCTTTGCGTTCAATTGCACCTCTGTTTTGTATTTTTCCTTTCCTTCTTAACCTTTCAATGGGTCTATTATCTGAAGCATCGTGGTTACGTCAATAAGTTCCTCTCTGTGTATTCTGGGCAACTTAGAACATAAAGGTAGCTGCAGGAACATGGATCTAATCCATAATACATTTTAACAGTCAATTTGTATGCCAGTGGTCTTGGCTGGCAGAACGCAGAAATTACGTCTGAACTTTCTCCCTTGAGTATTTCAACCCAAGTACACTATTTCAAGCGATGATTTGATCATTTGAGTACAACATACACTTAGTCACATGCGGTAAATTGCGGTAAAAATCACCAAGACAACGCTGTCCTCTACATAGGATAAAACAATTGTTGTTTAATGCTTCACTGCTACACATTTTTAATGGCTTCATTTAGCTCTTCAACTTAGGTTAGTTTTTTTGGCTATTAGAATGGAATTTCTTATCATCAAAGGGTTTACATGATAAAAACAGGAAAGTTTTCCTTTTATAGGGCACATACTATACAAAATCCACTTTAACAAGGTGTTTGGACATAAGTGTGTATTGGCAGTGTGAACACAACAACCTTACAATGAAAAAAATCCACCCCCTTCTTTTTTAATCCCCATTAAACCAAAGCAGTCTCATTAGACATGCTGTTTTGATTCTCTTGTTAATGTGATGTCATACTGATTAAGCCCCACCCATGGCGACTGACTGACTGGTTAAATTTACCTAAAGCTTTTCTAAATGTGTTTGTTAGCAGGTGTAGCAGCGCTAATGCAAATAAAGATCCTATTGTCTCAGACTGTATTCACAGGAATCAGATTTACTTTTAACCGAAAGCAGTAGCTCATTTGCATTCAAAGGTACAGAGTTAAAAACAGCGCTTTTGTTGCTCCCACCTAAATAGCAGCATTTAGGACAAATGACCTGTGGGGTGTTTTGAGCTGAAACTTCACAGACACATTCTAGGCACACCTGAGACTTATTACATCTTGTAAAAATGCATAATTTGTGCCCTTTAACCTCCTAAGACCCAAGCTTTGGTTTGGCTTGCATTTTAGATTTTTTTCCAGCTATTTGTGGTTAGGAGAGAACCTGTGGCAGCCGGTGACTTCTTTTTTCGAGGGCGCTCGATGCAAAGTTCTTCACAACATGTATATATTCCATCATGTGTGTGGTTCCTTATTTTTAAAATATGTGTTAGTAGTGTGCCGGTATCAAAATTGGTGATGACGTTTATGACGTTAGTGAAATGTGACGGTTCGTAACATCACCGTCGGTTGTTGGGGGGGGTCATTTTGCTTGTGGATTGACGCGAAAGTGTAATTTTACCTTAAAATCATGAATGTGATGTCAAGTGTGTTTTTAACAGTAATGACTTTAAGCAATTTAACAGAAAGCAATGACATATTTAAAAACAATGTTGCCAGAAGACTGCGCTGTCATTCACTCTCTGCCCAGCATAAATGAATCCATGAATTATGAATTATTACACGGACCAGAACAGCACGAAAACTATGTAGATTAAACAAATCACAGATATATAAATTACACTGACCTTCAAAAAGCATGTTGAAGACGTTTTACTCATAAATGCATGTAAATTAAATTATTAAATTTAATTGTTTTTAATTAGTATTTAAACATTCTTTATGATAAAGATGTTTTTTTATATTTTAATAAGACGGTTTTGGCGGTTATAGAGTCTAATGACGGTGTTCAACTATAACCGTCGGTCTCACCGTTATATAATAACCGGCACACCCTTACGGCGCATTCACATGGGGCGTAAGCGTTGACGCTTCCCATTCACTTTTAATGGGTGACGTCAAGCGTTGGCGAACTGAATTGTGGATCCGTCTGCGCCGCGTCAGTGCCGTTGCTCGCGGCAGAAGTTGAACATTTCTCAACTTTTCAAGCGGCAATGCGTGCGTCAGCCAATCATGTCGCCTTATGCAAATAACCTAGGCAGAGCCAGCCAATTACGTTTATGGAAGACCGGAGCTTGTGTTGCGGCCACAGTGATTGGCTGTTGGCCACGCTTCAGACAAGCCTTCCGTTAAGCGTTAACGCTTACGCCCCGTGTGAATGTACCGTTATATGTGTTCTGCGCTTCCAGAGATCCTATGTGCATCACGTGTCTTGTCAAAAAAAGTGCCTGCTGCAGACTTGTCTAAAGGGTTTATGATAAAAAAAACACTCGGGTTTGCCATAATCTCAAGTGTAATCAGAGTTTACTGTTATTAAGGGAGTGTCTTGCAGTAAACACGTGGGCAGCAGGCACTTATTTTGACAAAACACGTGATGCACACAGGACGCGCAGAACACATATTTTGAAAAAAGGAACCACACACGACACTCCAAACACTTATTTTGAATTGGCGCCCCTCGGTCATAAGCCGCCACTGGGAAGAACCAATTAATATAATAACCAATCATTTTTCTTTGAACATGAAGCAGTGTTATTGTCCATGTTTGGTTTCCAGTTACACAAAATTAATTATAATAGTGCAAACAATTAAAAAATGTGATGTCCACGTATATGTGGACACACCAGGTCCTAAAGCGGCAAATGTTGTAATCTTTGTTGGAGACATGTTAATAAACTCAGTATCTTGGGCAGCACAAACACAGTCCTGCAGGCCAACTGTGCTTTGGTTATACTCGCGCATGCCTATAAACTAAATTAACACATGCATTGAGGGTTTGCATGGAGACGACAGGGTGCCATTTACAAAAACGCCAAACCTTCAAACGTTTACATATTCAGGACCCCGAAACGCCATTGTCATGTCGCATAAATCCCATTTTTATTTGAAAGTGCTGTGTAAACCTCCCCTAAATTAAAGAGTAATAAACATTCATTCTCACAGAGTGACTATACTAGGCAGTCCTAGTAAGATGCTCTGTTCAGCCCACAAGGACTAAACGTACTCCTGCCAGCATGTGTTTTTGTGACTAAATATATTTGTGCAATGTGTACAATAGCAGCATACAGCTATTGAAATGCCCAGTGTACTCTTCTGTAAAATAACTATTGTGTTATTTCAACGATGCATTGGCTAAATGATAATATATACATTGATTTTCTATTTGGTTCCTTTTAAAGGATGTTTTAGGATAACCTTTAGTCTTACATACTGTATGAGCTGAGCACACACAGATCTCACAGCAGCGTGAATAATACACTGAACCTGTATGACAGACTGCACACACGTAATTGACAGGCGTACACACATCGCCAAAATTGTTTTCCCCATTATAGTAAAGCTTCACTCTAGACTGGAATTTCTGCCACTGCCGTCCATCAAAGTGATTGACACGTGTGACATTTAAAATGAACCTTTTAAAATGATTTCTCTCTCTGTTTCTCAGGGCATGAAACCTGACAGTTTTTTCAAAGTGAAGGTCCCTGAATTAAAAGAGATCATCGAAGGCTGCATACGGATGAACAAAGATGAAAGGTAACTGAAAGGGTCCTTTGGCAATGAGCAAATAACTTCAAGGGCGTGTATGTGTGCTCGCACCCGCCAGACGGGTTTGTGCAATGTGCTGTTTTAAATAACAATACGCGCACATTCTTGTCCTTTTGACATTTAGGCGGCATCATGCAGAAAGCCCTGCATGCCACTATTTTTCTTACTCAGCTGCACCGGCTGTTATTTCTGTTCTGGCCTACATTGATCAGATGAAACATGATTACAGCATCAACAGCGTCCAAGATGCTGACATTAACGCTTTTCAGATGTTGCTGGGTTAGTGAGGCATGAAATCCCCCCCCCCCAAACAAACTGAGGGCTTATGGGTCACATCAACCACAATCGCATAATGGCTGTGGTTGGGGTTACTTGCACAGTTCAAGCTTTGGAAGTCATGCATGAATTGAAGTTTGCATAAATGCCAGTGGTTGGCATTTCATCATCATTTTATCTCATTTTCTGTCCTATTTATAGTATAGTATTTAACTAAAACACATAAGTTGTATGTGGTTTTTTGTTTAATCACTGTTTATATCTTGTTTAGATACACCATACAGGACCTGTTAGAGCACACCTTCTTCCAGGAAAATAATGGTGTCCGTGTGGAGTTGGCTGAGGAAGATGACATGGTGAAGTCCGGTCTTAAACTGTGGCTTCGAATGGACGACACCAAGAAGCTCCATGGCAAATACAAGGACAATAACGCTATTGAGTTCCTGTTCGAACTCTACAAGGACGTCCCGGAGGAGGTGGCGCAGGAGATGGTGAGATCTGAGGTCACAATTTGGTTTCTTAAATGGACCAAAATTATTCGCACATCTATCATTGGGCAGTGGTGCTGCTGGTTGTGCAGAAATTGCACATCTATAAAAATCTTTTAATTTAAATTATGTATGAATTGGACCATTTATAGTGGTTAGCATTATAAGAACATCTACATTCTGTGAGACTTAAGTAATGGTTTAAAGGCTTTTCAACACATGCCAAGAAGCACTTTGATGTGATGTGTATGATTTAAAATACCATTTTGTCTCTTTGATACATTCTTTCTATTTCTAAATGACTTATTTCTCATCCTTCAGGTTGTTCTTGGCTTCGTCTGTGAAGCCGACTACAAGCTCGTGGCCAAAGCCATCCGTGACCGCGTCACCACCACCAAACGCCAACGGGAGAAACTCAGACGGCAAGCCGAAGAGGCGCAGAGGAGGCGTCAGGAGGAGGTAATTGAGGAGGAACCAGAATCCACTGTTGAAATCGAACCTTCGGTTTCCAGCCCACCACCTCCTAAGCCTCTTACTGAGACCCCCACATCCACTACGACTCAAGCTCCGCCCACAGTCACAGTATCTGGCCCTGTTACTTTTCCTGCAAATGAATCTATGGATTCTGGATTCAACGCCAGTTTTGCCACCGAATTTGAAGAACCGGACGCAGACCAACGGCAGCACTTCAACATACATAATGCCAGCTACTCCTCAGCGACATGTGAGTTTAAGTGTTTGCATTAAAGGCGAGGTGCGTGATTTTTGAAAAACACTTTGGAAAAGGGAGTCGGGTCGACTACCAAAACACACTTGTAGCCAATCAGCTGTAAGGGGCGTGTCTACTAAACAACATCAGTGCTTGGGTTGCGTATGTGTGGGGCGGGTCTATCAAATGAAGGTCCAGATTCTATTGGGGTAGGGTCGTGTTTGTTTAGGTGATTTCAAATGTCAACATTGGCTTTCAGAGATCATGCACCCGCCCCTTTAATACACGGAGACTGGCACAAATATTCACAAACATCCCCGTACGAAAATTAACCATGTTCTTTTTTTGTGGCAAAAGTGTAGTAACCATGTTTTTTTGGTGTATTGAGTACTATCTACTAGCAACGGCATGGTTTTACTACAGTAACAATGGTTTAATCATGGTTTTTGAAAATTATGGGTATCAAAACCATGGTTATTTTGTGGCTATCATGGCTTTACTACAGTAACCATGTTTTTTGGTTTTAACTGTAGTAAAACCATGGTTAATTTTCGTTTTGGGTCTACTGGGTCCACACAAATTCATTAATTGGATACATTTTTCTGGCTGCGTTGTAAGATTTTCCGAAATCAGATCTGCTGTTGATCTGTTGCCTTTTTTCCACACATGAGTCCTCATGTTTACCAGCATAACCGAGTAAAATCCTCTGACCATGAAGCACACACAAAATGCTTGTTTTCACAGAAGTGTTTTTGTCCGTTTACTTCCTAACCATATTTCAGGGCAAAATTAGTGCCCAAAAGTGAACAAACCTCCTTTGAGGACAACCTTATTTGCAAAAGGCTATAAAAACATAATAAAATGCAGAAAATGCAGAAAAAATTCTGTCGGGGTTTAGGTTTTAGTTTTTGTAACTAGCTATGAATAAAATCAATAGAAGTGCATCTCTCTGTTTACCCAACTGAAAAATCCAGATAAGACCAGCATAAGCTGGTGAGCTGGTTTTAGCTGGACTCCCAGCTTGGTTTTAGCTGGTTTTGCTGGGGTAGCAAGCTGGTCTAGCTGTGTTTTAGTCACTTTTTATGCTGGTCTTAGCTGGATTTTTCAGTAGGGTAGTAAATCTGTGAGTGTTTGTGTGACACTTGCTGAATACTTGTGATGGGTGTTCTCACAAATATATTTAAAGGGGTCAAAAAAATGTGCCGTTTAAAGTTATTATCCCCTTCTGACATCACAGGGGGAGACAAATTTCAATGACCTATTTTTTTCACATGCTTGACAATGGTTTACCAAAACTAAAGTACTGGGTTGATCTTTTCACATTTTTTAAGTTGATAGAAGCACTGGGACCCAATTATGGCACTTAAACATTGAAAAAGTCAGATTTTCATGATATGTCCTCTTTAAATGTAAAAAACTGAACTCATTTGAAGTGGTCCTCACAATCTGAAATGTATCATTTCACTAATAATAATGTCAGCATTTACATTGAGGCATTTAGCTGAAGCTTTTATTTAAAGCCACCTACAAACATGAGGAAAAGCACTAAAATGATAAACATGTTTTTGCTCTACAGAAGGTCAGGTTTAAGGATAGTTAGGGGTGTGGTATTGTAAATAACATTATCTTATTTTGAAGTCTTGTTTGTGTATAGGACATTCTCACTAATATATCTTTCAAGGTCTCTGGTTGTAAGTCACATGTTATTCTATGACCAATCACATTGATTTACTTTTCAGTAGAAAAACAGTCACTATATTGTATGTCTGCATGCATTCATTATTACAAGACCATGCATCTGCATTTCAAGTACTGTATATTTACCAACTTACAGTACATAGCAATTTAGCAGTCAATGTGAAATGAGGTTTGAATGTAAAGCCTGTATAGGTCTGTGTATCTTTCCACCTGTACATTTGAATCTGTCTGTCTCTTTCATGGATTTTGGAAGTGTTTATGTGGACATTGAATTGGATAAATGTTTGGGAAAGATCTGGAGCCTTATTAGTATACACACAATGTCTCTGTGCACTTTAATAGCAGCTATTTAAACAATCACTCATGACTTCTTTTGTTGATTTTTGGTGACCATGGCAGCTGATTGTGAGACAGATGGTTACCTCAGCTCCTCTGGGCTTCAGGAAGCGTCTGAAAGCCGTCCTCCTGTGGTAAACCAACCCGCCACGGCTTCACAACCAACCGGTGGAACGCCTCATGCGGAAGCCCCACCCGTTGAAGCTCCACCCACAGAAGCCCCTACCACTCTGGCTGAACCAATCCCAGCTCTTCGTTATCCCTCTGTAGGTAGCCCCATACAGAGTCACGGCTCAAACTGAAAGACTAACTTTGCTTTATTAAAACATTGCTTTATTATGTTAATGTTTATTTTAATTATCAGGTTGATCAAGTTAAATCTTATATGCAAATAATTTCCGCTATTGGTTTACCCACAGAGCTTTGCTGTCTGCCAAAATCCAGAGAGGGCGCAGTCAGGCAGCGCCAGCGGCTTTTCCTCTCCTGTCGACAGGTAATCGAAGGGATCATACAGTAGAGAAGCTACAATGATTTGTTAGATTTCTTTATTGTTTGTTCTCATGAAAAGCAACATTTGGTCAACCCCAGCTGTTAAAAAAAGAGAAAAATTATGTTTTATATTGTATTATTATATGGGGCAGTTTCCTGTACCGGGCTTATCATAGTCCCAGACTAAAATACATGTTTGAGCTGCCTTCATTTAAAAACAAATTGCACTGACGTATTTAAACATATATAACTAAGGCCTAGTCCTAGATGGATCTAAAACCTGTCTGGGAAACCCCTATATATGTACCCCCAAAGTTATTTTGAATTATTGGTCTGGATCAGTCCAGTCCCAGCCATCAGATCTATTCTTACCAATCAATTTTGCACCACGTTCACATGCTCTGGTTTAAGTGCTGTATCGTAGAGCAGGTCTTATAGGTGGTGACTCACATACACAAAGTACGGTGGTAATGCATTAATGGTAATGATTAGGCTCAGGGGAGCAATTTCCTGTAAAGGCCATTTCTGTAGGAACCTTGACGACAGCAAGCAAATGTAGCGTATAGTCAAATTTCATTATAGTAAATTAACTCAACCTAATATATCCCGAATTACGTGACCTTCTCGTGCTAATGGTAAATCAATTAAAGCAAAGTTGTGTGAAGTTCAGAAAAGCGAAATGTCACAAACAGCGAGAGGGAAGATTTTCTTAGTAATTTCTGGTGCCGTTTATTTGCATTCGCCGTTTGCGTTGTTTTGGCACCCGATTCGCCTAATGAATTATGCAAATCAGCTATCCATGCAAACACTCACTAAAATATCTTTTTAATGATTTTAGGCATTTTTTATTTGTCACTTTCCACAAGTGTTAATTCATTAAAAGGCAAATAGCGCTTTTAGGGTACTGTATGTGTGCCAAGGCGTTTTCGCATGCGGCCAGCGTATGTTTTCATTTTAATTTAATGAAAGCTCCATGCTTTTTTTGTTCTGTGTCCAGCGTTGAAAAATGTTTACCTTTAGTAAAACCGCTTAGCTCATCAATTTTACATTTCACTCAGCCGTCCAATCACAGTTGAGGAGGGGCGGGACAAATACCACATCAAATAATTTGCGCAATGACTGATAAACAAAAGCCAAGTATTACAGAAACCAGAGAGCTTAGCTTAAGAAATGCTGGCAAGTGCCCACAATTGGCATCTGCCTGCCGTTTTTAGCCACATTAAAACAATTTGGTGTACATGAAGAGTTTGGTTCTAAAACGCAATAAATCCATTGTGACAAATTTCGGTAAAAACATGTTTTCTATACGAAGAAAGTGACAAGATGAAAACCACTATTTTCTGTTACAAACTTTCACATAGCATCTTTAGGTTATAAAAACATCCATAATTAGATTTTCAAAGATTTATTATAAAAACTGATAATTTTTTCCACAAAATGCAATAAAGTTTATTTTTTCTAAATGCTATAAATCTATTGAATCAATGTATAAATGTGCATTCATCTTTGCTATGTTATATTCATTTAGTTGACGAGTGGTAAACACAGATTAAACATTAATGGCATTAATCAAAACACTTACTTTGTCATATTAAGATCACTGTCATTGCTGCCGTCACTAAGCTGTTTTGACAGCGATCAGCTCTAAAATGTTTTGGTCCTGCTCGATTTTCGTTGGCTTCGCGTAAAATAATAGAAAGTTTTTCATCAGATCCTCTGGGGTCAATGTGTTAGCATGACAGAAGCTTGATGCTGTCGGGAGAACAAGAAACAGCCACATTTTTCCGTCTCCCGAGTGCCTCTCACGTAAATTATTAAATGTTGATGGCTTACATTTCTTTCCCGTCACGGAAAACCACCATGCAATCAAAGTTTTATTTTGTTTTTGTTTGTTTGTTGATCACAAAGTACAAGATGAGGAAAACTAGGATTCCGTGTGTATTCCGCGCCGCCATTGTTGTTCACAATGCGTGAAAAGGTGCGCTGTGATTTGTTGAGCGGATTTATTGCATTCTGCAGAAAAGGGGGAGTGACGTTTATTGCGTTTTGAGAAAAAAGATAACAGAATAACACGGCGAATATTGGATTTTGCTTGAAATTAAGAATTTACTTTGAATACTGACCTGCTACTGTACTGATTTTGGCAGTTACTCATTTTTTTATGCCGTTTATTGGCGTTTTGGAACCAAACTCTTCACATGCCCCCTTAGAGTTTCATATTGCATCTATAATAAACTTAACTTGCATTAAAGTGACACATGTGTTCATATCGTGTAAACCATCTACAGCTACGCCTCTGATGTCACCTCCGGTTTGAGTGATGGAAACGAGGGCCTATCGGAGGTGGGTCAGAGCAAACGGACGGGGACCAAGCTTATCAGAAAGAGAACTCGCTCACGACTACGCATCACTGGAGTGAGTCACGAATCAACAAACAGTCCATTCATCAGTCCTCACCTCTCACTAACTATCTGTTTATGCAGATCACTACCATCCGAATCAAATGACAGTTGTGTTTTTTAATATACTTCCATAAAAAAACTTTCCGTATCTTTTTTGTGCAGCTGTCAGATAAAGTGGACCGGGTGGTGGAGTGTCAGCTGCAGACCCACAACAGTAAAATGGTGACGTTTAAATTCGACCTGGATGGAGACAACCCAGAAGATATTGCTACGGTGATGGTAAGATACAGTACAACATTATAATGTATAGTAATGAATTCACGTTTTATGTAAATCTAAAGAAAAAAATATGTTCCCTGTTTTTTCACTGTGCACTTGTCCCCCAATGGTCTGTACAGTTTTGGAGGCCATAGAGGACACTTCAGTGTACCGTGACAAGTGTTGATGTTTCAGCTTTTGTGTTTGTGTAAACTGTACAACCTCTAAAACCTCTTGTTGCCCATACATAACCCTTATTATGACAATGAACATTTTAAACCAGTACTCTTGTCTCCGTTCTGACATGTCAGCTTCTTCTGGTATATTTTTAACATTATTTGCTATATTCTTTAAATGTGTAGTAAATGTGATTTAATAATAAAGTTATCCACTACCTGGTCAGTTAGTACTGATATAAGCAGACATTATTAAACATTAGGATGAAGCCAGTGCGCTTATGTAAAATGTAGCATTTTTTTTGTAGTTGAGACACTGAAAATAGCTCTTATTAGCTGTTCTCTTTGGCTCAGCTGTGACCTAGTTGTTTTGATTTGTCTGTCAATGGCTGTGATCTTAAGACTGGATTAAGGACTCAGTTTAGAAACACAGGGCGACTTTAAATCAAATCAAATGAGTTAGCTTGTTTTTTTCCTTTGCCTTTTAGGTACATAATGAGTTTATCCTACCTGGGGAGAGGGAAGGATTCATCCACCGCATGAGAGACATCATTCGACGGGCCGAGGCTCTAATGAGGAAAGAACCTTTAGGACCTCTCAGTCCTGGAGATACATCAAACCTGCTGTACCTGAGCAGAGCCGAAACACTTTCTGCCTCACAGGTGTGTGTCCTTTGTCCTCAAATTTACTCTTATGGCCTTGGTTGCCATACAGGAAAGCAAGTTCAAGGACATAAAGGCAGATATGCAACACTGCCAAAAATAATATGTTTTGTGAGTCAATATTCATTACCTCATTGGTAGATCTTTTAAAGGGCACATATATGCCCATTTTTACAATATGTAATATACGTCTCAGGTGTGTCCAGGATGTTTCTGTGAAGTTTCAGCTCACAAAAACCCATAGATCATTTATTATAGCATGTCCAAAAGGCCCTTATTTGCGTGGAAGCAAAACGCACTGTTTTGTGTGTGTACCTTTAAATGCAAATGAGCTATTGCTATTCGCTCCCTTACCAAAAGAGACGATTTGTTAAAATAGATCTTATTTTGTAAAGAAGCACAGAAAAAAGCAGACAGCATTCAACTCACTGAATGCAGAAACTATGGTAATACAAGACTGTCAGTCAGTGACCGTGGGAGGGGCCTTAGCAGTGTGACATCACATTGCAAAGAGAATCAAAACAGCATGTCTAATGAGACTGTTTTGGTTAAATGGGGATTAAAAAAGAAGGGGTGGATAGATGTTTTTCATTGTAGGGTGGTTGTGTTCACACACTGTCAACACATACTTATGTCCAAATTCAATAGGTGTTTTTTATCCATATTGGCAGTAAGAAACGAGAAGTTTAAACGGATAGTTCACACAAAAACGAAAATGTTGTCATCATTTACTCACCCTAAACTTGTTACAATCTGTATACATTTTTTTGTACAGTTATGTTACCAAATCATTTTTGAGCACCACTGACTTCCAAATTTATAAAAATGTATACTGGTTTGGAACAACCTAGGGCTCAGTAAATAATGACAGTATTTCCATTTTTGTGTGAACTATCCTTTTGAGTTACATCAGCTGGCCAGCAGGACAGTTTAGGGTTTAGTATCCTCTAGTTTTGCTGTTAATCTGATATCTTTGATAGGTTTTATTTTTAATATGTGTCCTTTTTTTCCAACAGCCCAATCTTCACATCCATGGCCTTGCTCGCACACACTCCTCCTCCTCTTTGCCAGGTAACAAATTCACACACAGAGGCATACAGTATACACACACAATAACGTAAAGCCATCATTATACATCATAATTACAGATTAATACAGTATGTGACCCTGGACCACAAATCCAGTCATAAGTCACACAGGTATATCTGTAGCAATAGTTAGCAATACATTGTATGGGTCAAAATTATCAATTTTTATGCCCAAAATTATTAGGATATTAAATAAAGATCATGTTCCATGAAGATATATTTTTTTTAATTGATTATTTCGATTTTTTTTTTTTGCACTTTCAGATTGCAGATTTTTAAATTATTGTATCTCGGCCAAATGATGTATAAATCTCTATTTAAAAATTGACCCTTATGTAGTGCTGTTTGATTATGACATTTTTGGAATTGATTCCAGGAATCGAAATTGAATTCGATACCAAAAATGTCAAAATTGCACATTTCAGAATTCCAAAAATTTCACAATTGATTCATCACTGTTTTTATTTATTTTTTGATTCATTCTTTTTTTTACTAAAGGTACAACATACCTTAACAAGCCCCTAAACTATAAACCATAATATTAGTGTAATGATATTTATGTATTATTATTACACGGCTCTCTGGAATGCTTGATTCTGATTGGTCAGTTGAGACATTTGCAGGTTCGTTCTTTTCGAATAATAACCGCTCCAAAATAATAACGCATAGCCGGTACTACTTTTTCGAGTAAGATCGCTCCGCGCCAATAAAGATTACTGTTTGTTTGGCGCCATCTTGTGACAAACACTGGACAACCACGACAAGACACAGAGAGCTTACTGAGACTGAACTTGGCAAAATAGAGCATGACAGCTACGAAGCCAACACACAAAAAAATATAGAATGGGCATTAAAACTTCTCAAAGACTGGTTAAAGAGAAAAAATGGAGACAGACAAGTATGAAGCAGAGGATCTTAATAAGGTATTACGATCATTTTATGCATCTGTGCAAAGTTTCGCGGAAGGATAAAAATGTTAATTTAAAACAAATATGCCAATAAAATGTTTCAAATTCATATTCATGTCCAGTTTTTTTTCTTATGTGACAAGTAGCCGTGTAATAAGCGGGATAATGTAGAGTCAGCCGGTAGTTATCGGGAAATAAGCCCCTTCAGTGTGATACAAGACCCTCCGCTTCGCGTCGGGTCCTGATCACACTGTCGGGGCTTATTTCCCGATAACTACCGGCTGCCTCTACATTATCCCTTACTTATAAGGTCATTCACATCTTTTCATCCAAATCCAATTTATGAATAAATGAAACTCGTTAATTTTTTTATTTTAAACTGTTTTCAAACTAAAGACGGTCAAATGATATGATAAACTGTATATTTTTTAAGTTACTTCCAGTACATTGGATGATCTCCTGTAGGATAAGGCTTAGGGGTGCGTTTCCCAAACAACGACGTAACTCGTTGCTGAACGACCATAGTACGATGCATCGTTGGAGAAACGAACTACCATGTCACGACTGTTTCCCAAAAGCGTAGTAACTTTGTCGCACATTCGTCGTTTGAACGATGTTGGTTTAACAACATAGTTGATGATGTCACGTGGGAGGTGAAGTACTAATTAATTTGTGCAAATCTATTTAATGTCAGATTATTGCTGTAAATAACATATATTGCATCGGAAGACTGATTTTGTTATCGTGATTTAGTTGTCTATTGTTTATTTTCAAGATATTTAATTCACGCGCAAGTTCCCTCTTACGTCACTCCTCCCAGGGATTCCCCAGGGTCTTAAAGCTCGTAGGGCTGCGCACATGCGCAGTTTTCAAATGCAGCGCTTTCATTCTGTTTACAAATTTAAAGACTTAAAATAAAATTGTAATATATTTCAAATGATGGATATAGACTGTACTACATGTTTTTTGCTTATTTTGTTCAAAAGCATGATCAACGTAAGTCTACATATGATAATAACAAGGAACGGTGCTTCTAACGACAGGTCAAGAGCTGTCTTTCCAACGACACAAGTTAGCGATGCAGTTTGCGAATGTTCGTTTGAACGATGGTTTCGGGAAACACCACATCGTTGAATGATGTTAGTAACGATGCAACTTACGATGTTCGTTGGCTAACGATGCTTTTGGGAAACACACCCCAGGGTCACATATTCAGTATTTAAAGTTACAGATTAGTTTTTATTTAAATAAATTTAGCTTTGGGTTTATGTTTTGGATTTAGTTTTTTTATGTTTATTAACTCTTTCCCCGCCATTGACGAGATATCTCGTCAATTAAGAGAAAACGCTTCCCCGCCAATGACGAGATTTTCCGTCTTTCCGCAATACCGCTATTATCCACCAGGTGGCGCCCTTCCGCAACTTTTTAAACCCGGAAGTATTGCCCTATGGCAAGCTGCTGCATGTCCGTGTCTGTTTTAAAGATCGCTCTGAATGGGATCTCTATGAAAAGTCCGTCATAAAAATGGAATTATCTCTGCTTTTTGCTCAAAATATGGTGTTTTTGCAAAAACCTACCCATATTCAAAAGCTGATTGCAAAAGAACCACTAAAGGTAGGATGAAACGTTTTTTTTTTTGTTTGAAAGCAGAGGGTCTGTTCTTTCATTTGGTATATTGTATGTTTATTTATTTAAAGAAGAACATTTTCTGGAAGGCATTAAACTTTGGTGAAAATCATGAAAAACGCTGGCGCTGGCTGGCAACTTTTTTTAAAAACGCTGGCGGTGAAAGAGTTAAATGTATCTACAAGTATAGTAAATGCTGTTGTAACCAGCCATTACAAGGAAAAAGTCTTCATACAGAAACTAAATAATATATGTCCCAGTCTGTGAAAACCCATCTAAAGTCATTTGTTTTGTGATTTACTATACATAACATCATCCTATATAATGTAAAGAACCTTTTGTGAAAATATAATCTTGATATCTTTAATATTGACTGAGTAAGGTCAAAGATTAAAATCAATGCGAAATATTGAAGTCAACCTTTGATGTTCCTAATCTCATAATTAGATTGAGACTTTAGACTGGATTTTACAGACAGAGAAATCAAAAGTGATTTCTTAATAAACGTTTGGTGCAATAATGATAAAAAGGTAAGTTTATTGTATAAACACAAACGTGTGTCTTTCAGACTATGCCGCGGCCAGTATAGGACCAGTGAGCCGTGGCTCTTCGTCAACCTTGAGCTCCGACTTTTATGTCGACCCCGATGCTGTTCCACCTGTCCGGCCGCTGCGCTCACAATCTTTCCACACTACAGGTACATTATATCTCTGTTCTCTCTGACAAGTGATCTGCATTATTTCAGGTTCAATAAAAAACATTTCAGCGCTTCACAACACTTCACAATGAGCTTGCCTGCTCTTTCAAAGGACTTTACAGAAAAAAAATGGTCAAAATATGTCACCTAGCTGTCAGTGGGGCAGTACCCTTTCTAAATGTATACTTTTGTTTCTAAAGAGTTCATTTTTCAATATTTTACTATGTTCTTACCTCAACTTAGACTAATTATACATACCTATCTTTTTTCAATGCGTGCACTTAATCTTTGTACAGCGCCTCATGAATGTGTTAGCATTTAGCCTAGCCCCATTCATTCCTTAGGATCCAAACAGGGATGAATTTAGAAGCCACCAAACACTTCCATGTTTTCCCTATTAAAAGACTGTTACATGAGTAGTTACACGAGTAAGTATGGTGGCAGAAAATAAAAAGTGGCGATTTTTTATGGCGGAAGAGCACTTTTGCAGCACTTCAACCTCGGCGCGCAGGAACATCATCACTCCTGACTCCTCCCACACTTAAATAAACTTCTGTCAATATTACTGCGCCTGAGGTCGAAGTGCTGCAAACTAAGTGCTAAATAACTAAATTCTGAAGATGAGATTTTTTGAATGTGATTCAATATAGTGACGATTAATATTGAACATTAAACTAGTGATGTTTCTTTACATTTTCTATACACAGTGCTTCAATTTGTTGCATTTTCCTATTCTTTTTTGATTGACGGGATATATCGCCTGTTTTTAAGCTATCGGCATCTTTAGTGTAAACAAGAATTAATTTTTCCATTATCTGTGCATTATTCATCTCTCTACAAAACCTCAGGCATCTTAAAGAACAATTCTTATGAGTCGATTATTAATTCACAGACACCAGAAATTATTCAAAGTTGTTTTGAGGTTGTGTGGACAGATGATTAAGTTCACAGATAGTGCTCAAGTCTTTTCCAATCAGATTTACCTCAGTAATAAACATACTCAAAGGACAGATGATTTACATTTTCATATTACAACCCAGCTTCCGGTATTAAAAGAGATCAACTTTGGATGTTCTGTTTGTGATGGATCTGCCATGAGCCTTGGCAAATCACAACAAAAATTTGAGTCCATCGCCACAAAACAGGGAGCAAACTAATCTTCAATTGTGACAGTTTTTATTAAATCTTGTTTACACAAGACAAAATGTGATCAAACCTCATTAAAGAGGGAAAAGATGCAAAAATTCATTTTTTTAGTTCATTGGGGAAATCTGGTATACAAAAAAAAGGACATCATGGTGCTTTAGCCTCTCAAATTAACAGAGGACAAATCCAGCACCACCTTTCTCCAGATACCATAAGAAACAAAGAACAAAAAAACTCTCTCTAGACAACACATACACTGAATTTATAAGAGGTGACCAGCACCATGAAAACAAAAGAAGGGAAGACAAAACAATACACATTTTCACAACAGTAACAAAGCAAACCCTGAAATAAACACAATGCATTCAACTAAATTTAGAGCCATGGATAAACTTTAGTCAATGCAAAAAAAACTTCTATTAAACAAAATTACATTGATCAAGACATCACATTTTCCAATGTCCCCTCTAATACATCTAAGTTGGTACAGTCCAATTTCCTTAGATTTCCCATAAAACAGATCAACTTCCTGTTTGAATCTCTTTGTCACCAGGCTGGTCCTTTCAACAACACACCAGGTATTAAACATTTCAAGTCATCTTAACTATAAAATAAACTTTAACAATTTGATCCATATTTTATAAATCACATTTTAGCCATAGAGAAATTTTAACTGGTTTTAATGTTTTAATCTTAAGCCACATAACTAAGCCCGTGCACTGACTCAGTACAATGACAAATAAAGATCTTAAACCAAACCAATACAGTAATGTCCTTTTATTTTATTAATCAATGCAAAGGTGAATGTATAAATATTGTGTGGCTTAAATCCTGGCCATCACACATCCCCCCACCTAAGATCTCACGCTGGTAAGCGGGAGAGAAAGTCAGCAGTTGTATTACTTTTCCCAGGCACATGTTGGATGTTAAACTTATAAGGCTGCATAGAAAGGTACCAGCGGGTTATTCTAGCATTGGTGTCCCGCATTCTGTCCATCCATTGTAATGGTCGATGATCAGTTTCAATGGTAAACTCTCTACCAAGAAGGTAGTACCTGAAGGTATCTAAGGCCCATTTTACCGCCAAGCACTCCTTCTCAACGGTCGAGTAACGTACCTCCCTTGGATACAGCTTTCTGCTGACATATGCCACTGGATGTCTACTGTCCAACTCACCCTGAAGAAGTACTGCACCAATGCCAATATCAGAGGCATCAGTCTGTAACACGAATGGCTTTCCAAAATGAGGGCAATAAAGCACTGGCTCTTCACATACAGCAGCTTTTATGTCCTGGAAAGCTTCCATCGCTTCCTCTGTCCAGCAAATTCGGTTGGGGCAATTCTTTCGAGTCAAATCAGTCAGGGGTGCCACACGAGCAGAGAAATTCGGTACAAATCTTCTGTACCAACCTGCCATCCCTAAGAATGATCGGATCTGAGTTTTGGTCTCTGGCAGAGGACAGTTTTGGATAGCCTCAATCTTTTGAAGCTGGGGTCTAATGACTCCATTACCGACTACATACCCTAGATACTCTGTTTCCTTTTTAGCTAGAGCACACTTTGAAGAGTTAATGGTGAGGCCCGCCTGCTGAATCCGATGGAGCACCTCCTTCAGATGCTGAAGATGTTCCTCCCAGGATGAACTATACACAATAATATCATCCAAATATGCCGCTGCATAATCAGAAAGGCCAGACAACACATGATCCATAAGCCTTTGAAATGTGGCGGGAGCCCCATGTAATCCAAAAGGCATTACAGAAAAATGGTAGAGCCCCCAAGGAGTGCGGAATGCCGTCAGTTCTTTTGACTGGATAGTCAAGGGGACCTGCCAATATCCTTTACATAGGTCAATAGTGGTTATCCATTTAGCTTGGCCTAGGCGATCAATCAGTTCATCAATCCTGGGTGTCGGATAGGAGTCGAATCTAGAGACGGAATTAAGATAACGGAAGTCCACACAAAAACGGAGACTGCCATCCTTCTTTGGAACCAACACCACAGGACTACACCAATCACTTCTAGAGGGTTCAATTATGTTCATAGCCAACATTTGATCCAATTCTTCCTTTAGAGAGGTCAAGAGCCGTTCCGGCACACGATAACTCCTTCGTCGAGGTACAGCCCCATTGCAAAGTACAATATCATGCTCTACCAAACTAGTTCTCCCAGGGGTCTCTTTAAATACCTCTGGGCTACAGAGACCTTGAATATCAGCCTGTTGGTGTAATGGCAGATGCTGAAGGTCCAAAGTAACTTTAGAAGGAATGGGCAGATACTGTTCACAAACCTCCTCTTCATCTTCTACCCGGCGAAGCATTAGGACCTCCACTCCTGTATCTGACCTCTCATGCCAGGCTTTTAATAAGTTAATATGGAGTACTCTTTTGGAGCGGCTCTGCCCTGGTAAAGCAATCTCATAGGTGGTAGGCCCTAACTTCTGAATCACCTCAAAGGGTCCTTGCCATTTAGCCAGTAGTTTACTATTATCACTAGGCAGCATCACCAATACCTTAGCTCCTGGCTCAAAACTTCTGGCCCTGGTCTTTTTGTCATACCAGGTTCGCTGTCGACTTTGAGATTCAATCAAATTCTTGTGAGCAAGTTGGGTCATACTCTCCAGTCTTTCCCTCATTTGCAGGACATAGGAAACAACACTCTGGGAGCCAGTGATCTTGTGGTCTCCTTTCCAAGTTTCCTCCAGAAGGGCCAGGGGTCCCCGGACATCCCGGCCATACAGCAGCTCAAAAGGGGAAAACCCCAAGGAAGCCTGAGGTACCTCCCTGTAGGCAAATAAAAGATAAGGGAGCCACTGGTCCCAATTGGCCCCAGTATCATCAACAAATTTGCGTAACATTTGCTTAAGGGTCTGGTTGAATCTTTCAACCAGCCCATCTGTCTGTGGATGGTAGGGTGTAGTCCTTATGCCCTTTATCCCTAATAACCGATACACCTGTTGTAATAGTTTAGACATAAAGTTGGACCCCTGATCAGTTATTATGGCCTTAGGGAAACCAACTCTAGCAAACAGCTGAACAAGGCAAAGAGCTACATTCCTGGCCGTTACTTTCTTAAGGGGAAATACCTCCGGATACCTAGTGGCATAATCATTGATAACCAACATGTACCGGTTCCCGGTTTTACTACGCTCAAGGGGCCCTACCACATCCATTCCCAACTGTTCAAATGGTACGCCTATAACAGGTAGTGGTTCTAAAGGAACTTTAGAGGGACGTTTACTAGTGGTATATTGGCACTCTGGGCAACTCCTACAAAAGTCACCCACGTCTTTTCTCAAATTAGGCCAAAAAAATGATGGCTAATACGAGCTATGGTCTTTTGTCTCCCTAAATGACCTGCCCATGGGACTGAATGGCCTAGCTGAAGAACCAAATTTCTTGCCTTCTGGGGCACAACCATCTTGGCTTCTGCACCCTGCTGCCAATACAACACTCCATCTTGTAAAAACAACTTACTCTCCTGGCCCTCTTGACTTTTCTGATTATGGGACCCTTGTGCCTCTTTGTACAATGGCCCTATCTCTAAATCATCCTGTTGCAATTGGCCTATATCTTGCAGGACTACAAAGTGTGATTTAAGCTGTTCAGAGAGAGGTTCTTCTTCAACAACATTAGCCACAAACTTTAATTTTTCCTGTCTCCTTTGCATCTTCGACTTACGGGTTTTTCCTGGTGGATCATCTAAATCTGAATCAAAGAAAGGTAATGCACTAACATACTGGAAATCTTCCTCTCTCTTCCTAGCCATAGACCGTGTTTCAGCCATATTGCATTCTGGTTTACTAGGTAACAAATCAAACAACACTGGCAAGTCTTGGCCTAAAAGCATTGAGTATGGCAGATCATCTACGAGACCAACATTCAGCAAATAAACCTGTCCTTGCACCTCTACATGAACATCTGCTGTAGAATAACATTTCTCATCTCCATGAATACAACGTATAGGCACCTTGAACCCAAAATTTCTAAGATTACCTGAAACTAAATCTGTGCGGACCAATGATTGCATGCTACCTGTGTCCACTAAGGCCCTTACTTCCTGACCATTAAGGACTACAGTAGCAAAATGCAAAGGGATTTCTGTCTGCTCAGTGTGGACAGGTCGTGGCACACAACACAAATAAGCGTTGCTAGAAGGATTATTGGGACACCTAGGTTTAATGTGACCTTCCTGTCCACACTGATGACACACAACACTCTTCCTGCTATTAAACTTCTGATTAGGGCTTTGATTGACAGGACTACCCCGATCACCCACAGACTTACCCTCAGTTGTGGTCTTGGTCCCAACCTGGGACATCTTCGCTTGACTTTTTGGTTCTTTGCATCCGCGCCACTGGTTGTAAGTCCATACTTGATTTTTGCGTCGAGCTGACAGAAATACATCTGCCAATGCTGCAGCCACAGAAGCGGTTTTTGGATCACGTTCTTTAATCCATACTTGTAGGTCAGGGGCTAACATGCGCAGAAACTGTTCCAGCACAATCACTTCACCAATGTCGTCCTTGGTTCGATTCTGGGGTTGAACCCACTTGTGATACAGTTCTTTCAATCTCACATATAGCTCCTTTGGGGTTTCATCCTTCCCCACCTCAGAAGACCTGAACTGCAATCGGTAACTTTCAGAGTTAATGTCATATTTGTTAAGTATGGCTGTTTTGACTTTCTGGTAGTCGAGAGATTCAATAATGTCCATATGTACATAGGCACTCCTAGCTTTCCCTGTCAGTAGGGGCACAAGTCGAACTGCCCAGTCGGTTGTCGGCCACCGACACGCCACAGCTATTCTTTCAAATGTAGTGAGGTAGTGCTCTATGTCATCTACCTCTGACAGCTGTTGCAGGTGTGGCTCCTTTTGTACAGCCGAATGTCCTAACCCAGAGTAGACATTCTGATGAGGAATTGGTGATGCTGCTGGCTGTCCGCTACTAGAGCTTTGCAGAAAGTCTTGAGAAGTTTGTCGAATGGGAGAAGCAAGATCATCACGAGTGCTAGTGCCAAGCCCTGGATTAGGTACAGGAGTAGTACGGACATGCACTTCTTGTTGAAGCTGGCTGAACTGGTGGTGCAGGGCCTTCCATCGCCCTTCTTGACGAGCTGCTTCTTGCTCCATTCGGCTATCTCGTGCCTGTTGCATGGTAATGTGTCTCTGGAACAGATCTTTTAGCTCTTGGAGAGAAACATTTTGAGAAAGATTACCCATATCCATTTCAGCACTGTCCCGTCCACCAGTGGCTCCCTCAGTAACTTCCTTGGCTTGCGCCGCCAGAGCTTTCTTTGGCCCCATCTTTGAATAAAGGCAGGAGGGGGAAAAAATTCAACTGTGTAGTCACAGGGAAAAAAAAAAATACTGCCCCTAGTGGCATCCCACTTCTGACACCAGTTGTGATGGATCTGCCATGAGCCTTGGCAAATCACAACAAAAATTTGAGTCCATCGCCACAAAACAGGGAGCAAACTAATCTTCAATTGTGACAGTTTTTATTAAATCTTGTTTACACAAGACAAAATGTGATCAAACCTCATTAAAGAGGGAAAAGATGCAAAAATTCATTTTTTTAGTTCATTGGGGAAATCTGGTATACAAAAAAAAGGACATCATGGTGCTTTAGCCTCTCAAATTAACAGAGGACAAATCCAGCACCACCTTTCTCCAGATACCATAAGAAACAAAGAACAAAAAAACTCTCTCTAGACAACACATACACTGAATTTATAAGAGGTAACCAGCACCATGAAAACAAAAGAAGGGAAGACAAAACAATACACATTTTCACAACAGTAACAAAGCAAACCCTGAAATAAACACAATGCATTCAACTAAATTTAGAGCCATGGATAAACTTTAGTCAATGCAAAAAAAACTTCTATTAAACAAAATTACATTGATCAAGACATCACATTTTCCAATGTCCCCTCTAATACATCTAAGTTGGTACAGTCCAATTTCCTTAGATTTCCCATAAAACAGATCAACTTCCTGTTTGAATCTCTTTGTCACCAGGCTGGTCCTTTCAACAACACACCAGGTATTAAACATTTCAAGTCATCTTAACTATAAAATAAACTTTAACAATTTGATCCATATTTTATAAATCACATTTTAGCCATAGAGAAATTTTAACTGGTTTTAATGTTTTAATCTTAAGCCACATAACTAAGCCCGTGCACTGACTCAGTACAATGACAAATAAAGATCTTAAACCAAACCAATACAGTAATGTCCTTTTATTTTATTAATCAATGCAAAGGTGAATGTATAAATATTGTGTGGCTTAAATCCTGGCCATCACACAAAGATAGAGACACAAAGACAGTCACCACACTGTGATCCCTTCAGGGATGTGCAGTTTTAGGTGGACTCATAATGAATTCCTTCTTTCCCGTCTCTTTCGCTCTGGTCCTTCTCAGTAAGAGAACATTTTGCAGCCCATTTCTGTTTGTCTGTACACCGTTAGCAGTGCAACTACTAGAACAGACTTTACAGTATGTATTGTGTATCTCATTCAGCCCCTCCAAGACCCTATTTGATTGGCTTTCTAAACATCCATCCCCATGGAGACCAGCCTGTGACACCAGTGTCAAAACATGTTAACATGTCTCAGGGTTTCCTTTGACACCTGCTGATTCAAAGTAGATGAGGTTTATTACCTGGAGGGAACAAAACAACATGCATTGAACAGTCTGTGCACAGTATAAATGCTCTATTACCAGACACGGGTCTCTTGTGTTCTTAAAGAACACAAATCATTGTGTCACTGAAGCTGTACAGGAAGTGCAAGATTGGCACAGAAAGTCTGATAAGTGCTCAAATGTGTTTACTTTTTGAGAATAAGGTCATATCGGAATTTTTAAGCTCCTATGTTGTATTAATCGATCCTTGTTTAAAGGTCAAAGAAGATAAGGGTCCTTTTTATACTTATTTTTATTTGGTTTTAATATCGAACAATGTGTGATTATATTGTTTCTCTCTTTTTTTTCATCAGGCTCATCTCAATCCTACCAAGCCTCAGCCCCCAACTACTCACAGTATTCCCACCCTGATGTTCTGCCCCATCTGCTGCCAAATCAAATGCCCCCCATGTCCCCGCCGTTACCCAAATCACCCTACGTCCGCAGCCCTCATCTTTCCTACCCCTACCCTATAGACCACGCCCCCCTCAACCCAAGTCCTCTCACTCGCGTCCCCAGCAACCCAAACTTCTCCTCTTCCTTGCCTTCGGTTGTTTCACCGGTCCAACAAGGAGTTGAGATTTCTCCACAGGCAGACAGCAACATTCTTTCACCTCCAGTTGCAATTCCACCCGGGCAGCAAGCTGCAGGGATGTGGAATTCCCAACAGGGAATCATTTCTCTGGCTAACGTTCTTTCTATGGCTATGAATTTTGCACAGAACTTTATACCAACCGGACCTATTCCCAACCACATCCCTCAAGGTTTCCACCCTCAAATGACCCCTCAGCAAGGTTATGGTCCCATGTATCCAGGGATGAGCAACCCCGATGTTCAGTACCATCAGGGGCCGCTGATTGGGCAGTACATGGACATGTACCAATATCCTGACACATATAGTCAAATACAAGCTCCTGATCTCCAGGAGGGGATCCAAGCACCAAGACCACCCGAAAACCTCCCGTCAGGGGAGCCCAAAACTAGCACCCAAACTCCCATTCCAGATGTCGCCGCTGGGATTAAACAGCCGCTTTCCACGAACCCAGCTTCTTCTCCAGGGTCCAGAAGGGTACTCCACTTGGACAGCCAAGGTGGTCCTGCAGGCCAGCTCAGGGAGCGAGCAGACAGCTTGTCATCAAACTCACCCAGCACACCCAGCACCAGCACATCTACCACCAGCTCACCAGTATCTTCCACATCACACAGCCCGCAAAACACAGTGAGTGATACTTAAAATACTCAACACTTTACAATATAGATCCGAAAAATGAAAATGCATCATCATTTACTTGCACTCTGAAAAAACGCTGCATTGTTTTCAACACATGGTTGCTTAAATGTGGACAACCCCAACCTTTGGGTGTAAATTTGTAAATTAACCTTTGGGTGTAAATTAACCCCCACCTTTGGGTGTAAATTAACCCCCACCTTTGGGTGTAAATTAACCTTTGGGTGTATTATTTAAACCCAGCTGTTGTATTTGTCCATATTTTACACAACCACACTGCAAAAATTGACTTTCTTACTTATTTTTTTTCTCTTGTTTTAGTACAAATATCTAAAACGTCAAGATGCCTTTTTTATGGCGCTTTTCCATTGCATAGTACCCCACGGTTTGGTTTGGTTTGGTTTAGTTTGGGTCGGGTCAGCGTACTTTTGGGAGCTTTTCTATTGGGTGCATTACGTAGTAACCAATACTTTTTTTCATACCACCTCAGTTGGGGTTCCAAGCGATCCGAGCTGATACCAAAACGTGAGGCGATAACGCTGTAGATCACTGATTGGTCTGAGAGAATCGTCACTACCAGCATCATCGCTATAATGTAAAGATTAGCTTTACCTTAGTGCTAGCTTGTGCTGTCTCGAGCAAACATGTTGTCTTCTGTGCTCTGCTATAAGTTCCCAAACTCCCTTTTAGCGATGAAAAACATCCACAGGTTGAGAATCAGGAACACCATACCAATTTTTTTCCAGACTTGCAGTTTGTAGCGGCAAATTCGCAACGCACGTGTGCATTATATGTGTATATGCAACTTAAATGAGGCTCAGCGGAGCGCTTCGACTGACGACGCCACTGGTGTTTTTTCAGTCATGTGATACATAGGTAGTGATAAACAGGATGTGCAAACATCCTTGTGGTGGTCAATTTTGATTTTGTGGCGGACTGAGATATAGATAAATTTATGGGGATGTTTAGCATTCCAACAAAGCTCTCACTTGTTTTATACAGCAGCACACAGCGCAAATGTAACGGCACGCCTATAATCCCTCCCACTCCGAAGTATTATTAAACTCGATGGAAAAGCTGACCAAGCCAAAGTGAGGTGAGCTGACCCGACCTGACACAAACCAAACCGTGGGGTGCTATGCAATGGAAAAGCAACATTAATTGAGCAAAATGAAGAAAATGAGTGTAGTTTTTTAGAGAAAAATATCAAATTTGTGAAGTTGTACCTAAAACAAGCAAAAAAAAAATCTGACAATGGGTAAGAAAATTTTAACCCCTTAAAGTTCCAAATTACTGTGGGAGGAACACTGCATTATTTGACAGAAAACTTCAACAACTCGAAAACAAAAAGCTAAACATGTCACATATCTTTGGAAAGCTGAGATTCTTGTGATTCGAATTATGTAAACCCTTTTAAGATACAATCAACAAACCAGGTACAACTAGTATCCTTTTTATGCGTTTTTTTAAGAAGTGTTAAGAAGTAAACCTAACCCCATTAGCAGATTTTTTTACTTGTTTCAAGCACAAGTTCTCTTAAATTTTATTTTTTTTTGTCTAAAAACTAGAATTATTTTGTAGGTCATTTTGCTTATCAAGAAAATACATCTTGATTTGAGAAATTTTTTTCTAGATATTTGTACTGAAAACAAGACAATAATACTAAGGAAGAAAGTCATTTGCAGTGCATTTAAAACTACCCAATCTGATCCTTTTTTTTTTTTTTTGGAAAAACAAAAAGGTAATTTTTTCATGAGATTCTTGAAAATATGTTTTTTTATATATAGACATTACAGCATATTTTTCTGTTGATTGGTACATTTCTATCATGTTACCCATTATGTGAAATCCAGCTTTTTTTTGTTAGGGTCAATGACGTGATGCTAATTATTTTGTGTCCGTATGACTCAATTAAATGTAAAAGGGTTAACATTTTAAAATAAATTTGCAGTTTACTTGCATACATTCTCTTATTTGAGGACCAAGTCTAAAATTTCTGGTTTTATTTCATTTTGAAAGAATATTTGAGGGATAATTGCAATTAATGTATTAATGTGGTGTAACCGGTCTGTGTCAACTGGTGTAACTAGTATTTTTTTCAATGAAATATAAATATATTCATAAAAATGTGGAAAAATATATAATCTTCTAGTTTAGTGTAATATGTTTTTTTTGCATAATTTATCAAGGATTATTTGAAAAACACAGCTGTTTTCAGCATATCTCAGGACAAATATTACAAAAACACATTAAAATTTACATTTAGAAATAACTAATAAAATGATATTTAAACAAAATTTTGACGCTTATATGCCATCATGGTGGATAAGTATTTAATATTTCACATTCTTTGGCACAATTGGAAGTTACACAATTTGACATTTTTAGGCCCATTCAGTCATTAACAGTCATAAAATTGGTGCAAATGTAATTTTTTATTGCATAAAATTAACATTAATACACTATGTGCATTGAAATAAACCTGATGCATGCTTTTAAAAGAAGTTTGTAAAAAGATTTTTGAATTTTTCATCTTGCCAAACCGTTTTTGTCATTGCATTTACTGTTTTCTACATAAATCATAGTGTAAATATAACCTTGATATCTTTATTAAAATCAATTTAAAATCAAACTTTGATGCAATTATGAGACTTCTGTCCAGTTTTCACAGACAGGGTCATGATTTCTCAGACACTATTCACCTTTGTGAGCATATTTAAACAAACCTGTTTTGTTCATGCGCAGTATTTGACACACGATCCCACAGTTTGCAGCGGAACGTGGGTGTTGTCTGTCACTACATGTCTCAAAGCGACCAAAAGAGAAAGTATGGGCTTGACACTTCTTAACAATTTACAACTTGTTTTCAAAGGTGTCCTCGTTCACCCCAAGATCCTCCCCCAGTCTGCCGATGTCTCTGGTCGTATCTGATGCATGTGCCTCTGTGACCAAATCCTTGCTCTCACCCATATTCGAAGGTGAGCTGAAGCAGAATCTGCTTAACACAAGCACATACATTTATATATAATGTACCTTTTACAAAGACTTACAGACACAAGTATGTAAATGCTCATACACACCCATTGTCTCATGTGCATGTATGATTTACTATTGTTCTTCTGTTAGAGCATTCTTCCACCACGGGTGAATTGGAATTGTGAAAGGTTATTATTTTCTAGTTGTGATAGTTTCAAAGTTTTCCAAAATTACATTTTTGTGACAGTAGCTGTTCAGATTAGGTAGGTTTCACTTAAACAGTTCCCAGTATGTCAAGATAACAACTCTTGCTCTTTAGGATAAAAGTTGAGAGGTAAAAAATCAAATCAAATACAAAGCTGCCATCTACTGACTGGAAGAGCTCACTACTGTACAAACATATTAAAGCCCATAACACATGCTGTTCCTGCATATTTCCTTCATCCTTCATATCTCCAAAGAGTCTTTAGTTATATCAAATTTATAAAAGACAGATTAGCTCTAGCGATTCTTTTCGATAACAAAACGAAAAATCCGGAAGGAGGAGTTACGAGCTATGGGAGGAGTGAGTCACGGGTCATGCAACACTGTATTTCTGTAAAGATATCCTTCTGAAATTCCCAAATTGCACCTTTAAAGGGGACATGTCATGAAAATCTGACTTTTTCCATGTTTAAGTGCTATAATTGGGTCCCCAGTGCTTCTATCAACTTAGAAATGTGATAAAGATCAACCCAGTAACTTAGTTTTGGTAAACCATTCTCTGCAAGCATGTGAAAAAATAGTTCATTGAAATTTGGCTGGTTCCTCTTGTGATGTCAGAAGGGGATAATACCGCTCCTTAATCTGCACTATCCAACCACGTCACTGTCATTTAGTGCAGAGATCAGCTCATTTGCATTTTAAAGGACACACCCAAAACAGCACATTTTTGCTCACACCTACAAAGTGGCAATTTTAACATATTATAATAAATTATCTATATGGTATTTTGAACTAAAACTTCATATATGTACTCTGGGGACACCAAAGATTTATTTTACATCTTAAAAAAGTCTTGTGAAAGTCCCTTTTAAATAAAGTTTTTGTGTGTCCTTGTCTACAGAGAAAAAGCCCATTGTTACCGTTGGACGATTTCAAGTAAGTCCCAGCAAAGACATCCCAACTTCTTCCTCCATCTCAAGTCCCACACAAACCTCCCCCGTAACACCTCCCACAGCTACGCCCCCCACACACAACAGCCAGTCAGACAGCAGCACCGACGTGCAGGTGGAATCGGACAGCAGCCCCTGCTCTCTTATTGTACCACTTACCAAACCACCTGCTGATTCTGAGCGTCCCACCGAAAGCGCTTCCTTTGGGACTGAAGGTGTTAAAGGCCCAGAGACTAAAGTTGTGGAACCAAAGGAGGAGCGTGGAGATGAAGAAGGGGAGCAGGACGAGACCGAAATGAGGCGGAGGAGAATAAGTGTGAGTTTAATAGAAAGTTCATCTGCGAGTTCTCAGTACAATTTAAATCAGCCGTGGATGAGCTACACACGCAGCACCTCGTACGCCAGCAGCGACGAGACGGAGAGTGAAGACGAAGAAATGTACGAAGAACTACAGGAGCTTCGAGAGAGGTGAGCCGATATTATTTTATGCTTGTTGCACTTAGATTTTTAAGTTTAATCAATTTCACATTACAATTTATTTCAACTCTCTTGACTCGTGAGGAGTATAAAAATAAAGCTAATATAATTCTAATGCTAATTCATTGTATATTTTTATAATTTATAGCAACTCATCACTAGTGAAAAAAGTTAAAGGTCCCATTCTTTCTGTGTTTTTTAAGCTTTGATTGTGTTTACAGTGCGCAATATAACACGTGTTCATGTTTCACGTGTAAAAAATGCTGTATTTTTCACACAATTTACTTATTTGTATACCACTGTTTTAAAAAAGGGGCTAATGTCTTCCTTGTTCTATGAAGTCCCTCCTTCGGAAATACGTATCGAGTTCTGATTGTGTAGTTTGTTTAGTGTGTTGTGATTCGATAGCAGCTTAGCTTGCCGTTAGCTTAGCTAGCGACTGACATATTTCTGTGGGCGAAGTTTAGTCAAAAAAACTGTTCTAGTGACGTCATTAAAGCAGGAAGTAGAGGGCTGAAGTCCAAACCGGCCGTTTGCTGTAGGCTTTGAAAGGCAAATTCTGTTAAAGAAAATATATCGCCTGGCACTGAACTTTGAGCTTTATCATTTATATGGATTATTTATGCTATTATAGCAACATTACACACTAACTAGCGTTTAAAAAATGGAATCAGAAAGAACGGACCTTTAAAAAATGTATTGTTAAATTCAAGCGGGTTAAACTTAAAAATTAAAAGAATTTTTTTACAGTGTGGTACTAAACATTCCTTTATTGTAGGGACTGTATGTTTACATTACATTTACTTATAAATAAAAGAGCATTTAACTGTAAATACTTTAATATTGTACAATGTACTGTGTCTCAGCATCATATAATCCTTGGTTTGCGTACCACTTAGTCATTAGGTTATGATTTTACCATTACCATCAGTCAACTTTATTTAGTTATCCTAATTTGAAATGTGCCTTTGGATAAATCATATAATTTGATTTTACAAACTGTAACCGCTTGATTTTCAATGTTGCTATTTTTTCCATGCTTTATTTGCATTCATAGAATAAGACAGTCATGTTTTCCAGAAAAAATAATTGTATACATATTAGCGATGCACTGATATATCAGCCAATATATCGGCCGATATCGGACTATCGGCCGATAGTTTACAAACAACCAATGGAAATGCAATGAATTTGAGAAACATCACTAGTTTAATGTTCAGTATTAATGGGCATTATATGAATGAATAACATTCAATTTAGTTAATGCAAATTAATATAACCACCAAACTTTCAGTATCGGCATCAGCCATTATCGGCCTGAATAATCAGCTATTGCTATTGGTGGAAAAAGTTTATATTGGTGCATCTCTAATACATAGATACATACAAACATATATATTGGGGTGAACTGTATCCATTTAAGATAATTTGACTTATGATGTTTTTTTTCAGACACATGGCGGAGGTTCAGGCTCTGCAGGCCTCTCAGAAACAAGAAATCGAGGAGCTTTATAAGCGGATAGGTAAAGTTCCTCCTCCAGGCATTGTGTCCCCAGCGGCCATGCTGTCAAACCGCCAGCGTCGTCTGTCTAAGGGTGGAGGTTACCCCAGCTCTCGACGAAATAGCTTGCAGAGACTTGATATACTGCCCTCTACAGGTACACTATACAGAGACCTAACAAATGCATTTGGTTATACAGTTAACAGTGTCGAATAGGTTGATATACTTTAGATCAGTGCATCTCAAACTGGGTCTGCAAGATTGTGCAAGGGGGGCACCAGTTTTACTACATTTTGTAAAATATATTCATTTATCATAAATTCTGTGTAATTAAACCTCAGAAAAAAGGCAACTCACCAACAGCAATACTTGGATACTTATTTTTTTTAATTAAAATGTTAAGTTTTAGAATGTCTTATGTCATTCATTGTGTTTGGGGAGAGGGGGGACATGAAGGGATGCACCATACACAAGGGGGGCCACACGCTGAAAAAGTTTGAGAACCACTGCTGTAGGTAGCATGAAACCGGATATCAAGCAGGAATAAAAATGCATGGTGAGACTTTAGGAATTGATTGGATCATGAAACATGATGTTATCTGAATAGAGTCAGGTGATTGGAGGGGATGAATTACGAGGTTTTGATGACCTAAGTGGACAGGCAAATAGTTTTAGAGGTGTGCTTTTTCACATTTTGATTAGATTACAAAGGCAAACGCAAGTTGTTGTAAGCACAATCTCTTCTGATGTGATCAAGGCTTTCAAAAATGATCTGCAGGTAACTAGTACCTAAAAGTCAACTTATCTGTTAAAAAACCTTAATAGAAGTGTTTTAATTGGTTAATAGTACAGTAAATATTATATTATAATGTATCATCTGCTGAAATGTTTCTCAGGTATCATGCGTAAGAACTCTGTGAGTGGCAGCAGCAGTGGATCACAGGAAAGAGCAAATAAAGGCGTAACCTTTGCCCCTGACTATAGCAGAATTGTAAGTGTAACCACAGACATTTTGCACCTATTTGCACCTTCAAAACCTTTTTTGTTTTGTGTTGAAAGAGAAATGGCGTTTGCAGTGACCTTCTGTTTTGTCTTTTCCACAGTGATATCTTTAGCTAAGGAATCCTTTGACCCCATTCCTGCTTTCCTAATGGAAAGGAAGTGACACCATGACTTTCTCGTGGTTAAAACAACTGCCAGTGATTGTGAATGGCGTGCCAGTGAGCATGGACACTGAATGTTTAGGTGAATACCAGTGATGATGTACTTCTGCTCAGTATTTTCAAGAAAAAGTAAGCTTTGTAAAGGATTGAGCTGTTTGTAAGAGGTTTTATATGACACATGAATAGAAGTGAAATATTGCTGATACCTGGACAGATTTTATGGAGAAAAGCACACTCATTTATGCAGTCAGAGCTCCCCCTCTGGTTGAAAACGTGAATTGCAAATAGATTTTAGCTCGGCACTCGGTTGCTTTCTCTTCTGAATAATCGATCTTTAAAATCTTGTGTTAATTTTGACTAGGCAGTCATAAATAAATTTGTACTGTAAACAATTTTACATTTTGCTGTAAAATTGCAATGCAATGCAACAGATGCAGTCCTTCTCGATTTTTAGGTCTCACTCTAGGTTTCCTTTTGCATTAAGCAGTATCATGTATATATTTTGACAAACTGTCAACATTTTATTATGGATTACAGAGTAATGGCAACTTTGTTTGCTGAAATATTTTTGCACACACACAATAATTGCACAGTATAGTTTTTGAAAACACCTCCAGAAACTTTATTTTAGTGAATTATAAGAAAAGAAAGTGCATCATTATGGTGGTATTTACAGCTGAAACAACCTGGGTGATGTAATTTATTATTTCATTCTGACATCACAATAAACAAAATGATGTCGTTTTTCAAATACTTAAAGGTGCACTGTGTAACTTTTAGAAGGATCTCTTGACAGAAATGCAATATAATATATATAACTAAATTATAAGTGGTGTATAAAGAACTTACAAAATGAATAGTATATTTTTATTACCATACATCGCGGGTTCCTATGAAAGTTTTGCACCGCCATGTTTCTACAGAAGCCCTAACCGGACAAACTGTCCTATAGAGTGTGTTTTGGCACTACTTTGTCTCAAACTATGACGTGTTTATCCTGCGGCGGCTTCTGTAGCTTCACTATGCGTTTCGAAAGAGAGGGGTGAGCTGTGGGCTGAGCCCATCTCTCCACTAGATGCTGCTAAAAATATACACAGTGGACCTTTAAGTCTATATTTTGTTAAATACCCAAACAAGACCATTATAATTTAAAAAGATTTACATTATTAATATAATATTATGTTTTTATTTTAATAGTTTTAATTTAGTTGATCAAGAATTTATAGATCTATAATCTCCCAAAGTCATAATGTCTATATGTGATTAAACTTTTAATGCCTTTAGCTCATGACTGGCTCATGTTTGCTTTATTGTAAACTCTTCTGTCTTAATATTTTCACCTTTTTCATCCTTACCCAATAGATGGTAATTGAAGCTGTTAATTCTTCAGTAAGTGTTTTTGTTTCGTATTTAAAAAGAAAAAAAATATTGAAAACACTTACACAACTCTTGCCACTAGATGCCGCAGTTGGTGTATGTATACGATACATGAAATGCTGTGAAGTTTGAACAATTATTGCCTTAATGTATCTGTGCTTGACTGGACAGCAGATGTGTTTTTCTGCATACGCGAAAGAGAAAATATATACACTATCTATATATAGATATATTTGGATAAAGACAAAAGCTGTATTATATTTTGCAGAAAAAAATTGTACTGCCATGCAGGTTGTGCCTTTTTGTTGTCTTTTTATATTAAAGTCTTGGATGAAATGTGATTGTTGTAAATAAATGATGAAATTAAAACAATTAGTCTATTTTTTTTCTTAGATTAAACCTGTAAACATGCATACAATGATGAATTTATTACACCACTTATGATTATATTATCCACAAAGCAATCTGAGTAACAAGTTTGTTTTAAGTATAAACTTGACCTTTATTACTAAAAAGTTAAAATGGTCAATAATGCAGAATACTAAACATTTCTATTTATTTTCAGTCATAACTTGCTTGGTCACTATACTTTAATTTTTGGTCACTATATACTATTTATTATTATATTTTTAACACCTCCCCCTAGGCACTATAACAAAAATTCCTTAATTTACCCGCACAAACCTCTATGAATCCCCCATAATAGTAGCATGTATGTGTATCCATCTGTTTTATTTATTTATTTATTACTTAAACAAAACAGGAACATTCTGCTCTTCATTAAACAGCTGTTTTTTATAACCGCGTGCATTCCCCTGGTAGATCTTGGGCTCGTGCCGAGTTTACCAAAATCCAAAAACGTCATCTTTACTGACCCCATTCCTATTGTGTGATGATAACAGATATTTTTAGTACTTATTGTTCCTGCACTATGTGGATATAGGTCATCATCACATTTTGTAGCTTATACATCCATAAGACTGCCAAAGTGCAGTAAACCAAAAATGTCCATTGGCATCCAAAAGCAACATCAGGCTCATTGAGTTCTGTTTTTCTGTCTTTTTACAATTATCCAGTTTGACAGTGCTATGGTGGGATGCAGGCCATACAATTATGTAATGGCTTAAAGATGTCCATGTTTGGAAATTCGGTTTCTTGCCCCCCTGTTAATGGTTATGACATCATAATTAAACAAGTCATTTTGGCCAAAGAACAACCATAAAGAAGAAAAATGAATGGTATTTTTTTGTATAATAAGCAGAAAGGAATGCCTCAGGATAACAAAGCCATGTATTTGTGCATTGTTGCACGAACATGGAAATATGGGTTGTAAATTTTTATAGAGACCATAAATGCCTATTTTCACTCCCATGACCACTAGAGGTCAGTAAAGATTCTCATTCCAGACAGTTACATCATTCATTTGCATATTATTCACATTAAATAGGATTTGAATTAGTGCATTCCAGATCATAGGGTGGAAACAGAAAGACTAAAGTGCCCATAAATCAGGAGGATTTTTGTAGTATGCATCCTTACATGACTTCTCAGCTAATCTTATAGCTGATATCATTTTTGGTTTTGAATATACATTACATACATATATACATTTGTCATCCCTCTGCTATTTTACACATTTATTCATAATTTAAAACTGCATGGGTTGTCACATTGGCACTGTGCATGCACGGTGAATGCCAATCTCGCATTCTTCCTCACAACATGCTTGCACCCCTAAAAGACACATGTGCTCCCGTTCTTTCCTTCATTGACTCCATGTGGTCACCATGGCGACGCAGCAGCGGTATGTTATATCTGTGTCACTGGGGAATTCCTTTTTTGGCACAGAATGTCTTCAGGGGGTCTCGCCTCTGATTTGGTCCTTAGCAACCAGTATCTAAGCCACCTTGTTGCCATGCGTGGAGCGTTATGCGAGAACCTTTCCTAATCACCTCGGCAAACATTCACAGATATTGCGTGAACACCCTTTATGAGGCGTCTGGGAAGTGTGCTAGGTAGGCTATGTTAAGGACGACAACGTGCACTGATGGGTCACACCTCAAAAATAACAGGTGATCTGCACTAGTACAGTCAAAATTTCTGGGTTTTTTACCTGGAACAATGTTCAGTACTATAATTTCCCTATTGATTTCCAGTCTTAAAAACAACAACAAATATGTGAAAATTGCAAATTATATCATATTTAATAAGTAGCATAAACAAGTTTAAAAATCTACATTTTACAATTAGTATAAAAGCTACTGGGGTGAAAACTGCTACACTTAAAATAAATGAACAATGCCATTAAAGAAGAACCATACTTGAGCTGTATGCATATTTGAACCCTTTCTAGCACCTTTATTTGAAAGTGATGTAAAATAAAGTGAGGTTGCTCAAAATTCCCAACAACAGCCCTGTATGTATTTGTATGTATCTCTAGATAAATGAAACTGTCAATCAATCCGCAGTAAGTGACAGACTCTATTATAGATTTGAGAAAAGATACAGTGCACATCCTTATCCAAACATGCACAAGAAATCAGATGATTGTTCATTGCTCCTGGATGCAATAACACTCGGTAATAACCATCTTGCACATTGTATTGATCTTTCGGTCTGATGTCAGTCACGAAGGCTTCAGTAAAAGCAGACATGGAAATCCAGAAAAAGCGATTAAGGAGGAGTCAGTGGCACAGTGCAGTCACAGCACATTCGTGCAAGTAAGCAATGCAGCCTGCAGCGAATGGTAAGCTCTATATCTCTGGCACCCACAAAGAGTGGCATCCCGCATCCACGTGTCTCGGGCCCTTTTACATTCCACTTTAAAAAATTCCAGATATCAGGACACTCTACCAGAATGTTTGCTTAAACTAAATGTCAATTTTTAATAACATACACAAGATATAGATTTGCGTAATCTATTGTGAGTCCCGAAGAAAGAGTAGACTACTGCTTTGTTGGCGCCAAAGATCCAGTTTCCTTTCCTTAAAACGGTTAGTCCTGAAACCGAACAATCGACCCAGGGTCAGATTAATAGATAGACACCCAGTGAGACTGTACTCAAGGGTGGTGAAAACAGCGCACCACATGCAGTCTAGCGTAAAGGAAATTCAATTTAGATTATTGCACCGGCCTGCTTTTGCCACCCATGGGATTGAGGAGCAAAGAAATGATCACAGCCCTTGCATGTTTAATAACCTGTGCAGAGTGAGAGTCTTGGTCGACTGAAATGTATAATCTCTCCACTGATCAAAAGCCCAAGTTTGGTGACACGCCCAGTGTTTGTTTGCTGGTTTCATTGTACAAAGCAAGACCAGCCAGCTCCTCTGAGCCTGAAGATGGGGGATTTCATTTTGATGTAGCCTGGAGCATTTATCGACAAGCAATTTTTGAGGAGGCCTATAAAGACTTAACATCTTACTTATCAAATGACATGTTTGTGGTTGGAGGAGCGTGTAACACGGGCAATTCTGGAGTTTGATCATAACTGGTGTGTAGGCCCACATAAAAAAAAAAGGTGTGCTATGAAAGAAACTTGTGAAACAGAAAGGTTCCTAATAGATTTTTAAAGTTTTTTTTGGAACTAAATGGCTTGCCTATGTCAACAGGTAGCATCTATATTTTTAGGGAGCATGGTGTAACGTTTGGAAGAGTGCATAAATATAGGGTAAAATTGTCCCTTTTTCAAAAAAAGATCATTTAACTATAAGAGTCTTTGGGGAACTGTGAAGTTCCCTTTTAAGCACATTTATTTATAATAGTACCGTCTACGCTGTGTGACGTACGGCTCTCTCACTAAACAGCGTGCTCACACACAATACATAGCAATTTTAGACAACCAGTACAAGTGCAGCACAAGATTTAGTTTCCATCAAAGGGAAAAAGTTCACTTAGTTACTTTATATCTGCCTTGGCAGACAGTGATGTAACACCTCTGTTCTGGATGTTGCCAAATAGTTTTGGCTGAGTGGATGTAGGTTCTTACGGGAAATTTGAGTTTCATTTACACATCGAGGAAGGTGTTAATACATTAGCGTGCATCAGAGCTTACTTTCTTTTTCAAATCTGTCCTAAAAGCAAGTTATCGGCATTTATAGAATTGGTTTGTGAGTAGCAGTATGATAGCACAGTTCTCAGCACAGTGACCTGGAGACACATTTATGGCATTTTGACAGTAATTTAGTTACACATTTGCCACCTATCAGGTTTTTTATTTTCATAATATACTTTACTGACCTTTGACTCTATGATGTGTCATCATTAATCATAATCTTTTGGCAAAGTCTGTTTCCTGGATAGAGAGAAACTTACAAGGCAACTTATAACTATGAAGAGACTAAAAATCAGTTTGGAATTTTGGCTTTTTGTGTCTGTCCTAGTTTTACATATAGACATGACTCAGAATTATAATTGGATTTTATAGCCATAAATACTTCGAATATTTATTTAAGATTGTTCCAGGTTTATATAAAATAAAATAAAATACTCGGTGAACAAGCCCCTAAAAAAATCTTTTTAAATCAAGAAGTTATTTTTAAGTCCAGATTTCTAGGAATGAAACTACAATGATTGTATGTCTTAAAAGAAATAAATCTTAATTTTCTAATGTATTTTAACTGAAATGTGAGAACCTCGATGACGTATGCGGTCGAGAAACGCGACTTCCGGAGAACGAACCCGAAAACGTGTTCGGGACGTTTTGGGCGGAACTGGCAAGAATGGCCACCCTACCCTACAATTAAACATTTGATTTTTACCATTGTGGAATCCATTCAGCTGATCTCCGGGTCTGGCGGTACCACTTTAAGCATAGCTTAGCATAATCCATTGAATCTGATTAGAACATTAGCATTGCACTTAAAAATAAACAAAGAGTTTCAATATTTTTCCTATTTAAAATTAGACTCTTTGTTAGTTATATTGTGTACTAAGACCGTTGCGATTTTCTAGGCCGATATCGCTAGGAACTATACTCTCATTCTGGGATAATAGTCAACGACCGTGCTGCCGTAACATGGCTGCAGCAGGTGTTACGGCAGCAACACCTGCTCTTTGGTAAAAAGAGTCAAGGTTTAAATGGGAAAAATATTGAAACTCTTTGGTTATTTTTGAGCTCGATGTTAATGGTCAAATCAGATTAAATGGATTATGCTAAGCTATGCTAAAAGTGTTATCGCCAGATGCGGAGATCAGCTGAATGGATTTCAAAACAGTAAAAATCTAATGTTTAACTCTCAGGGAGCTTGAAAATGAGCAATTTTTTTTTTTTAAAGTGGAGTGTCCCTTTAAAGGATAGTTATGTCAACTTATCACAAGCAAAAACTTAAATGAATAGGTTGAATTGACTTGTAAAACCAAGTTGTTTTTAACATCATGCTGTGTAGTGCAGTTTTCTTCAGAAAATAAAAAAACATTGTGTGATTTTTTTGTAATTTAATAGAGATTTTTCAGAATTGTATTTATAACCACATCCTGTAACTATTCGCCTAGCTTTTTATCTCAACTCAAATCATGACATCATCTAAGGTTCATCTCAAATTAAATATCATGATGAGTCCAGCATTTTATTTTTAATATTGCATACTTGGACTGCATGCCTGAGCATGAATTAAAGTCAACAAATTTAATTCTTTAACTGCCTTAATAAAACAATTTTCGCATTTCTGACTTGAAATTATTCCAACGAATTTTAGCTGAGCCAAGGCTGATACTAACTGAGAAAATCATAATGTCCCCATAGCATTTGAATAGCAACCACTGGATCTGTGAGAGATCACTGAACCCACCGCCGTATAAAAGCTAACTGCATAAAGTCTACAACAGTGAAAGCCCATGACATATCTGAGGCGGGCAAAATGGGTAAATGTGATCGGAAACGTTTTGTTTGCTGCATTAAATTCCCTTCCATTTACTGGCCCTTTCCGCCGTCTCATAGGGTCTGCCAGCAAACCCATCCACATGACATATCAATCAGACCAGTTAGACTTTTACTCAATTAAGTGTTGGCACTAAGCAACTAGAAATCTAATCTATTTCGCATTAGGCGGTTTCTTTGTTAATGCTTTGTCCAATGTATTCGACAAGCCTTGCCTTGCCTTGCCATGCTAGAGCTCATTTCAGTTGTGTATTCTTACATTTTTCTGTTTGTGATCAAATATGAAAACACAAATATTTGTGTATAACCAGACAGCAAATACAAAGAGGGTAATTGTTATTGTGTTATGCTAATATACTGCATATCTTTTACATATACAGTAACTGAGGAACAGTATTAGTTTCAGCTACAGGTTACAGGTCCTTGCTCACATTTATTGCATCCTTGTGTATTGATGAGTCCAGAAATGCATTATAGTGCTTCTAATGAATGCAGAAACTATTTTTTTAAACTAAATAAATAAGCATTGTTTTTTTCTTATCACAAACACATATTTACCAAAATTAGAGAAGTAAAAATGCAGAAGTTCAGCAAGTTAATGTGTGCTCATTGTATATTCAAAAGTTTTTTTTTAAGATGTAGTAATAAAGTGAACCTTCTCTGTGGGAGTATATTCAGAATGAATGGCTGTATTGTGATCTAAAATATGACAAGTGGGCCAGAAGTGGATCGCTAACATGGAAGATATTTCAGGAGAGCAACGGAAAATTGGATATACACATGGATGCAAGTAACATTAGTTAATAAGCCAGCAATAAATGCTTATAAGAGATGTTTACATCAAAGACAAATTTGTGCATTTTTAGTATATTTTATTCAAACAAAAACCCTTATAGAGCACGACCTTGCGTAAATCTTCCATTTAGTTACCAAAAAGCTTGATTTTTCTGCAAGCACAGAAACACATTTATGCTTTAGTGTGCATTTTAGTTTTTTTTTTTATAAATGTTATCATAACAAAACGTGAAATGGTGTAAAAATGCAAAGATTTGTAATAGGTTGGCTTTAACATAGACATGGGATCAAATTAATTACATGATGACAGAAGAAAGCAAAAGAAACAACACATCTTATAAACAAACAAATTGGTACTGTAGAGCAGCACAATAGCAGTGCAAAGGTCATGGGGTCAACTACACTGTACACATTAAATGTATAGCCTAAATGACTGTAAGTTGCTTTGAAAGAAAGTGTTTGCCAAATACATAAATGTAATGCAATGTATGCCTAAACAAATAAATAAAAGTCCCCTTCTAATTACATTCAATTTTGAATATTTCATTATTTAGTCTATATATAAAAAATGCTCCGCATAAAAATAGTTATGTTGAAGTATAAATACTTAAGCATTGTTTATCAGTTAAACTGCTTCACAGTTGCAGACGTACTGTACTGGAGGTGCCGGCCCCGCCCACTTATTAATAATCCAACTTGGCCCTGCCCACCATGCGCAGAAACTGTTGCAGGGAGGGCGCCATCAGAGCGCTCGCGGCGTCTCAGCTAATATCACAGTCGCGCTGCCACGGTTTATACACACAGATCTCTGTGTTTGCGACAGGACCACGTTTCTACATAAAACAAACCGTTTACATTTTCTACATACGCGATACGTACGACAGCCAGGAGTTACGTCCGTCGGGCTATTTCATGAGGAAAACAGTGTCGCGCGGCGGCTTTGCGCTTGGAAACGGTGTTCATACTGTATCTACAGCGGCTACACGGACATCACCGCAGCAGACCCGTATCATTACAGCACTGGGAGGAAACGACGGGTAAGTCCGATCTCCAGATAATTATGTGATAGTATATGCGACGTGTTTACGTATGGACCGAGCTAACTTAAATCACGCGTCGTTTTAAGTGGGGTTCGTTCATCGCGTTTGAATCAATGAACCAGAACATCAGCGATTATTTACCACAACGTATAACACACGCTGGTCAAAAACAATGATAGGCAGAGACGTTCAGTTCTTTTAAAATTAATGTATGTATCTGCATGTTTATTCAAACGGAAATTCTATTGTATTTGGCAACACAGTAGCGCGTGCAGTGTTTATGGATCAGACACGCTCTCTCAGACGCGTGGCAGGTTTGGTGCGTTGCACTGTTATTATGATTTGCGCATTTAATGTAAACATCTTAGTCCGTCTGGTTCGTGTTATTGTATTATTGAATATACTGATAGTGTCCTTTAAAGTCCCGGTTTGTTTGTCATGTTATAATTTAAATGCCGCCTCGAACCTTATGGGTTTTGTACGGGAAACAGTCCTTATGTGCCTGCCATCATTATTGTAAGCATTCATGCAGTTATTGGGTGTGCATGCATAATCTATGCGGGTAAGTAGATCTCTCTATATCAGCATGTGGGAATTCAGACCATAACTGTGTGCATTGAGGTCCATGTAGCATATCTTTTGATCATTGTTTGTGTTTGAAGATCACACGTTTAACCACCACCCACCTTTGACAGGTGTGAACTTTTGCTAAAGTATTTCCCTAAAATCATTATCTGCCCAGATGTATTGGTTTTGGGTTTAATGTAATAGCGCTGCGTGTGAGTTCCTTTTGATGTTTTATTTTTTTCCAAGTCTGCTTTCATTTCCTAGCATCACTGGAGGTAACCAACACCCATGATTATTTTTGGGGCTAATTAGCACTAATGCACAATCCTGTGTTTTACTGACGTTTTAGTAAATTATGTTCGGTCAGGCTCACACACATACATTCTCAGGAGTGATTAGTATTCTTAATGTATATTTCTACATGATTGACTGTCCATAATAGCTGTGGAGGTTCCCTGTGCCGTCTGGGTTTTGGGGACTTGAGGCCTTTCGCTGAAAATCATCACACATGAGAATTTTCCTCACTGGTGTGGGGGGGGCATCAGTGAGAAAATCATCCCATCATAATTAAATGCTGTAAATTGATTCAACGGCTGGCCGTTACGGCGCGTGTATGAGAAAGATGAATAGGCCCAGGGGTGCATAACCAAACACCAGTGAAGTAGAGGAACTTCTGCTCTTGTTTTAAGTACAGAAGTATTTGACACGGGTATATTTTTTGAAGCGCGATACATTTTAAATTAAATTCAGGATTAAGGGCGGACACGAAGGGCCAGGAGGGACTAATAGATTTGACACCATTTAAATTGGTTTTTCCAAGGTTACATTTTTCGAAAATGTTGTTTTGACCCCGAATGTGATGTGGCTTTATTCTCTTCTGATGAAATCTTAGAGCTTTGTCTATTTTTATATATTTTCTTCTGCGCAACTGAAGCGTTCTCTAAAGTTTTGGCACCATTGATACACTAGGCTATGTCCGAAACCGCCTACTTCCATACTATATAGGCGAAAAGTGCCCAGATAACCTACTTCTTCCGGTAAAACTCAGAAGTGTTCATTAAATGGACACTTTTCTATCCTTTGAGCCCCTGGGAGAGGAGTTATCCAATAAAGAAGAAGAAGGAGGAGAGACGTTGCTTTATTCAAAAATGACCAAAAGCGGTAACGCAGCTCTATTCAAATGCAAATACATATATTAAACAGCTGTTCCTTGTGTTTAAATTGCGCTTGTGTAACGTCATTCCAGTTAACGACTAATTTATGACGACGTGTGTCACGTGATGTATCAACATGGGGGATCTAGTACGTCCGAATTCATTCATATTATCCATATTCATACTATATAGTACTTACTGTTTAAAGGGTTGATGAGTAGGTACTTCATCTAATTCAGTACCCACTGTCACATCTTGCGATTTCAGACACAGCCTAAGTTTGATCTAAAAGTGGCTGTCCTGTTTACGTTGAGTGCTCCTCTGACTGTATCAGGTATTTCTTTTTTACCTTCATTTACATTTATGCATTTGAAGAACGCTTTTACCTAAAGCGACTTGCAGTGCGTTCAATCTATACATTTTCAGTATGTGTGTTTTCTCGGATCAAACCTGTGACCTTTGCAAAACAGTCCTTTACCAATTGAGCTACAGATCTATTAATCTCATTCACATAATTTAATAAAAGCATCCGGTGTCATCCGCTAGTTATTAGAGGATCAGACCAGAGGGTCCGTCGTCAAGGCAACGTGTCACCACAAAGCCGTGCATGCCAGGTGTTGCTTTTTAACATTGGTCCCTTTGAAGCTTCCGCACCCCTATGGGGACCTTTTATAGGGTCTGTTTTCTTGAGTTTTAGCTGGACGTGGCCAGGCACACATTGTCTGTCTCTGCTTGCCATATGAGCATAGCCAGGCTGTTGGATGGGTGCGGGTCAGTTAATATGCCTTTTGAAGTTTAGGGTTTGTGTTGTGAACCCCATGGATGGACTGCTTGGATTAACTCATTTTGCCTCTGTGGATTTGATCAATTAGGGCAGGCGGGATGTGCGAAATAGAAGGTGGAGCCTTTAAAGAAGAGGCGGGGTTTGGTTTGTACAGAGTCTGGGGTCACCTTAATTATGCGAGAAGCAGCAGATGTAGGGTAGCTTAGTTTGGAGTGCAGCTGCGGAGACCCAGTGATTAAAACGCATTGAAATGTCTTGCCTCATCTACCGCCATGCTTCGTAGTTCTGTGCCCCGATGACATCTTCATTTTTTGCCTTAGATGTCATGCATTGCTTACACAGTAGTGCATGGGGCTATTTTTAAACAATCTCTATTTTAAGGACTTATCCACAAAAATGGCATTAATTCAGTCATCCCCCTTATTAGGATACTCAATCATGCCTGTCTTGGACAACCAGAAAAATGCTGAGCCTGAAAATAAACCAATCAGGTACCAGACACGCTTTTCTGGTGGTTTGTGTTTCATGGATACCATCCTGCCGCCACCACCCCAAAAATACAGATGGTTTACAAACCTCATCATGTAGATGTTTGTTGCAGTGGCTGATCCTAGACCAGTTTTTATCCTGTCATTTTAAAGAAGCAGCACAGTTTAACAAGGGTAACCAAGGATAACCCCAGTGCTGTCTGAAGCATCTACAAACATTTATTATCTAATTTTGAGATTTTAATAATCTGTTTTTTAGTGGCATTCATCATATTATGGAATAATAGCACTGCACATTGACTGAGGAAGTCGGTCCAGGAAGTCTGGTTCATCCAACGCACACCAGGACCTGCAGATCCATGTTTGTTTAGGCTTACTGCCGTGCCATTGTCCTCTGTTGGTTTATCCAGCGTTGGTGAGTTTGTTCCATGGAGACCAGACACAAGGGAGTTTTCTTTAGGAAAACTTATACATATAAGCGGGTTTCATCCTGTCTTTTCCCAAAGCGGGCATTTGTATTAAAGCAGGCTCACGACATCCATTGATGTGTACAGTAGTGCTTATTAATAAGTGTCTATTGACATCCCAAAGGTTTTGGTTTGGCTGTCGTTATTGTTGTGTTGGTGGTAGAAGAAAAACCCAGTGTCTTGGGTTTAAATCTGGCCATTATTTGTAAGAATCCATATGATGGGAAAAGCTCTTTGTGTAATGGGTTTCATGCTGAATGCTCAAGCTTTTCACACCTCTGTTTGCAGCCACAGACACCCTCCAAGCCCATAAAAATGGCTGCAGGGATTCAGGGAAACAGAAGCAAGGGTGTTCATTTAAGATTGACTGACTTGAATGCTTTCATTGCCCATACGATTTAGGAAAAATGGCCTGCATGATGAAAAGAGCTGCATGATGCTTTAATAGGTTTGCATTATTAAACTACATCTTTTGCTACACTCCTGTCATCATTATGAGCAAAACACATTTTTATGAAAAATGAAAAGGTTGACTTTAATGAGGAAGCCCGCTCTCTGAGTATCATATTGTTTTAATGCTGCAGTAATCCTTGCCGTTTTGTGTGCTTAAACAAAAGCGCATTGTTACCCGAGAGCAAGCTCTCTTTGTTGCTGTTCATAAGGAACCAAGTGTAAATACAAGCGCCTTTAACCGAAGCCACTTCATTTGCCTGATGTATTTGCCTATCGAGTCAGGTTTGTAGACTTGTAAACTCGGCAACCTGTGTGACTGTGTGTTTGTTCAGGAACGACACCCTGTAGTTCCCACGCATTTATAGACTTTAATTGTTAAGTGGATTTTACCTGCAAATGCACCCTACCTGTGTGTCCACCACAGTTTATCCCTTTTAAATAATTTTTTTCCTTTTGAGAATGTATCAAATCCATAAAAAGAGCACCCTATTTCATTTCTAAAAAACAACATTATTTTGTGTATTTTGTATAATAAAATGTGTTTGCGTGGTTTATGTTTAAAAAACACATTATTTTCCATAAATCGTACATTTTTATAGCTCCAGATTTCACTCTCTTCCTGAAAGTGCTGTGTCCCTGATTGGCCAGCTAATCTGTTCGTTGTGATGCGCCTGAATACCTCTGACGTCAGCAGGAAATGTGACGCTCCTTACCATGTTTGATAGATTCGGTTGCTGACAGAAGTTAACTTACAGGCTGTGAGTCTTATGCTGTGTTACACCAGCCGCGGTAGAGTGATTTCAATGTTAAGTCAATGTGAAGATGCGCGTCTGAAGGTCTCGCGGCGCGGATAACGCGTTTGGCGCGGCGCGGTAGACGCAATTCCGCCTCATTCGCGCGTCTAGTTTCAGGGCTCCAGACTGCCACCAAATGGTGGCATTTTGCCACTGAATTTTACATCCAGTCGCACATGTGCGACCAGTAAATTTGACCTTTTTTTTTGATGTGGCACTGAATTTGAAAACAGCACATTATAGTTTCTGCATCTATCATTAAAGTATTTATAAGTAATACAGTGGAAATTAGTAGAAATGTGAATATTTGGTTAGCATGTTGATTTACGGTGTGTGCCCCTAAATTTTCTGGTTGTGCCCCTAAAATTTTCAGTTGGGGGCCACTGTGCTCCTAGTGAAAAAAGTTAGTCTAGAGCCCTGAGTTTGGCGTGGTAATGCGCGAATGGTGCTTTTTGTGCATTTTGTGTTTGACGCAAATTTGCGGCTGACACCCGAGTTGAATAATTTGAACTTTGCTGGTTTTTCGCGCTGTGTTAACCAATCCGGAGCCTGTTTGCTGCTGTGGCGTCAGCCCCGCCCGGAGTCACTCATTCAGCATGAAGGCTTGATATCGTCCGTGAGAAGTCACCCCGAGCTATATGATACAAGTTCTTATTTCTATAGAGACAGGAATAAAAAGGACCTTGCTTGGTAGAATGTCAGGGAGGACATTGGGCAACCTGGTAAGTTGTAAATACACATTTCACTTTTGAGTCACGTGACGTTTATCGAACCGCGCCGTTTATTTCCCCCCTATTGTAAGGTGACTAAATACAAACCGGTAACTCTCTCGATAAATGCACAATCAACATCAGCCATTCTGCAAACAGACAACCGCATAGCACTTGCCCCTTCCACAAGAAGCGGATTTTGCCTTTGACGCCCGTCAAATGCTTGCTTTTTCCGCGTGTCTACTGCGTTCTAGACACACGAATGCATTTAAACTGTTCAAGTGGCAAACTAGGCGCGGTAGACATGATTTTGACGCCTAAAGCGCGGTTGTTGTAAGCGCAGCATTAAGCAGGAGGAATTGTGATAATCTCAGTCTTGTCCACATCATCAATCCAAGGAAGTAAACTGTTGCCTACAATCCGTGTGTTTGTTGTAGTCCAAGAATAGAGATTTACATTGGAGATGATAACTCGCGTCATCGTTTACCTTGTGGTTTGTAAATTTTGCATATCGTTAGCATGCACTAATACACACTTACACACCAAAGGAAATTTTTAACTGTGAATCGGACAATAGGTGCTCTTTAAAAAGAAAAAATTTGGTGCATTCCAGATCTGAACCTGCATCGTGTATGAGCACCACAGCTTAATGTATCTTTAACGCTTGTGTTAAGGCCATGGTTCAGACAGTGACATTGACTTCAGCGAAACCTTTAATAAAGTAGACATGCTGTAAACCTCAGAATATGTATCATGTCGCAGGTAACGCACTTTCCCTATAATGTTCGAGGCAGAGTTGTGCCCCTGTGAAGACTGGGACAGCGGTACTGTCACCTCCGATGTATGGTGTGATAGGAGCCCTGTGATTTGATATGATGGCTCTTTGACTCCGTTTCCTCTCTTTGTTTTGCACGCATCATCTCCCTCTTGGCATGGTGTTGTGTTAAATGCGTGCCTGTGTGCTTATCATACTGCAGCTGTGTGTGTGTGTGCGTGTTGAAGAAACTGCAGGATTCACCTCTGATCTGACAGCCTTTCACTGTGAATGAAGCCAACCACCCAGAGAAGTTCTGTGCAGTGTGAAGTCTATTATAACGAAGACTTAGAGCTCCAGCTGTTTGCATGCGAGTAAGGATTTTTTAGACATAAACACACTGAGGCTGGGTGATGTACAGTAGCTAAAAAAGTATGTCTTGCACCTGTATAACAAAAGCTGGCCTACACAGTAAAAAAAAGATAAAAAATGGCAGTGCTCTTACCAAATGTACCTTTGAGGCTGTTAACACTTGGCATTAACATGCGTTTTCGTCGATTGGATCACAAGTGGACGACGTTAATGCCAGGTGTAAACAGTGTTCAAAACGTTTTAAACGTGTCCACTTTCGACCACTTTCAACCACATCCAGAGGTAGTCGAAACCACTTTCGATCGGATCGCTTTGGAGTTGCGGAACGCAATGTGGTTGAATGTGTTCGAACAGCCACATGCGACCGCCTTTTCTCCACCCGTTTATCTAATCTGAGGTATTAAACACAAGTTTTACGTCTTTTTTGACTTCTGGCGTGAATATACGGTGAACAGCGCTATCTTTAGCCTTACATTGATAAAACTACTGCGGGTGTTCTCCGTAGTTTCGTTTTGAAAGCGTGAAAATCGCGCGATCCTATTTCATCAATTGCGCTGAAAATTCAGAGAAAGCTCCAACATATAAACGCACAAAACTCTGTGCAGCATGTTTACTTGCTAAACAAGCAGCGGACTCCGACATAATATTAGTTTGCGTCCATATAAACTCATAATTACTCCCGCTCGGGTTTGAATGACAGCAGAGAGACTCGCCCACCGTCTCACAGACCACCCCCTTACAGTATTCAGGACAGAAGCGGTCGAAAGTGGACAAAAGAGACGGATTTAAATACCAGGTGTAAAAGTAATGTGTCTCTCTCTTCCACTTGTGATCCGATCGATGAAAACACATCTTAATACCAAGTGTAAACAGCCCCTTTGAGGCACTTATACCTTTGAGGTACTAATATGCACTTTTTGGTACCAATATGTACCTTTGAAGTAGGGGTGAGCGGGGCACAAACGAACGCAGGGTTAATTGTAACACAGCTACTTTACATATTTATACAGAGCCGAGCAATCTGTGCCTTTGGTATTGAACAAAGACGTTTTTGGAGACCTGAAAGTAAATTTCATCATCTTATGTTTTTTTTTTTTCTGAGTTGGGTGTGAAAGTCACCAAATACAACCTTATCCCACCCTGTCTTGTTACCTGTCTTTGAAATGTCTTTCTGAAAATGTGGTGGCATGATGTTTTGCAAATATATCAATAATGGAATGCAATGTTTGTAAATCGACAATTTCAATTTGGTGCATTCACAATTTTATTATTAACAGGCAAATAATATTTACTAAGTGACCTGTGCTGGCAAAATAAGTTGAAATAAGCATTTTTTTTTTAAATGTGTTATTTATATTTGGATATTCTCTATAAAAAAACTTCAAAACGATGTATGATTTGTTGGAATTAGTGAGTGTAATACATAGTTATTTTTAAATTTTTAGTATTTTTCAGATTATCATTCTTTCCCACACCTATTTAACCCATAAGGAGCACTTATGTATTTATCATATTTAAGTAATTACATACATTTTCTATTAGTATAAAGTCACACCTGCATACTATCTCACATTCGCTGACTGTGGCTTTAATTTCTGCTGACTTGTGTGACTCTGGCTGTTGGTCAAACGAAGGCTGGCGTCTGACCGATGCTGAAAAAATCATTGCTGCTCACTTAAAGCCGTTTTGTTCTTTGTTTTGACCACTGCTCCACAATCAGCCATTGAAACCAGAAGTTGACCAAGCAGAACCGAAAGGAGAAGTGGAGGGTTTTCAAACATGCGTGCTGTAAATCTGTATTGGTCTGTTGTGTCAGACAGTCTGAGTCATTGTTGAGGCAGATGTCTGTCCGGTGACCTTTGACCCTTTTGCTTGAGGACACAGTAACCACCCTGTGCAGAAGAGGCTGTTAAACCACTGCCTGTTTTGCATTTTATGAGTTTTGGGATGGGGGCTCACTTTAATTTACATACAGATTGTTTACTTGATTTGTCTTATCTGCAGACTTCGTTTTTGCATCTTGCACTTCTCTTAAACTGGCTTTGTGTGTGTGCAACTGTGCGTGTGTCTACTTTTAATTCTAATAGTCTTTAAATATGCCGCTTATCAGTCTAGTTTTCTTCTGTTCATCATTAAAGCTAATAAACCATTACAAAGAGTCCAGCTGGTTACAGCAGTGAATGAGGTGCGTGAACACTGCAGAATGTCACAGACAACATATAACTGTGCTCGTAACCTCTTTCACTCATGTAATGAGTAGAACAGGATATTCGAAAAAGTTTTTTCTTTAGCAATTAAATTGTGAACAAGTGTCTCTCTGTGACAAGCAGTTGCAGTGAAAGCGTTAATTACATTATGAAGGCTTGGTGACATCACTTAAAAAAGGAGTTACAAAGGCATAGTGTACTATTATTTATAAATCAAAGATTACACAAACACATTGTTTCTCTTTGGAACTTTGTGCACTGATGAATCATTTTACAGTAAGTCCAAGATGTGTGTCAAAAGTATATGGCGTTTTCTATGACGTATTGAAGTAGAGTTTGCGCGAGTAGATAACATACAAAGTCAACAAAAAGACGTTAATAGACTCAAATGTGTGACGAGTGATGTGAATTGGGTGGCACAATAGCCACAAACATGCAATTTCGCGCAAGTTTAAAAAATGTAAATGGGGGAATTTGAATGACGCATTGCCATACAAGCAAAATGCTTATCGACATGTCTGGTTTGACACATCCGGTTGAATTAGATTCGAAAATGAAGGAGAGCATTGTTTTCGTTTGCACAAGTTACGTGAAAAACAAGTTATCCCACAAGATATCTAGACTAAGTAACGCATCGCAAATATTCGCTTCACTATAAGTGTTGTTGTATATTTGACGCTCAATTGGTGGAGCATTGCATTTGCATTTCAAACTTTTTTTTCAGCCGAACCTCCTTTACCTAAATTAGCACAAGATACGTGAAAAACAAGTTATCCCACAAGATATCTAGACTAAGTAACGCATCGCAAATATTCGCTTCACTATAAGTGTTGTAGTATATTGACGCTCAATTGGTGGAGCATTGCATTTGCATTTCAAACTTTTTTTTCAGCCAAACCTCCTTACCTAAATTAGCACAAGATACGTGAAAAACAAGTTATCCCACAAGATATCTAGACTGAGTAATTTATAATAAAAATATAGCACATTGGATATCTAAAGCACCTTGCATATTTTTGCACTTTATTTATTTTTATCCATTTTTCATTTAACAAGTTTTTATCAGTAGTATTTAACATAGTTAATGTTATTATTACCTTTATCTGGTAATTTTTGTAGTAGTGTAATGGTCACATGACCTGCACATTAAACAAACAAAATATATATTTTGTTAGAAAAAACCTACTTTGTTAGTAATTTATTTATTGTTAATGTTTTATTTTTATTTTTTTAAAACATTGGGGTTTCCGAACCCCAATTTGGGAAACCATATAAGTCACTCAAAGGTTGCGTTTCGATTTGCCACACAAGACACAACCAATTAAAATGTATTTACTAAATATCATGAATAGGTGATTCTTGTGAAATTAGACTTATGAGGTGTCATGAAACATTTTGATAAAAAAAGAAAATGCAAACAAAGAGTATCAAAATAGGAAGCATACAGTTACAAACATCTCTTCGTGTACTATTTTGCACATGATTTCAAATGACATCATAAACAATTTTGTTTTTTTTCCACATTTAAGAGGAAAATGTTCATTACCGCAATGTGTCCATGACTGGATTTGGGTTCTTTGACATGGAAAAAATTATAATTAAAAAATCTAAAAAAATTAAACAGCTTCAGTGCATGTTATACTATAAACATTTACAGTAAAGAAACATGTGGTATTTGCTGATCATCGGTAAATGTAGAGACAATAATAAGGAATTTAAATGTGTCCAAGAACAATTTTCTCATCCACCGCAACAATTTTCAATCATTGTTTAAGCCCTCAAGGAACTAACATTTTAAAAAAAAATAGTTTGAAGGGATATAATTGACTGTGACACTCAAGATGGCTACCAGTTGAAATTTTGTTTGTCATAGTACCTAGACAACTTTTTAGTTCTCATTACCGAAAGTGAGTTTGTAAATGCATATATTGAATGCAATATCATGTTGCGGTAATGATCATTTTTGCTAATGATAATCTAAAAAATGTAAATAATTCTTTAGGAAATATTTTTTAAATCCTCTAAAAATAAAAGTTATAGTAAGTTCAGACCTTAACTTTATATGTGCATAAAAATGGCTTCAAGGGCTTTTAAAAATTCTGATGCTGGACACCTTCTAAATCTGGATCTGGACCCAAATGTAATTTGTATACATAAGATGATTGGTCATACATATAAATGCCAAAAACAGCTAAAACGCAATTTGTCCTTTATCTAATTCTAATACTTGTCAAAACAAATAAATAAAAGCTTACGTGATGTAGTTTTTAATGCAGCGATGACCTTCAGACACACACAGAAGCCACTGTCATGAGTATTATTGTTCTCTTCATGCATTCAAGTGTTTTCGAAATTAGACACCCTTGCCCTCTGCTGTCTTTTCCCTCTTTGGCTATAACGCCAAATGAAGGAACAGCAAGGGAATGGCAGCCACTGCTTCTGTTCTATGCAACACCAGAAAGGTTTTCTTTATTAAAGAGCCAAAAGTGTTGACTCTCTCATACCGTAAAACATCTGTTTCCTCTGAAGATAATCTTAGGCTTACATGATCCTCAAACGGACAGCTGTTTCACTATGTGAATGTGAATGGACTGATATATGGCTTTCATGTCGAAGTCTCCATTGGGAAATGTCCAGACGAGATAGCTTATATCATCTCTGTGTCTACAACATTGGTAGATATGCTAAGAGCACTGGCTCAGCAACACTCTTTTAGCCCCAATGCTTTAGATCATTGTCATTATGAAGTTAATGCTAGAGAGCTACTGTTGGTGATGGTACTGTATGATTCACACATAATACCACATTTACTTCTGTAACACCTGAGGCCTGGATTACATTTCAAGAAGTGTTATGGATTTTATGTGATTAAAACGTGTACAAGTCTTTTATTGGATCTACTGCACCATTTTTGGTTGATGTCACTGTATGTGCACTTATATGGTTTCTTTTGTAAACAGTGCTGTTTGAGAGATTTGTAGCCGAAAAGCTTTCATGAAATGCGGACAGGCTAGGACTTGGATATTTGCTTGCAAAATGCAAGCCATACAAAAGACTGCACATGAAATGTAATTGGGCATCACTTTCACCCTGCTCATGTTTAATTCCTTGATTCAGCTGATGCACCGCCCCTTTCTCCAACGCTGGGGGAGCATGTGCTGTTTATTATGCTTTCAAATAAAGAGCCAGGCCCTCCATGTCCTCATTCTGTCTTTTTCAGTGGGAGAGAGACTAATCAGCCTCTTCTGCTCCACATCCACAGGACGGAGGGAGGTCCATGATACAATGTTGTGTGAATGGCCATCATCACCCTCCGCAAACGGTTTGTGCGGTTGAGATTATATGACAGGGTTTTCTGTGCACTTTTTTACTAGAAGTACTGACAAAGCTCATACATACTTTAAAAAAAAGATGTGTTCATTTTTTACACACTTTTTTGGGGGCTAAAAGTAATAACAAAATGTGATGTTCAAATAATACTGTAAAACAATAAAAACTCCTGGTGGCTTGAATTTGTTGTCCTTATGCTGCATTTACACCAACCACGGTAGAGGCGTGAAGCGCGAGTGATTTCAATGTTAAGTCAATGTGAAGACGCGTTGACGCGCGTCAGGAGGTCCCGCGGCGCGGAAGAGGCTTTCGCGCGTGAAGCTCGTGCGAAAGGCGCGAATTGAGCGTTGTGCGCGGTACGCACGGTAAGCGCGAATGGTGCTTTTTGTGCATCTTGCGGTTCACGCGAATTTGCGGCTGACGCCCGAGTTGAAAATTTTTTACTTTGGCAGAATTTTGCCCCGCGTTAACCAATCAGGAGCCTGCTTGCTGCTGTGGTGGCAGCCCCGCCCGGAGTCACTTATTCAACCAACGCTTGATATTGGTCATAAGCAGTCACGGAGCTATACCACACAAGTTCTTATTTCTATAGAGGAGACAGGAATAAAAAGGACCTCGCTTGGAAGAGTGTCAGTGAGGACATTGGGCAACCTGGTAGTTGTAATACACACTTCACTTTTGAGTCACGTGACGTTTATCGACCCGCACCGTTTATTTTTCCCCCTATAGTATGGTTACCAAATACAAACTGGTAACTCTCTCGATAAATGCACAATCAACATCAGTCATTTTGCAAACAGACAACCGCATAGCACTTGACCCTCCCACAAGAAGCGGAGTTTGCCTCTGACGCGCGTCAAATGCTTGCTTTTTCCGCGCGTCAACTCCGCTCTACATGCGCGAATGTATCCAAATTGTTCAAGCGGCAATCCACACGCGGTAGACGCGATTTTGACGCCCGAAACGCGGTTGGTGTAAACTCAGGATTACATCCACATACTGCACAGGTTTTGGTGATTTCCCGTTCAGAGACGTAAAAGCGGAGTAAGTCTTGGGTTGGGTTCGTCTGCCGGCTAACTTCAAGTTGACTTGAGTTGATTTGAGAGCAGGTTGAGCGGTAAAAGAAGTTATTAAGCTTGTTCAACTTCAAGCGGCGCCGCAAGAATCGACAGCCGGATGACGTCAAAGTATCGCGAGAGCGATACGCGAAATCATACAGAGGATTTTGCTTCTAAATCGCTCTCGTGGAACCTTGACGTCATCCGGCTGTCGGTTCTTGCGGCGCCGCATGAAGTCGAACAAACCTGAAGGTGGTTGGTGGGTGGAGCTAATGACTCAGTTTCGCGCAGTGCATTATGGTTAATTGAGTCCATCAAAGACCGTTATGAAAATTCCGCTTCAACACACTAATCATCGTGCAAATTTCTTTTTTTTTCTCATGTAAAAAGCAAAATGGACATAAATTAACCGCGATAACAGGCTAAAATGTCTAGGGTTCAATTCCGCTTTAAATTACTAAATTAATTTTACAATCTTACATTTAGGCATTTAGGAGATGTTTTTCCAGAGCGACTTACAAAAGTAAGGAAAAACAGTCGAGCAATTCATCTTAGCAAGGCAAAAGTAGGGCTGCCTAATGATTAGTCACGACTATTTGTTTGCAGAATAAAAGTTTTTGTTTACATAATTATTATACACAGGACATTAACAAATATTATGTGTATATAAATACAAACGCATGTATATATAATTTTAAGGAAAAAATATTCGATAATAAATATTTATATTATATAATTTATATGTAAATAAATATACAAATGTTTATACAGATGCAAATATTTCTTAAATATATACAGGCATGTGTGTGCATTTATATATGCATTATTATTATACACATTACACACACATTTAATATGTAAAAAACATTTATTCTGCAAACGATTCGTTCAAAAATGTGGTCAATATCCTAATAAATTCATATTTAACTAGTGACATACGTGCACCGTCGTTCATCCAATTCTTCTTCCGTGCACTTAAAGGCAGGGTGCATGATTTCTGAAAGCCAATGTTGACATTTGAAATCACCTTAACAAACACACCCCTACCTTCTTTTGATAGACCCACCCCACACTTACGCAACCAGGCAACAATGTTGGTTAGTAGACATGCCCCTACATCAATGGAAAGCTTATTTATTCAACTTTCAGATGATGTTTAAATTTCAATATATATTGTGGTCCAGGGTCACATATCTATATATGTTGTGTGTGTATAAATGCCTTTCTTATTACAGTAAACTATGATGAGAGCTTAATATTGTGAGGCCATAGTGAATTTGTGGCTGATATTGTTGTTTAACTACAAATACAACCAAAAACTTGTGGCTACTATATTTAAACCATGTTAAATTTTCATAACACTTAACCATCCCCATTTATAATGTAGATGTCTGTGTGCTATTATTTTGAAAATTTCTATCAACGAAGTGCTGACCCTGTAAAGCCCAACCTGCGCCTCACAGGAGTCTTACTGTGCCTCACAGGAACTGGTGGATTCCTGCACTACGTTGGATTATTAATGAGTGTCTAGCTGAGACGGAGAAAACACAACCCCAAGAGCACACACGTTCAGTGAGATGGGGAGGGAGTGGCGGAGAGTGCAGGAAACATTAAGAGACAATTGGTAGATAAAGAGAGGAGGAATTGGAATCGACGATCGAAAGGGAAAGAAAGAGCGTATCACGATAATAAAGAGATAAAGGGGTCGAATGTGCTACAAAGCTGATAAAATGGATTGCTGTGAAATGCTAAAAATAGTTGGATGCACGTAGCGCGTACACGGGCTAGTCAACGACTAAGTGCCCCTCGGGCAGGTGTGACGACAGTGACTATGTAAATAAGCTGGTGGTAATAAAACATTCTGTGTATGTATGTATGTTTACGGGTGTGTCGCTGTGCCTGGAGGTGGTAGAGAGTAAGAACTGGCTGCACAGTTGTACGTTGTTTACACAAGCTTCAATAAATGTTTCTGACTGCCTTTGTTAGCATGCACAAAGGAAACACAGCTACTTCATGGATGAATCTAAAACATTTATGAGTTTTCATTCTGTATCATCTCATTATAACCGATGTTGTTTGTATTACTGTTGTGGATTAATGCTTTCAAATTCAATGCTCTCTGGAATCATGTCAGAATGTGTCGAGTACGATCCGTCTGCTGTCTGTAACCTCCAGAGGCTTTGAAAGCACAACCCAGTTACTTCAAACAACATGTTTTTTTGTGTTTTTTTAAGAAAGTAAACATGTAGTTTTGCCACACACACACACACACACACACACACACAAGCTGTGTTTCTATTACAAATTTGCGCAAAACTTTAGTGATATTGTTTAAAAGTCGACAAAAAACTTTGGAAATGATGGCATTTCCATTAACCGTTGATATGCGACTGAAACAACATAGTTTTTTCTCTCGCAATAAATGTTTACCAATATCACATTAGTGATAACGTGATCAAACAAACACATTAGCAGCATTTCCATTACAGATTTGCGCAAAAAAACTATTACGAAATTATGGCATTTCCATTAACCGATGATATGCCACTAAAACAGGTTTTCCTCTTGCGATAAATCATTCTAAACATAACGTCGACTGATGTTGATGTTATCACTAATGTGATATTAATAAACATCACATAAGTGATAACGTGATCACACAAACACATTAGCTGCGTTTCCATTAAAGATTTGCGCAAAACTTTAGCGTTATTTTTTTTTAAATGTCGCCAAAAAACTATTACGAAACGATAGCTTTCCATTAACTGATGATATGTGACTGAAGCACAGTTTTGTCTCTCCCGATAAATCATTCTAAACATAACGTCGACTGATATTGATATGTTAACTAATGTTACATTAGTAATAACGTGATCACACAAACACATTAGCTGTGTTTCCATTACAGATTTGCGCAAAACTTTAGTGATATTTTTTAAATGTCGACAATAAACTATTGCGAAATGATAGCTTTCCATAAACTGATGATATGCGACTGAAACGTAGTTTTTTCTCTTACGATAAAACATTCAAAACATAACATTGATGGATGTTGGTGTGTTTACTTATATCACACTAGTGATATTGTGATCATAAAAACACATTAGCTGTGTTTTCATTACAGATTTGTTGGGAAACTTCAGCAATATTTTTACATATTTTTTACAATATTTTAACATAGTTTTTCCTCTTGCGATAAATCGATGTTGATATGTTTACTAATATAACATCCACCGCAATAGGCATTATTTTTAATCAATGTAAGAGTATTGTGCAAAAGAAAAGCCCCTCATACTTTGGAGCCGCAATTGGTGTTTCTTGGAGGTAATAGTACATTATTTTAAATCAAAAGAGATGTAGGGTGTTATCCAGATATTATTGGCAAGGAAAGCCTTTTATACTTGGGAGCAGACACGTATTAAGGTGTTTTAGGGAGGTTTTAGTACATACCGCGTCATCTTCAAATGATGATTGTTATTTGCTTACATCAGGCGTCCTGGAAATCCGAATTTCATTGCGTTTTGCTAAATACACCCCTTTCTGAAAATGCACCTCATGCAACCGTAAAAAATGTGTTGTTATATATTGAAGTTTTTGCGAAATTGACATGTTTCCATTGACCATATTTTCAATTCGCAATGTTAATTTGCACTATTTAAAGTTCCACGAGTCTTTGAAGACTGTAATTAGCAAAACCTTGTTCACATGCATTTTTCCTACTGCATGTACATAAACATACACCGTTATGTTTGAGGTCTTTCAGAGAAAAATGAATGAGAGTTATTTATCTATCTATCCCTGAAGGGTGCTTCATGTTAGTCGCTAGTTAGATGTTTGCCGTCATTGCACTTGCCTAGCTTGGAAATGACTAATAAAACTCTTAAATCTTAAACGTCTTTGAGCATAAATGTCTTCAGAGTTACTGTCTCATTACGTTCCTTCTTCACACGTTGCTTGCACAAATGCATTAGTGAATAAATGATCCAGATCTACAGCTTAGACGCAGGCGCATCATGAAATGCCTTTCCATTCGGTTCCTGTTTTCTGGATAATGGTTTGCTGCTTTCATATGATTTAGTTTTTGTGTAATTTTATGGGACTAGTTTCAGGTGTTGCACACGCAGAGCATTATTTTGTAGATTCATGATGTACACGTCATCGTCTGTGTGGTTAATGTCAACATGATGTCATTGCCTGAGGCTGGATTAGCAGACTGCGCATTGCTGCAGTGTATGCACATGTAGGTATACTGTGCATGTATTTCGTCTGTGCACTCGGTGATAGGATTGTCTTTCTTGTTATTGACTGAATGGTCAAATGTTGATGTTTTTTGGTAACGTGATCATTTAAACAACACACTCTTTCTGTGTCACTTCCTTTTTACTTTGTTCATTTGTATTTATTTGTGTCTGACAGTGTTCCAGTAAGCTTGCCACACCGGTTTAACGGTCACGACGGGCGAGTTGATGACATAATTTTCATTTTTTTGGTGATCTAAGCCTTTAATTACAGATTAAGAACTTTTAAATGTCAACCGCGTGCAAGGACATCAGAAAGTAAAGTAGAGCCGCATGACATTAAAAGAAATATTCAATATGCAAAATTTGCTAACTAACGTGATATACGAAATAAAATCATATGAAATTATATAAAAATATGTTTAAAAACTAAAAATTTGAGATAAGAAAGCATTTTTCTGAATATAGTCTGCATTGGCATACTGTAAAAATTGTTATTCATAACTTCTTCAGGTATTCAAATTATTCAGTTATTGCCATTCACAGCGATATGCATATTTCAATACGTACATTTGTGACTTTCCATAATTTCAATATATCCTGCAGCGCTACTGGAGAAAAGAGATAAAGAGAAAAACAAAGAGAAAATAAGGCAGGGCATATAGGAAGACAAACAGAGGAAGAGAAAAGCAGAGAGTTTGAGGCACTGTTGTAAACGGTCACCTTCAGGCACTCGGACACATTGTTTTAATAAAGCGTGTATGTTTGTGTGTGCATGTGCATAACTGTGCCTTTGTGTTTGTTTGTCTCCGTGTGTGTATTTTAACTACGTGCCAGACCTGAAGATTCTTATGCAGGCTCTCCAGTATGAGCCTTGAGGGTTGATAACATCTGGACCGGCTCAAATCATCGCCGTCCTCCCCCACTAGCACCAGCTCACTTTATACTCAGGCTGGGGAATTCATCTCTGTGCCATGGGGGGGAACATTTAACATCTAACACCACAAGGAAATCAAAGCACAGTGGAGCATGAGAATATACCCCATTTCGACTCCACAGAGACACATTTGAAGTGCTAATTGTGTCCCTAACCACTGCAATGTGGTTAGAAAGAGTCAGTGACCATTTCGCTGCCTTTAGTACTGTTATTTCTGGGTCCTAAATTTGAATTTTTGATGCAAATAGGAGCACGGATAGATGAAAGACGAAGCATTTGTAACACATTTAACTTTCGTCGATTTGTAATGTGATATGTTTTTGGGGAAAATTGATATTTGGTTGGATGTAGGCCAGGTTTTATCCACGTTGATATGATTGCTTTGTAAAGCGGTAATGCTTGTCAAGCTACAATATTAAGCTTATAGGTAAATCGTAGGTTGCGAGATATTATAAAATAGTAATAAATTACTAAAATATTGCAAATTTACATATCGGACTGTGAAAATCCATCCCAGGTAGCACAAATACACTGTTTTTCTAGTCAATTTAATCTGCTAAAAGTTTTGATTGTGATAAGTTGACAGTTAATGTGGTATACTGATAAAATGTATAGCTTGTAAATTAAATAAAATTAAATAAAACTTAATATTAAATAAATAATAAATAATATTAAATAAAACGTCTGCCAAATGCATACATGTACATTTAATGCAAATTTTGTGCTGATGTTTGCTTTTATCTCCTGGTTTCAAATACAAGGCTTTAAGGGATAGTTCACATAGTGTTTCCCACAGATCTGAAATTTATGGTGGTAGCCGGTGAAAAGGGCAATCATTAGCCACCGACAAAAAAGTAAATGATGACATAATTTTTGGTTATCTATCCCATTAAGGCTACAGTCCGAGACTAAAACATGTTTGAACTGTCTTAACTGAAAATAATTTGCTGTAAGATGCTAAAATATGCCAGTGCCATTGTTTTGTGGCAAGATACCCACCAGTACCATCTTTTTCTAATGTATGTTTATAAAATATGCTGAATTTAATTAACGCATAGTGGTGGCTTTAGCTAAGCCTTGTCTGTGAAACCAGGCCTATATGTTTTACGCTAGATTAGCTGTCTTTTCCATTTATCTGCATTGATCTCTTTGCAAATCTGCTAATATAAAGAGTCAGTTGTTCTTATCAACTTATGGATTTACTCATCCAAGAGCCAATATATACCTAACACCCTAAAAATTCAATACTGTATGCCTTCAACTGCTGAGATTCTTACATCTAGACTAGAAACACTACTGAAGACTTCTTTTGAATGCTGATATCCTTCTCAATAAAAACTCAGAGAAATACTGTCATAAAATATAGTGAAACGCAAGTTTGAGTTGTTTGATCTAACTTTTGATCTTCCGGAGATGTGACAGCCGTACCTTTCCTAAAACCTTTCATTTCTGTAGGGAATAATAAAATGTCATCATTTTCATTGCTTAGTCTCTTCTTCTTTCTCTCTCGTGTTCGCTACTGGATGGTAAGATTTGTCCTTGCGAGGGGACAGCGCTCTCCACTGTTTCAGCAAACTGTGCTGACTAAAAATACCCTCCAAGCCTTTGGCTCAGCATCTACTGCCCAGTGTGGCTCAGTGAGAGACAACGATACTGAGACCAGAAGTCTTTAAGGGTGGCTGGCTGAGCAATGAAATAAGGGTTTCCTTTTTACATTTTCCTTTTAACTCTACCATCTCTAGATATGATACTTATTTGATAGATGGGGATTGTCATACTGATGACCTTTAAACTACTTTATTAATATGTGATGTAAGTGTTATTAAAATAATAAAAATGTAATGCTGTTTTGTAACCAGGTGTGACATGGCAGCTTTTCAATTTATAAACCCACACTGAAAGTGAAAATTATGTGTGTGAAGAATCACAACCAATCAAAATATATTTATATATATATATATATCATGCTATAAATGCATATTAAGGCTTTTATGAAAAAATAACCTGAATATAAGTCATACATTTAAGTTTTTTTTTCTTAAACCTTGAATGGGCTTACAAATGTTGTTTGTGAAAATGAATTAGTAACATCATAATAAAAACATTAGGAACATTTTAATGATGTAAACGACATGCATGTTGGATGTGCATGTGTGGTTTCCTTCATCACTTAATAAAGGTATCTGTAAGCTTTTTTGGTCCTTGCAATAAAAGGGGTTCCCACAGGTCTTTGAAATCCTTGAAAGTTTGTGAATCTGGGGGGGGGGGTTCAAGGACCTGGGAAGTTTTTGAAAATATCTATACATAGATACAGGTCATTAAAAGTGCTTGAATGCAAGAAGTTTTCTGGGGGGAAAAAATCCATATTATTCCCTGTGTAGCGTAGGATAATATCATAAAAATTCTAGACTTTTTAAGCACCCGTGCTAAACTGTTGGCTTTAAATGCTTTTATCTTTATGCAAATGTTAATTCATACCAAAATGCTTTTCTGCCTAGTGATGTTTGACACATCAAAACGTCTCTGGTTACTATGTACCTGTTGTTCGCTGAGAAGGGAACGAGACGCTGCGTCTCCCTTGCCATACTCCAGCATCCCTGTAACGCCGTCTTTGGCAATGTATTTTAGTAGCGATATACTTCTGGCTCCCGTGTCACCCTGTCTTTGTCATTAAGCCTCACCATTGGTTGAATTTGATATACACATTCAGACGCACTTACCCCTGGAGGCGTCCCCACAGTGTCACCAGTGACGCAGTGCAAGTTCCCTCGAAAGGAAACCGTAACAATGTATCTTAAAAGGTAACACGATTGCTCTCACTTAAAATGTGTCCCCACATTTAGTCCTAGAATTTGCGGGTATTGAAGTCCTTGAAAGGTCCTTGAATTTGAAGTTAACTAAGGTGTGGGAACCTTGAATGAAAGAGCAGCCTTTACCAGAACTGCTGAGGTAATGATAAAACCTTTTACCCCATCTGGTAAATAAGACATTTTTTTATGCAACATTATTTTGAAGTCATCCCAGTTGATAAATCAAAGAATCAGTCGCCTGAAGCAGTGACGCATGCTAATGGCCATGCTAATGAATTCCTAATTGAGTTGTGGAGGCGTTTCTTTTACGCCTGTCCCTAGAAATTAAGACATCTCAGACAAGCACTCGCTACTCCATAGAGGAATATCAACCAGATCATTGTGTCTTACATCAGTGGGACAAATCTGGCAGCATATCAACTAATGGGAATTACAGTAGTGGTTTTAAAGAAATCCATTGCCGTTGTTTTTCAAAAAAAAATTCACAGTTGAAAGTAAATGGGCACATGGTGGAGTTAAGCTCATAAAATATAACATCAATTTTTAAAGTAAAGTATAATAAAATTGTCTATAAATTAGAACATAAAGTTTAAAAAAATCATTTATATTTAGAATTTTTTATCTTACCTTTTACTTTAGCTCTCGAATAAAGTGTGATACGTTTTTGTTTTTGTTTTTTTTGGGGGGGTGAACTGTTCCTTTAAATAAATATAAACCTCATGACTTTTATCAGTAAACTCCATTATGACAACTTGAGGCTTACTCAGGCCAGACTCTGACTGAATTTAATATCTTTGTCACATGACTCATTTCCTTTCTTCGTTGCAAAATCCTCCTTTTCTTATTTCACCGCAGTATATTTACAGTTCACTCATTTCTTGATTTAACTGATTAATTGAATTGTTCATTGTAGCATGGGCTTTCTTGCCTTTGCATGGAATAGGGAATGTTTCTGGTTTTCTTTTTTTTTATATGTGAGATGAATTAATTTATATGACTCGCAGACATAGGTCTAAATATCAGCAGATGTTGTAGATGTGCATGTATGCCAAAGTGTTGAACCTTAAAAAGCAAGCAGGCTCACAGCCCAGTAGTTTCCATTTTTATGTTGTGACCAAGTCTTCACCTTTCTTTGACTTCTTTGTAGAAAGTATGTGCTTGATTAATACATATTTTGCTTGTTTAAATACTGTGTACGTAAAAGCAAGCTGGTCACATTTGCACACCTGGTGTGGAGGTGATGTATCTCATTTCAGTGAAGACGTAGAGACCATGACAATAAAGGCGTTTTGGGTTCGGTAAAGAGAGTAGACACAGGATATTACAATGCCGACTGCCAAGAGCGCAAGATGATTGAGGTGTTATGAAATTAGTGATGGATTAGCAGTTTCCTATTACCACTGTGTGTCATCACTATTTGTTTTGATATTTGCGGTTAGACGTTCGTATGTCCTCAACACGTCAAGACATGAAAAGCGTTGACTAACCTTTTCTGGAGTTTTGAGGAGTAATCTAAACAAGAAGTTTCCCAGAATGTAGGAAAATGTTTCGAATTTTGCAATGAGTGCAAGGGTTACGTTTACCTTAAGTAGTCTTGTCTTGGGATTCTGGGTATTTTCATTGATTTGGTAACACTGCTTTTCTCAAAAAAATGAAAAATCTTTGAAAGATGACTACAAGAAGAACATATTTTTTTGTGTGAAGTAATAAGAAGGTTATCTGATTCTATACATGTGGATCAAGATCCTGCAAGCCTCCTGACTTCCATCTTGACATGTGACCTTTGACCTTTTATCTGAACATACAAGAGTTACAAGGCTGACCTACATTGTTGTTCTGGACTGGGTGTGAAAGTGCGATTTAATGCTTGGTTGTTGGTGCAGTAATGAGTAAGTGATGCAATGAGACGTCATTTAAGAGGCAGAGTTTAGGAAAGAGGTCATTTTTAAAGCGTCACACTTTCAGTTTTTATTAGCCTTAGAAATCCTCCATCCCATTGTTTTGTTTAGCTTCAGGCAAACGCTGTAACTTAATGTACTGAGAACTAAAGCTTCAGATTCCTCTCGTTCCTGTGGAATTCTTTTCACATAGTCGATGGTTTTTCCTGACGGTCTTGAAATAACCAAAAAAATTTACATATTTGGCTTATTTTAAGAAAACGTTTAAATTCTGTTGCTAATGCTTAAATTGATTCCTCGGTCTGAAGCATTTTTTAAATAAATAAATACATAACCACTTTTCACCCAGTAATGCAACAAACGGGTAATTTTGTGCTATTACTTGGACACCAGTCGGTTGTTTGCTAATTTTTTGCTTACTGTAATTAACTCTCCCATTTTCACATTCTGTGCTGCCAAATTATGCAGGCATGTTTGTGTGTGTCATATTCAGAGCACAGTAGCTATTTGACATTATAATGACAGCTACTATTATATGAGACTCTAGTCTAAAAACACAACTTGCATTTTTTCTGCTCTACAGGTCATATGCATTGAAAAAAAAGAAGGTCCAGGGTTAAAGGGGTTGTTCACCCAAAAATATAAATTCTGTCATTATTACTCAACCTCATGTTCCTGCAGAGACATTCACAACAACGTTTTCTTCAACAAACAAGTTCTCATAAATTAATTAAATGAAACAAATCTCCTTTTGAGTAAATTACAATTTTATTTTCTGTGTCAACTGTGTCCCTTTTGTGTCAACAAGTCACTAATGGATACTAAATTTGTTTGTCCTACCCAACTGTTGATCTGATGAAGGCTTTGCTAGTTAATAATCTGACCCCTGATGGGGAAAAGCTAGATTTAAAGGTCCTGTGGCCTGGTGGGTGTCCTTTTAAGCACCCCTTAACCCTGTCTGTCGCCCACTCAGAAAGTCTGAAGGGAAGTCAGGTTTGTGAGGATACTTACAAACCATACTCGCGTAAGCCCTTTTGTTTTGAGAGCTAGGGTCTTATATTTAGCATGTCATGGGTGTGGAAGGGCAGCTGTCTGCCAATGGCTTCTGTTTTGCCCTTTGGGGTGTTAAAGTCGCTTTTCCATTGCATGGTATGACTCACCTCAGCACCATGAAGCTCGGCTCGCTTTGCTTTTCCACAGCTGTTTTGTGCCGCTACAGTATTGTAACAGTTGTGTCGCCTTTACTGCAGTGACATCATCTTAAACGCAATACAATCAAACACGGGAGCAACGGAGCATATAGATGATGTTCTCGATTCTCAACAAGCGGATGTTTTCCACCACTAAATAGGAGTTTGGAAACTTGTGCACCAAAGTACAGACAAGATGACATCCCTGAGTACGGTGCACGAGGGTAAGCTAATCTTGCATTTAACAACAATGCTGGTAGTGAGGATTCTCTCTGACCAATCATTGATCTGTAGTGTTTACATGTCACTACGACTCGCTTGGAACCTCATCCAAGTAACAGGTGAGTAGTATCAGGTACACAAAAGTGAGCTGTACCGCCCCACTACGCAATGGAAAAGCACCAAAAGTCACCCCATACACTCTTTCTAAAAGTTGGATATGATTTGCCAAAAAAGCAAAAACATTACATTAACTAGTCAACTTCACTAGTCAGCCATCATTACCCATCACTAATGTGATGCCATGATGTGTTGCTGTGGAACTGTGTATGATTTGTGCAGGCTTTGGGCAACAGATGTAATGTTTATGTACGTATGTGATGAATGTGTTTGGCTTTGGGCACACTGGCCAGTGAATTTGTCACTGCCATTTTGTTGTTTGGAATAAAATTACATGTCACCTTGTGAGGAACTGTAAAATTTGTGGGATTGTAATGTGTTTTCACCTTCACTTCATGAGGTGTTAAAGCTTTGAGTAATGAAGGCTATTGGTATTTATTTTGTCACATTTACTGGTTGTATCTTGGTGAGGTCTATTTGTTTTTATGAATCTTCAGTGTTCATTTTGTATGTTGAATAATGTTTGATATGATTTCAGAAACGGAAACTAATTCTTTAAGATATAGCTTACCCAAATGATATTAGGCAGCGGCTGGAAATAGTCCCCTTGGTGACTTTCAATAGCAAGGGACTATTTTCGGGGCACTGCGTAATATCATTGCGCCTGCTGCAGCTAAGGTACGGCAGCGAAGTCCTTGATTATTACGCCAGAATGACAGTATAGTTCCTAGCAATATCTTATCAGCCTAGAAAATCACAACTTTTAATTTTCTTTTTAATGTCTTAGTACACGAACTACAGAAGAGTCAAGTTTTAAATAGGAAAAATATTGAAACTTTTTGGGGTTTTTTTAGCGCGATGCTAATGGTCTAATCAGATTCAATGGATTATGCTAAGCTATGCTAAAAGTGATACCGCCAGACCTGGAGATCAGCTGAATGGATTCCAAAACTGTAAAAAGCAAATGTTTAACTCTAGGGGAGCTGGAAAAAGAGCATATTTTCAAAAAAGTGGAGTGTCCCTTTAATGATAACTGATATGTAATTTTAGGGTGAACTATTCCATTTAAAACAAAAATAATTCAAATGAATACATTTCATATTCGATTACTCAGGACTAGACGATTACTTTATGAAAAATGATATGCTTTTTACCATAAATATTATTTTATCCAATTATAGCTTAGATTGACTATGACACAAAAATATTTTCCTTTACGATTACGTGTCCGTTACCTTCTTGAAAATGTATGGCAGCTGTTGTCAAATGTACCCTCTCTCGCACATCATACAAGGATAAACTGCCGCGGCATCTTTCCATCTTTTCTTCCTTTTCTTCCCACATGGCATAATCAAGATTTATCAGCGTTCGGGCAGATGGTTTTCCAGAGTGCCAGCCCCCTACCGACCCCCACCCTCCTGTTAGATCCTGGATCCAAGTGTTTGTCTAGACTTGAGTTATCCACCTCATCTAGGAATGAGAGCCCCTCCCATCACGTCCCACAGGAATTAGGGTCATCCATCCATCCTCAAGTACCCTTACAATGCTAAAAGTAACTAAACACATGGCCATACCTTTTGTAGAAAAACTTCCTGTGTGTGTAAAAGATAGATTGCACCCAGGACATCTTAAAATCCATACAGTAATCACCATAGCAACAACAACTTTTTGCTTGTATGATAATGAGCATTCGTACACTTCCCTCAATACGGTGTCATGTTGTTTTTTTAAGTTTGTTTGTACCCTAAAGTTGCCCTAGCAACAACATATTTTTTCATGCATGTTCTCTGATGAAGAATCGCTCTCAGATTCACACAATGTCAGTTCCAGAGTCTTTTGTAAAAAAGCCTCTCTTTTATACAATAGAAGTTGGAGTAATGAGAGAAGGCCATATTTAAAATTTAATTTAAACCACGAGACTTGAGAAGAATAGAAGGGCAGAACGGCGCGCGGCCTCATTATCAGCCGGCTGAAGCGAGTGGCGGGACACGTGTCCCTCTCTTTGTTAAGTCTTAGCCTGAATTGGAGCCCCGGACGAGTCTATTCATGGCCGGACATAAGGCCGTCTTTGAGACGGGTGGCTTTCTGGCCCTCATTATCCTCATTGTTGAATTCCATTACACCTCATTTCAGCTTCAACAGGGACGTTGGACAAAGCCTGCAGTGTGCACGGGAGCAGTCGTAACGCAAACGTCTGAACTTCGTAATTCGAACTTCGTAATTGTCTGAAGATCTCACCATCCACCTGCTCTCACATTAAAAGATTTTCAGAATGTGATAATGGCTTGATGTTAGGGAGACAAGGAATGGTAGCCAGACCGTGCCCTGCATTATTTGATATGGTGCTGCTGATGTAAGCTAAGAAGTTTGCAATGTGTTGGATAAATAGTTCATTGTGAGTCACAATGAATAGGCCAGGATAGATATGAGAGATTGGAGAGTTGTGTACATGGTTTGCTGGTGTATTTGTATTTTGGGCAGGGTCACAGTTGTTCTACGAGTTTGTGCCTGGTGTGGATGCCATTAGCCAATCATAAAGTCATAATTTTTTTCTGTAGCTTTCATTTGTCTGTTTGCCTGTCTGTCTGTCTGTCTGTAATAATATGTGACCCTGAACCATAAACGCAGTCATAAAGGTACATTTTTGGAAATTGAGATTTATACACCCAAAAGCTGAATAAATGTTTTTTTTATTGATGTATGGTTTGTTAGGATGGGACAATATTTGGCCAAGATACAGCTTTGAAATCTGAGGTTGCAAAAATATAAACATAATAATAATAATAATAATAATAACAATAATAATAATAATAACATTATTATTATTATTATTATTATTATTATTATTATTATACTTATTGTTATTGTAAGTATTAATATTATTGTTATTATTAATATTTTCAATAAAGTTAGAAATTAAATTTAAATAAACCAAACTAGATTACATCCAACCAGTGGCGGCCGGTGACATATTTTTCGAGGGTGCACGATGCGAAGCTCGTCACAACATGTATTTAGCATGTCGTGTGTGGCTCGTCATGTCAAAATATGTGTTTGGCGTGTCATGATAACCTATGTGCATCACGCAACATGTCAAAATACATGATTGCTGCACACGTGTCGAAATGATTTATGATAAAAGAGACGCTTGCGCTTGCCAGATACTTGCTTACTTTTTTAACTTTTATCGTAAACCCTTTTATTGTAAACCCTTTTACGATAATCTTTTTTCGTAAACCCTTTTGACCCGTGCGCAGCAGGCACATATTTTGACATGAAGTATGATACATATAGGTTCACATGACACCACAAACACACATTTTGACATGACGAGTAACACAGATGACACTCCGAACACATATTTTGAATTTGCGCCCCTCGGAAAAGAAGTTGCTGGCTGCCTGCATTCAACTATCTGTAAAACAAAAAAATTTTGTAAAATTTTTTTTTTTTGATTTCATTAGTTTTTAATGGGTTTTGTTTATTAAATATTTTTTTTGTAACAGTTTAAAATGTTGTTTTTATGGCTTTAAAATTCAATTTTTTTTAATTTATAAACATTTGTAGGCCTCATAACTTGAACTGAGATAATGCCTTTCTGTCTCTTTCTCTCTTCTCTCCATCCCATGGGTCACCAAAACGTCTGTCCTTCTCACCGCCCAAGTCCAGTTAACTCAGACTTTGTGTCGTCTTGCCACATAATGGCAGTTTTGTTCCTTCGCAACTCGCTCGGAGTAAATTTGCATTCGCGACAGATATCTCATTCTCTCTGCCTACGTACGGAGGTCCTTCGCGTCACCTGTGTGGGAGTGAGGGGCTGCACTTAGACAAAGTGAACAATATCTCTATACCTCCGTCCTCCCACTTCTCTCCGCTGACTAGAGGGAAAGTCAGATTCGGGGTTGCAGCGCACCAGATGTTGTTGCTGTAATGCTGAAACTAGATGCTGGATACGTGCTGTGTGAAGACTCTGTTCCCCAACTTCGAAGCTTTTTGTATCTGATGACAAATGTCACTTGAACTTTGATCCTGATCATGGTTTTAGTTGTCTTAAGATTATGTCACTGTCGCATTTGAAAGTTAGATCATCTGATCTGCAACATCTCCTATTTTAGACAGGCACTGATGTTGCCTGAAAGCTTTGTTTTTGAATTTTTAGGTCATCTTTGTCATGTATATAGCATTTTTTAATGCTGAAAGTTGTACAGTTATTTCACAGGGACTTAAAACAGTTTGGTAGTGGGAACTAAAGCCCGTTGGCACTTTTTGATTAATGTCAGACATAATACTGCAGAAATGCTCTCATTTCCTTGCTGATGCTGTCTGTCTTGTTACCATGGTGATCCTCATGATACATCATATAGGCTTCATAACAAGAAAATAACATCAGATCGGTGCTAAGACTCACAAATTATGCTTCTCTTTATCACCTTTTTAGGTTGCATCTTTTTTATGGTGAATGAAATGCGGAGGAAAAATAATGCCAGATCAACAGGGAAAGGCACCCCAGGGAGTTTCCTTTTGTCTGTGTTGAATTCATTGATCATCCGCTAACCTTCTGCTTTCATAGGAGTTTCTGGTTTTGTTTTTTACAGAAGTCTCTTATTTTATTTTTGGTCACCTGGTCAGGAGGATAAAGTGCAGATACAAAATAGATGGTATGTGGAGAGGAAGGAAGACAGGACGGGAGCCAGACTTGAACTTGCAACATGTTTTTTTTTTTTATATTTTGTGCAACACGTATAAATGCATACAATTTTAATGTTTTTTAGGGCACAAATAACTCCCTCTTTGTATACATTAGGATTGGTGTGTGTGTCTTTATGTGGGCGTTTATGTTTTCATGTTTATTTGCATGTGTTTATAGGAAGATTGGACTTGTCAAGCTTTAACACACTTCAACTTTAAAAGCATGAGGGTTCCCATGGGTCCTTGAAATCCTCGAAAGTTTGTGAATCTGGGAGAAAAAATTCAAGGCCCTGGGAATTTTTTGAAAATATACTTACATAGATACAGGTCATTGAAAGTGCTTGAATTTAATGCAAGAAGTTTTCTGGAAAAAAATCCATATTATTCCCTGTGTAGTGTAGGGTAATATCATACAAATTCTAGACGTTTTAAGCACACGTGCTAAACTGTTTGATTTAAATGCTTATATTTTCTGTATGCGAATGTTGTTTCATACCAAAATGCTTTTTTGCATAGTTGTGTTTGACACATGAAAACGTCTCGAGTTATGTATGTAACTGTTGTTCTCTGAGAAGGGAACGAGACGCTGCGTCTCCCTTGCCATACTTCCTGCACCCTGTAACGCCATCCTTGGCAATATTTAAGATAGCGATATACTTCCTGGCTCCCGCGTCACCCTGTCTTTGTTGTTAAGCCTCATCATTGGTTGAATTTGATATACACATTCAGACGCAATTACCCCTGGAGGCGTCCCCAAAGTGATGCAGCGCGAGTTCCCTCGAAAGGGAACTTTAACAATGTATCCTAAAAGGTAACACAATGTTACCTTGCTCTCACTTAAAATGTTTCCCCACATTTAGTTCTTGAATTTGAGGGGATTTGACCTGGAAAGTCCTTGAATTTGAAGCTAACTAAGGTGTGGGAACCCTAAAGCATAACAGACTCATAATATTTACCCTCAATGTGTAAAATAATACAATAGTTAGAGATGCATTGATTTATTGGCTAATAATTGGTATCGGTCGATAAAAGTTTAAAAATAGCCGATATGGAATGCCGTAATTTCGTAATAGTTTTTTTAAATCTGCTTTTAGTAAATATTTCAACCATTTTTGCGTAAATCTGTAAAGGAAACCAGGCTATTGAGACCTCCTTTTTACTGGGCAAAACCTTGATCAAAATCCTCTTGTAGTTCAATTGTAAAACACTGTAGTGTTCCAGTAACACTACTTTCTCTAACACACACTAAATGTTATAAAACCATCATCTGGGACCGCCGATCAATACACTCAGTTTTTCCACTCAAACTTCTCACCCACAATCGAACAACATTTTTTAGCGGTAAGCAACAACTTGCAAAGTAATCTTCATAACATCTGAATTTGCCATGTAGACGGTAGATGCCTTTGGTTTGAAAAGCAAAAGGAATAGCAAAAGTCACTGAAGTGCTGATGGCATGCACAGATGTCCCACACGCTCTGCAGGTAACAAGAAACGCGTCTCATCTGTTGAGCCTCGTGTTGTGGTTTTGGTCTGCGGTATCTGTGTCCCTCCTCTATGCAGTCAGGGGTTCAGGTGTCACCCGCACAATGCACACAACCGGGCCGTGTATCAACAACGAAAGATGACATCTGTGTTTGCCTCCTGCTCTCCAGATCTCCAGGCAGCCGTCTGGACGTACTGGAGGTCAAGGTGCAAAATTCAAAAAATCTAAATTGAGAAAAGTTGGCAAATAACTTTGGTAATGTGTCATGCACGTGTTATGCATTACTAGAAAGTGATGCTTGCTTTAGCGAGCACCATTACACATGCTGACAGAGAAATGATGCTCTGTTATGTGATGTTTTTATGTTGAGAACTTGGCAGCTGTTCCCCCCTCTCTTTTTTCGTTCTCTCTTTCCTTCTGTCTCGCTCTTTTTATATCTCTTGAGAGAAACTGGGCTCCCATTCGAACAAACGTGTGTAAATGTTCACGTAATGTGTTAATTAAACCGCATGCTTAGTGCTATAAAGGCTACACATTTACAACTCCTCCCTACCAACGTAAATCTACATGGCGCTGGCGGTTCTTCCGGGATTTGTAAATATATTTGTAGGATTTTAGATGAGATGCTAGATTGTTGACACATGGCAAGATGTGGAAAATTATGGTGGCTGTTTTTGTTATCAAACTTTTGATGTTGATGTGCTGCTTGTGTCTTCTGTCCCATTTACAGAGCCATTGAGGTTTAAATCTTAGGGAGATGGGACTTGGGCTCCTGCCCACAAGAGAACGAATCCAAGTGCAACCCCTATAGCTGTGACCGGTTTGCCGTGAGGCCCCGTACCCCCTTCTCATGGTGAGTGCACTTTCTCTTATTAGAAAAACAAGTTGGTCAAGAATCAAATTTTTTAGACGTAAGACTTTCTTTATGCCAAAAAATCATTAGGATGTTAGTAAAGATCATGTCCCATAAAGATATTTTTTTTAATTTCATAGCATTAATAGTGTTGCTAAGGACTTAATTTGTACAACTTGAAATGCAATTTTCTCAATATTTAATATTTTTGCATCCTCGTATTCCAGATTTTCAAAAAGTTGTACCTCTATATGGGCCCTGTCCCAAATGGCGCACTTCATGTGAACTTTCGGTCTCGTGGCCTTAAATTGCGCGTGTTTGCTTAGTCTACGAGTCCGTAGCGTGTCCCATCTGTTGTTTTTACGCTCCTAAGTGTGCTCATCAGCGCCCTCTTTGCACCCTTGATGCGGCCTTCGGCAAAGCCTGCACTGCTGCAGGCTTCGCGCACTTCACCAACCCAGAAGTCTTTGCAAAAAAGCAATCAGACCAATCAGACGACGGATGGGAGGTGTTCACACTGATGGGCAACTTCTCTTCCTATTTCTGGCGTGATGCTCGACCCAAAATGCGACTCTGGTACTCCCTCGATCGTGGACTGGCGTCAAGGGTCCCTAAGGTCTGGACTACATGATGGTATCAAATTGTGGACTCTGAAGTGAAGTCCAAAGTGTGCCGTTTGGGAAAGGGTCATAGTATAAATCTCAATTTCCCCTTGTGGTATTTCCCATTTTTGTGGTCATGGTCACACATGCATATTGGATTTTGGACTAAGATAAATAAATAAAATAAAAATCAATGAGCAATCAATAAAACACATGTCATTTCGTGGCCAGTTAGGACACAATGAATGGGTATAGTTTGCTAAACGTCCCATATGGATACTGACGAGAGTCTCAGAGAAACTCTTCAACTTCAACATAAAATCCAAACCTACATAAACAACACCATTCAAAGTTTGCAGAAGACTTTTTAACACTGCTCTGCTGGAGTGCTGTCTCGCGATTTAACCAAAACAAGGTTGTAATCTGCAGAAGCCATATAAATTTACATTCTCCTCCATCCAAAGAATTTGTTCTGCATGCAGCCAACAGATAGTAACAACTCCTCTGACAGACACTCTGGCAAACACAAAACCTCTATAATGATTCCATATGTGCTGCAATTTACTTGTAAAGTATGTCGGACTATTAAACAGTCCCTGCTGCTACAACAACCTCTCAAGTGCTTATCGATCAAGAATAAAGAAAGTTAAACAAACTTAAAAAGCTTTTGTTTGGCTTTCTTTTACTTCTTAACTTTCAAAACTTTTATAGTATTTCATAATGCAAACATCACTTATTTTTTTCCTCATATTTAAGTTTAACGGACATAAACGATCCCCTGGCTCTTTATTTCCCAAACGGTTTCCCAGTAGTTCTGGTTCTAATCGGTCTCTCGTGCTCAAAGATGAAACGCTTCTTTGACAGCCCTTCTTCTTTATACCCCGCCTGACCCTTTAGTTTGCTGAAAACAAGACTTTGTTTCTCTGTCCGAAAACCACATCAGTTCTGTGTCCGCTCGGGGCTCATCTAATTATCCCAGTGACTGTCCATCCATGAAATAGGCATTACTCTGTGAAACTGAGCCAGCGTGGTTTTCCTCTGAACAGTCGTGATAGCTTAGCAACAATGGGACAGACTATAATGACCATAACAACAGCAAGGGCAACACCAGAGGATTATGGGGGATTATTACCTTTTGATCTGCTCCTAAACCGGGCGGGCAGAGTTATTAGGATAAAGGCTAGTTTATCTTATGTGCTTTTGTCCACCATTTTTCTTTAAACATACATTAACTGTTAAGGGAACGTTTTTTTTTCTTTTTGAAAGAGAAGCTTTGAAAGCAGAGAGAGCAACGAGAGGGAAGGAATAGAAACAGAAAAAGTTCAATTTAAAGTGTTTATTCTGTGTCCAATGTCCACTTAATCATGGTTTATTAATTTGTATCTGCTTATCTGTAGACTGCTGCTGTCGAAGGGGAGTTAAAGGGATAGTTCACCAAAAAACTTGTATACATTTCTTTGTTTTGCTAAACACAAATGAAGATATTTTGAAAAATGTTAATAACCAAACAGATATGCGGCACTATTCACTTCCATAGTATTATTTTTCCTACTACAGAAGTCAATGGTGCCCCAGATCTGCTTCATTTGTAATCAAGAAATGTATACAGGTTTGGAACAACTTGAGGGTGAGGAAATGATGAGAGTTTTTATTTTTCGTTAAACTATCCCTTTAAGTTTTAGGGATGTAGATGAACCAGTGAGATGTTGTTCAGGACAGACTTAACTAATAGCATTTCCAGAGGATATCGGATAATCCACACTCGTGTTAAACCGTTTAGTAATGATAAATTGTTCATGGTTAAGCTACAGCGGTAACTGTAGGGTGTCTCCTCTGATCAAGGACATCGTTCAAGGGCCCTTTAATGTCATTGAATCCCAGAAGAGCAGTTTGAATCACATTGGTTCAGTGCTGGGACAAAAGTTTCACCCTGATGTGTTCTGAACCAATCTGTCAGAGACTGTCAAGTAATATCTGGGTCATATTTCACCCTCAATAAAAATTATTTATGTTTTGCGTAAAGCCTCAGTTTATGATCTTTAGGATGTTTTGTGTTTGTGATAATTTTACACCCAAACTAATTCTCACTGGCTGGATGTAATTTAATAACATAGTTCACCCTATATTGTAAATACTTATATTAATAATACTTATCCTTATCCTCAAATTAATATTTAAATAAATGTCTTCTGGGGGCTATGGAGGACTGGGAGTGCAAAAATAATAAATAAATACATGTACAATAAATAAATACATTTCGACCACCTCTCTTTAACATTCATTTCACCTGCACTACACTCAAAATCACGTCCACGCTCTTCCCTTGCATGTCATTTTGTAAGAGCAAAAGATGTGACTGTTCTGGCCTCAGAATACGTGTTTATACTAGCATTGCCACTCTTTGCTCCATTGCTATGGCTGAAGAAAAACACGCCCCCTACTCATTAACTATAAATAAATACATTTATAAATAAATAAATGTAAAGAAATAATTAAATGTTCACATAAATACATAAATAAATACATAAATGTGGAAATTAATAAAATAATTAATAAAAATGTATAATTAAATGCAAAATAAATTAATATTTTAATGCAAAAATAAAGAAATCAAAGTTGCAATACTCATTTATGTTTGTTTTTTATATTTCTCTGCATATTTATTTTTGTATTTATTTATTTATGTTTGTTTTATATATTTCTTTGTACATTTTATTTATTTATTTAAAATGTTTGCACTCCCAGTCCTCCATAGGGGGGAACTCATTCGTGTAAGAAAGATATTCATATTTCAACATTTTTAAACTATAAACAGTAGGAAGTAGTGGGGCTTGCTGTCCTTATAAAAAATGTAAGGAAGGGATGTCAAATTGAGAATAATGGGAAATACAATTTTTTGCATTACAGTAATCAATGTACTCGTGTAAATTCAACTCAAAAACTCAAAGATTTAAAAAGCTACATTGTCTTCATGCAAAATATAATTCATTAGGTTGTTTTTCATTTTCCATTAGTTTATCCTGTCTATTTTGTTAAAAAATTGTTTCACGGAATATTAATTGTACAACTTTATTCATTATGTATTTCTCACAGTGAGTGCCAACAAATAAGTGTTTGACTTATTTTCGATGCAAAACATTGCTGAAAGCAGATGTTGTTGTAAGAAAATGATGTTGAATTGTAACATTTTTTAATTTTTAGACCATTTGAGATGATGTCTCATTTTAGAAAACCCACATCGCTTCTGCTCATGCAAGACAGGCACCACCTGTGATCCAAACACAGATCTCATGAGCTTTGTTTTAAAACAGGACATCTGTTTTAGCTGTCTGGTGTTTTTAATTTCTTTTTATTTTAGAAGTGGTTACGAATTAATGTGTTGATAGAAATGGCACTATGTTTTTTTATGCCATACAGATTAGTTAGACATGTCTGTTTTGGTGATGGTCTGTTTTTCCATGTATTTTTATTTGTCAGCAGATTAAGACCAAATGTTCACTGCTTCCTGCATACTGTATACTTCATCTGTTAAAAGCATGAAGTGCTATTTAACAGTTTTTTAATGGAGTTGAACAATTGAGGTCTTTGATGGACAGAAATCCATGCATTTGTTATTTGGGTTTTATATCTGTGATTTTCATTACTGTAATACTGTTGGTCTTTGGTGTGTTTGTGTCTTGCAAAGTGCTGGCCCTTTTAGAGGCAATTAGTTTCTGTCTTTGCCTTCAAAACACTGATGCTTCACCAATGGTGAGTGAAAGCACAGAAGGATGAAAAGTATGTTCTCATGTTCATTCTGTAAACAGCAAACATTCAGCCATGTTGTTTACATTGAAGCAGATTTGTTTGGACTCTTGTCATACCCACGGAGGAATTCTGAGTGGGTGCTCTCTCTGTGGGGTTCCTAGTCACGATCCACTGATATTCCCTTGTTTTCATCTTTTCTCTGATATGTCATCATCTTGTCAGGAAGAAATCAGTGACTAAAACTTAAGAAGGCATGCGCTTTAACACAAAAGTAAAGATAGCAAAATAGGATTCTTGGATCGCTTTAAAATGTTTGTTTACATTCTTATTGTTAATTAAATATAATTTGAAGTCATTTGCAGGTCTTGTATTTAGATAATTTATGTGTATGGTTACAGTTTTTATTTAAAATGGCTGAGGAAATAAAATATCTTTTCTCATGTCCACATTGTACTCGGTCCACAACTTCATTCAGATAGAGGCAGCTTGGAGGTTTTCTGACAGTTTAGTCACAAGCACTTTATTATACTTTTAATTGGTTAAATATTTGCAAAACCCAGTGACAGATGTAAAGGGTGTCCAATAGTAAAGGAATAGTCCATTTTCTTAAAAGAAAAATCCAGATAATTTACTCACCACCATGTCATCCAAAATGTTGATGTCTCGCTTTGTTCAGTCCAGAAAAAATGATGAAAGGACTTTCAAAGGACTATAAACGATCCCAAACGAGGCATAAGGGTCTTATCTAGCGAAACGATTGTCATTTTTGAAAATAAAAATAACAAATATGCTCTTTTAAACCACAACTTTTCGTCTAGGTCCGGTCCAGCGTGACCTAACGTAAATGCGTAGTGACGTAGGGAGGTCACGTGTTACATATATAAAACGCACATTTGCGGACCTTTGTAAACAATAAACTGACACAAAGACATTAATTAGTATCAGTTGACAAACCCACAACGTCAGAACGGTCCTCTTTCAAGACGCTTGTAAGCACTGGGGCGGAGTTTCGCGTTCGTCCTCTGTGACCTTTTGACGTCATGATGTATTGCGTGAGGTCATGCTGACGCTTTCAGGAAGGGATCTAGACAAGAAGTTGTGGTTTAAAAGTGTATATTTGTTATTTTAATTGTCAAAAATGACAATCGTATCGCTAGACAAGACCCTTATGCCTCGTTTGGGATAGTTTATAGTCCTTTGAAACTCAGTTGAAAAAAACTGTTAAGTGTTGAGTTAAGTGTTAAGTGGTGGTGTCCATTGAAGTCCATTAAAATGAGAAAAATCCTGCAAAGTTTTCCTCAAAAAACATAATTTCTTCTGGACTGAAAAAAGAAAGACATCAACATTTTGGATGACATGATGGTGAGTAAATTATCTGGATTTTTCTTTTAAGAAAATGGAATATTCCTTTAATGGAAAAATACATTTCACAAATGCAAACAATAACATAATTTAAATTTTTGGGTACACTGTTTCTTTAAATTTAGTACACACACATTTCTCTTTCAGAAACTGCTGTGTAGATATAGATGCTTGAAAGAGTGGTGAAGTGTGTGTGTTAATCCACAGGGATAGCACTCACCCGCTGCATGGGATATTACGTTTCCTAAAATACCGCAAGTGCCAGGCATGGCTGGGGCACGTAGAGGACATTTTAGATACAATATCATACTTCAGTAGATAAGTGATGTTCCTGGTGATGACTACGGTTAATGAAAAGCAGTGTTCATTAACACACCAGTCAGTATAATGATGGTTAAATGATTATCATGCTTGTTTCTCATGGCTTTGGTAGAGCTTTAGGGAGTTCAGTTTTGTGCTATGTCTTTGTGTACACACACTACACTATAGCGTAGTGTACTCATTGGACGCACGTGCGGTGATGCGATTACGCATCTGGTTAGAACTTAACGTTTCTGTTTGTTTAATGGTTTGAATAGTTGCTGAACTCTTGAACAAATACCTTGTCGAAAATAAAAAAAAACATGTTTGGTTTCCTAGGTAATTTACATGTTGTTTATTTTGATTGTTATATAAATAAACTACTTTAAACGGATTTCGTTGTTATTTATTCTTAGCGGAGTTTACCAGAAATTACGTGTTTTCCACGAAAGCCCCTTGTTTATGTTGTTACTGCTGAAACAGTATATAACCTAACAACACATGCCTGCCTCCCTCGTGATTTGACCTATGACCTTGAACTGAACTTTGACCCTGACTAATGGCTCCTGAACTTTCAATGTATCCCTGCATCTGCAATTATCATTACAGGGATAGTTTAGTCAAATTTATGTAATACCCTGACCCATCTCTCTCTCCTACATGAACACGCACACACAACTGGATGAATGCCACATGTAGAAGACCTAACTTGGCAGGATCTCGTGAATTGAGGCCATAAATATTTCTAATAATAAAAGTCTAACTTCTTAACATTTTGCTCCTGTGGCCATGGTTTCCATGCAGGGTGCACATTTGTGTTGAAGTGATATTTTAATAGCTTTCAATCCATCACTAATTACCTTCTAATAGCTACTAGTTGGGCTCAGTTTTCAAATGTGTGACAACTTCAAAGCCCTGTTATGAAGACAGCTGTTGTCATATTGCTTTAGCTTTACTTGGGAGATGTTTGATATTTTTATATCCCTTACTTTGCATGTTCATATACAATAAACAATGCCTGTCTAAAACATAAATATGAATTAAATATGATTGCCAAATATCTTTAAAAAACTGTTAGGTCAAGGCAGCGCAACTTCACAAAGTTTTTAAAGCTGTGTTTGATGTTAATTATCCATTGGTCCCACACGTCTGGATTTTTCGGTAGTACATGGCACTTGATTTCAGGGTGTGAGATATCTCACAGCTGTCTCTAATACTGCTTGTTATAGTCTGTATATTCACATAAATTAAAGTAAGTAGAGATCATGCTTAATGAGAGAATGGTCTGACACCTTATAACACGCAGGTGGTGTGTTTCACTGCTCGGCTTGACCTTTAACCTGCTAATGAGCCTGTTTTTTATATTGAGAGCACAATGTTTAGCTTAAGCTCTGTGAGCTCCTCAATGCTGAATCAGTGAAGCTTGTAATTGAATGAATCAATGAAACTTCTGAATTAATGTATTTATTGGATTAAAAAAGATGCAAGAAATTTAACAGTAGGGATAGACTTTCAGACAGTAACTGTACATATCTGTGATGGTGGCCACCCTGATGGTAATGCACTAATTCACCGCAGTGGTTATATAATGTGTGTGGTAGTGATGCGCGGGTCATCTCATAACCATAGACTGTAAAAAATATAACGTCGTAGTGTCCGTGACGTTACCCATAGGTTTGTGAAGAGCGTTTTTGAAGCCAATAGTAGGTGATGCCTGCCATCCCATCTTGTCCGTGAATCACTGGCGGATAAGTAGGCGGATATTACGCAGTGTGCAGAAATGGTCACCTGCAATTAAAAGTTACAAAGGGGACTACTTACGGGCCCTGCGTAATATCATTGTGCCTCCTGCATCCATGGTACAGCAGCAAAGTGCTTTGATTATTCCGCCAGAATGATATTTCCTAGCCATATCTGCCTAGAAAATCGCAACTTTTAATTTTCTGTCAGTCTTAGTACAAAAGGAGAGTCAAGTCTTAAATAGGAATAATATCTAAACTCTTTGGTTATTTTTGAGCACGATGCTAATAGTCTAATCAGATTCAATAAGTTATGCTAAACAAGGCTAAAAGTGGCACCGCCAGACCCGGAGATCGGCTGAATGGATTCCAAAATGGTAAAAATCTGGAAAATAAGCATATTTTCAAAATAAGTGTAGTGTCCCTTTAAGGTTGGGAATTTACATCATTAAAAAGAAAATAAGATCAAGCTGCTAAATCTAATGTAGAGGTATTTAAAGTTATTCTGTACAGATGAATACAAACGCTGCTTTTTAAATGTTGAAAATGTTGATCATTATCCTATCTTGTATTTATATGACCATGCTGGTTTCTATGGTTTATAAGCATATGTGGTTGCCAGTTTACATGGTGATGTAATCGAATGCACTTTTAGGCTGAAATAAAGCCTGTTTTCACTTACATTACAATGTCTACAATGTTTATTTAATGGGTGCGGAGCGGGTTGTAAAAAAGATACTGTGGTGTCGGGACGGGCCAAATAATTTCATAAATGCGGTACCCACACCGCTAGTGTGTGGGTGTGCGCAGGCATTCATGCGCATATTTGCACATGCACAATGATTCATATAGGCTTATATATAATGCATATTTTGAAATATAAAAAACTGATAACAAACTTATCAAACGTATGTGTTCATAGGCGCCGATTTCTTTTTCCACGCGTCGGTTTTCGTCACAACGTTAAAAAATGCTTAGGTTACTTAGCGCCCAAGCGCTTTGAAAAGGAGGTCACGGTTTCTCCATGGTTTTAGACGTGAAATGTGAAGCAATTGAGCATATGTGCTTGGCCATTTCGGTGGGTGCTTGAACCCTGAATAACCCAGGGATCGGCACCTATGTGCGTGTTTATTCTAGTACTTCCATCCGTGAAACAACACACGGTTCAAGCGAGGAACCTTATTGGTGTCATGTTTATACTGCCCTACAAAGGCTAAGTGCAATAACTACGCAAACACTGAAACTGACAAAAATGCCCTTAAAGTTTTTTACACAAGCCAGTCAAACATGTTACTGCAATTTTGGCACACACGTTTCTCTGAAATGGGACAAAATTGAATCAGGAGACTTTGTCACAAGACGCAACAGATCTCACAAAGCCAATTTCAACCCTTAACTCAATTTGACCAAATGCGTAGTTACTGCGCTTTGGCTTTGTAGGGCAGTATAGCCGTGCTAAAAACGTGTTTTGATGTGTACTGATTCACTGCGCAGATTTATACTTTTTCGCAACCATGAGTGATCAAGAGAGTGTCTTGCCTCATTGTTCTGCCCCAAAGCCAGCGGGGTCATCATTCATTTCAGTTGCCCCCCGATTCTGCTGGCCGTTTGCGTTCACACAAATTTGATGACATCTCTTGGTAAGATTGAACATAGTTTGGGACGTGCGCACCACCGCGGTTATAGTTAGTTATATTGGCCTTGTATCGGCTACTGGCCAAATTGCGTTCTCAATATCAACCATATAAAAAACCCATATCAGTCTGCCACTATTCAACAGACAAAGTCCATTATAGTATATCATTATAGCATGAAATAATTCATTTGTTGACACTGAAAGCAAACTGTGCTAATGCTGAATTGGTGCCTCTTTATTTCACCCAGTCAGATTCATTATTTTTGAGTGAGTGTATCTTTGTTTTAAACTCTTATGCAAAGCAAAGCAAAATTAATTTGTGAAGCAAATTCTCAGTGCAGCTCGAATCATTTTAGACGGTCTTTGACTTGATGTGGTTTTCCTTTGCACATCTATTGTGGGGTCATTGCTCATAATGTTGGTTTTAGAGAAATCATTCCAGGGAACAGGGCTGTAGACCTGCATTTAATTTCCTGTGTTGTATCAATGAGACATTTAGCTTTTAAAGTCTTTAACCTTTCCCATCTGAATAGCCTCTTTAGACTTACATAGGGTCACTTAACATCATAAACCCTCTTCTAAATGAATAATCAATATACTGTATATTTACAGTGTCTCTTTGCCTTGCGTACCTTACTGTGCTTTACTTGTCCTTTCTGCCCCATCCTATGTGTCCTGTCTTGTTTGTTTATGAGAATGTGTGTCTCTTTGCACCCTAGGGAATTTCTTGTCTAGCCTGATTGATTGACAGTTCATGGTACCATGAAGCCTCATGGGAGTGGACGGCCATGGGGAGAATTTGTTTAACCCTGAGATTACACACATACAAGCCATAAAAGACCTCATATATATTCATTAATCTTATACCCTGTCACACTGATGTGCATTTGTTTTATTGCATGCGTGTCTTTGAAAAATGAAGTAGATTGAAAACGCGTTCAAAAGCGAATGTGATTGTGATTGATTCATGTTCATACATGTTCAATTAATTTGATATATTATTACTTATTATCAAAATAATTATTCTGTACATTATTAGTACATTATTAGATTGTAGGATGTTTGCGGTTGCCTAGCAACATTTTTTAATTATGGAAATCTTGGTTTCCTTTTCTGTTCTGTGTTTTGGTTCAAGTTTTCTTGTTTTTGGTCTCAGTTTGACACTTGAGATCTCGAGTGTGACCACCTGATAGCTGACCTGGGGTTAGAGGATAACACGCAGCCAGATGCCACTTACAAATCAGCAGTGACCCTCCCTACCCTCTGTCCTAAAATCTGTGGAGGTAAATTAATAGAACAAGTGGTGGCTAGCCCTGTCGCCATGGCAATGCTAATCATGTCTTCCAGCGTGATTGGGTCTTGCCTCGGATACAATGCATTGGTCTGGTTTTCTGATTGGAGGATCACTTATGGTATGGTGGTGATCTTGTGTGCGATTTGTGAAGTTAATAGAAAAGGGTTTCCAGATACTGAAACACCTTTGATTTATGTTAAAGCCACAAATTCAAAAGCATGCGCCAAAAAGACCAATGAATGTATAATCTTTATTTCACCTAATTTCTTTTGTTTTTATGTAGTACACAAGAGGCAGCAGCATTTATTTTTTCAATTTTCGTTAGTTTTCTTTACAATACAAAAAAATTGCATGTTAAACTAAATGTTTAGGTTTGCAAAGCATATAACTTACATGCTTGTAATCAACAAAGCAAAAACGTATAATAATATAAACTGGCTCCATTCCGCATTAGATTTTTCCATCAACCGACTCAAAACTTGCACACTGGCACCATTTTGACCCTTGAGCCATTTTTATATCCGTAAATTTTTTTTAAAATCTGGCAGCTGGGGTGCCGGAAAAATAGCGTAAAATAACGGGAACACAAAAAAAACACAAGAATTTTTCCATAATACAAAAATAGTTTTTTTCTGTAATTTTACATTAACACTGTAAAAAAATCTGTAAAAATTTTTACAATTCTAGCAGCTGGGGTGCCAGAAAAATAGCGTTAAATAACGGGCACAATAAATTAAAGAAAATTTCCGTAATAAACAAATACAGTTTTTTTTTTTCCTGTAATTTTACATTATTCATATGGTTTTTGGTTATTGCTCTTTTATGGGTAGTGAAAATCAAAACACCAGCAGCCAATAATAATATGGTGCTAGTTCTTTCCTGCATCCCTAAATCCTACATATGTGCCTTTGTTGAAAGACATGGAGCATAAAATAGTTTGTATTGCCTGTTTCTTAGCTTTCACTCATCTCATTCATTTACAAAATCTGATCAAGATGCCACAAATAATCGTAAAACATTCCTGCAGTCAGCTGTGATGATGTTGATGATGATATATTTGGCACAGTGATGACGTACCCTAGCTGTAAAATTTATGTCCGTGCTAAAGAATAACATTTATCTAAATGTAATTCTATCCTTTGTCGTGTTTACATTGTGTAGCACATTCTTGACCCGCTGCATCGCATCTCCTGCACTCCGTGCATTATCTTAACTGGATTATCAGACTGAAAAGAACAGGCCAGGTTCATGAAATATGTCCATGCGTCTTCTGGCTGCCAAACATCCATTGTTTAGTACTAAAGAGGCACGGTAGTGTTATTGATGGTCCATCTAAGGGTTGAGACGGGGAATGTAGGTCAGCTGGGTCAGTTTGATTCATTGATTGTGATGTGTGTCAGTTTGCTGGTTTCCACTCTCTATCTCTGTATTGTTAATTGCTGGTTGACTGATCCTGGACATGTATTCAGTCGTATGTGAAGCGGGTTTCTGACAGAAGAATCTGCCCTTGGGCATGCTTTTAAGCAAGCAGTGGGCTCTGCCTTTTACCAGTTCATTGTGGCAAGGCAGATTGGAAGTTGAAGCATAACAAACTTGAAGTGGTCAAACATGTCGAGAGTGTAATTGAACTGAACTGTTTAAGTGGATTTATTATTTTATTCAAGTAACAAAATGACTGTCCTTAAAGTCAGTAAGTGGAATTTCGAATTTTGAATCAGATTTATTGTCTTTGTTTCTATAAAAAAAATGCTGGGATATTTTTAACCCAGCGATGATGCTTGCTTTGTAGAGTGTACAAAGCAAGCGTCATCGCTTTTATTTACTGTAGATGTTTGGCTTTAATCCACACTCTAAAAGAAAATGTTGGGTTATAATTTAACCTATGCTGGGTTGTTTTAACCCATGTTGGGTCAAATATAAACAGTTTCTGGGTTAATTTAACAAAATTTTTGATCAAACGCTTGGTTAAAAAACTGACTGCAGATTGCAGGTTTGCAGGGATAGTTCGGCCAAAAATGATATTAAACCCATGATTTACTCAACCCCAAGCTGTCCGAGTTGCATATGTCCACCGTTTTTCAGACAAACACATTTTCGGATATTTTAGAAAATGTTTTAGATCTTTCAGTTGAATAAATGTAATGTTACGTGGTCCACGACCTTCAAGTACAAAAAAAGTGCGTCCATCCTTCCAAACGGCTCCAGGATGATAATCAAAGGTCTTCTGAGTGTAATCTGCGCGGTGTTGTTGTAGAAATATCCATATTTAAAACTTTATAAATTAAAATAACTAGCTTCCTTTAACGCCGCCATCTTAGTCGCGTCCGCTTTCAAAATGAGAGTGTACGTAGTTTATGGAGGGTTCTGTGCTGCTGGTCTGTGCCCCCGCCCTTCAAATTTGTCATACGTCACTAAGAAAAGTGCGTACACTACGCTAATACTCTCTCCTGAATACAGAGGAGTCTAAGATGGCGGCGCTACCGGAAGGTATTTATTTACGTTAATAAAGTTTTAAATATGGATATTTCTACAACAACACCGCGTGGATTACCCTCAGAAGACCTTTGTTTATCATCCTGGAGCCGTTTGGATTTAATTTGTGAAGGATGGACGCACTTTTTTGGACTTGAAGGTCGTGGACCCCGTAACTTCACATTTAATCAACTGAAAGATCTAAAACATTTTCTAAAATATCCGAAAATGTGTTTGTCTGAAAAACGATGGACATATGCAACTCGGACAGCTTGGGGGTGAATAAATCATGGGTTTAATATCATTTTTGGCCGAACTATCCCTTTAAAAGTCTTGTAAAGTCTTAAAATGCTGGATTGATTCAACACTTGATTGATTGGTTAAAATATGGATAAACCCTACGGTTGGGTTTAAAATAACCTATGCTGGGTTGTTTCAGTCTATGGTTGGATCAAATATAGACATTTTAAACCATTTTTTGATTTAACCCAGCAGATTTTCCAGAGTGTTAAAGTAATGAATGAGACCGCAGTCTCTCCTGACCAAAGGAGGAAATCCGGCCGTTGTGTATCAGACACCGTGCTCTCCCCTAATGTGGGAGAGACATTAAGGAAGTCCAGTGAGTTGTTTATTGTCCAGCCAGCTGTGTGCATTCACTTTTGTCCCTTTGAGTATTGCAGCCGTTTAGCCTCAAACTGATTTCTGGAAAGATTTTAATGATTGCTAATAAACATAAAAAGGATTGATTTCAGCGGTGGGAAGCTGGTTAAATGACAGTCCAGAGTCTAGACAATGAGAAGATAAGATTTGGCCCATTTCTGAAAGATGAGGAATGCCTGATCAACCTCATTTCGTTTTTTTTTTTCTCAATGGAAAACAGGAAACAACATTATCCTTAAAGGTGTAGTATGCAACTAGTGAACAAACATGTAGCCCCTACCAAAACTGGACGCGCCTCTATGTTTTGATAGCATCACAGTGTTTACGCTCACTTATAAACAACTTAAAATAAAAGTATTTTATCATCATTTAAAGGTGAAGTACAAAAGTCTTATAAGGCCACCGTGCTAGCATTAGATTTGTTGTTTGCGCAATGTTATAGTGATCATAATTGTTTCTCAGTCTCTTTAATAGAAAGCACCCACAAAATGCAGGAAATGTGTGTATAGTATTAAAAACTGTATAAAAATGTAAACTAATGTGTCAAGTTTTTAGTGTAAACTCCTCTTCCGCTTGAGCAATAGCAGGAAACTGCAGGATCTCTTAAACCTAAATAAAATTAAATCCAATTTTAAAGAAATTAGTCTTTTTACTTAATTCTGCTCAAAAACGCTCAAGGTGTGTTCAGTGCCAAGAGAGGTCACACTAAACACCAACGATGCCTAAAAAATGTTTTTTTCATTATTTTGTACATATTTCCTGTATTTTCTGTTTGTATTTTAATAAAATAGATTAAAAAATAAATATGGAAGGACATTAAAACTTCTCAAACAACAAGTCTGGTTGTGGTGGTCTAAGACTGGAACAGTATATAAAAAAGGCAAAAAGGTATGTAATGCTGTCTTATGCCCTAAAAGGCTTGACTTGTGAAGGGAGTTTGAGATCACGTCTGTTGTAGTTTAGTTGTACTATTAAATACTAAACAAAGTCACATCTGTTCGCCTACGAGCAATGTAATAGAAAAACCAGGAGAGAAGTTTGAATAAGTGATATTTACATATTATGTTGCAGTTTAATTAAGCATTCATTTTGCAGTGTTTCTCAGCCATCAAAATTTGTTAAACACATTCAGTCTGACTCTGAACATTTACACTGGAATTGGATCATCTTCTAAAGACATTTGCTATGTTTTGAAAGCTTGTCATGACATTGCTAGAGACCAGAAATGGGTCACCTCAGTTACGCCAAGTGTCTGTTTTTAAATACTGTAAACTCACGTACACAAGCACACAGGAGAAAAACAGATTTGAGTCAATTAGCCAAGTAAGATTGTTGTACAATGTAGAGCTAACAATAGTTTAATAAAAAAAAAATAAACTTCTGAACTTGATCTTCATCAACGATGTTTAAATGATTAAACATTAGAGTATTCACATTGATCTATTTTCCCACCCATTATCAGAAATGTAGCATGTATTTTCGGCAGATACCAGATGGCTTTCAGAGTGCCCAATTTAAGCATAAACTTGTCTTTAAATAGTCCTGTAGCTGTGTTGTATTATCAGCATGTCTTGATTCTGCGAGTCTGTCGCGTGATCATTCTAATATCTGTCTGTCGCTGGATTATTAATGAGATATCGACCACAGCACCTGAGCAGGTTATTTTTACTCGTCGTCCTGAAATCGAACACCAGGGAAACACAATTGTGTGTGTCTTTGTGTTCAGAGAGACATTATAACCTCTAAAAATGCTTACTGTGCTGAATACTGTATCTGCTTGTTTCAATGAATTACCAGTGGTCTTTTATTCAGAGACTTCTTGGTCTGTCTTCTCCTTCACTGGTTTCAAGAAGTCATTAACCCCCCCCCCCCCAAACTTGATCAAGTAAATCTTAAAATACAGGTGGAGAAAATGACTGGGTCATTTTTCAAGACTAACCTTTAGTAAACATTAGGGGGCGGTTTCCTGTACAGGGTTTAGATTAATCCAGGACTAGGCCTTATTTATATTAGGACATTTAAGTAGTTTTTCCAAAAAAACCCATACAAAAACAATACTGATGTGCATCTTGAGACAAAACAATGGCACCTATATATGTTAAAGGGACACTCCACTTTTTTTTGAAAAAATGCTTATTTTCCAGCTCCCCTAGAGTTAAACATTTGATTTTTACTGTTTTGAAATCCATTCATCTGATCTCCAGGTCTGGCACTAGCACTTTTAGCATAGCTTAGCACAATCCATTTAATCTTATTAGACCATTAGCATTGTGCTAAAAATAACCAAAGAGTTTCGATATTTTTCCTATTTAAAACTTGACTCTTCTGTAGTTACATTGTTTACTAAGACCGAAAGAAAATTAAAAGTTGCAACTTTTTTTAGGCAGATAGGCAGTTGGATAGGAACTGTACTTTCAAACTGGCATTTTTTAACGCAATGCTAATGGTCTAATCAGATTCAATGGATTGTGGTAAGCTATGCTAAAAGTGCTAACATTAATTGTATTATTAATAATTAATATTATTTTAAAATTGCTATTAAATATACTGTAAATAATAACTACTATTATTTATTTTTGTATAGGGCTGCAACGATTCGTCGACGTTGTCGACAAAAATCGATAATAGAAATAGTCGACAATGAATTTCATTGTCGACGTTGTCGCCAGACATGTTTTTTTCCGGCCGAGTGAGGCATCTCTCTTCATTACAATCGCTGCGTCCCAAACCGCCTACTTCCATACTATATAGTAGGCAAAGAGTATGAGAAGTAGTGCTTTTCACCTACTATATAGTATTGAAGTATGCGGTTTGGGACGCAGGGACTCTCTGCCGAGAGTCGCACATGCGCATTAGCGTCTATGCTGTGCGATAACATACAGAAATGGCGGTGTCCAACGCAGCAGCTTTGCTACCAAAACATATGAAGTTTGGGAGCATTTTAGCCTGGATACGGCGAATAAAAAGATGACCTGCATGGTTTGCAAAGCAGTCTTTGCGTATCACGGCAGCACCTCGGTGATGCACGAACATTTAAAGAGAAAGCACGTCGGACAGTTGAATGAAACGGAGTTTGACTCGCCTCGGTAAGATTTAAATAACATGGAAGCCAATACGTTTTGTTTTGGATGTACATTGTACATTTTATAAGCGTATTTTCGCTTAAAAAAACAAAACAAAAGTTTAACGTTATGCCCGACTGTGCCTAAATTAAATGCATTTAAATTAAATGCATGCTGTCTGAAGAAGAGAGCCACCATGGACCCCTTTCTGCAAAAGAAGCAGACGTGCACCCCACAACAGGCGAATGCCCTCTGAGTATATATATATATAACTCAGTTTTTTTAAATTTCTGAAATCTCGTTTTTTTGGTTGTCCATTCAAATTAATATCAATTCAACTGCAGTTGGTTTGTTTTGATTTAAACCTTCATAACTTAAAAAAATACAGCATATATATATATATATATATATATTAAAATAGCTGAAATACATAACTTCGTTTTGGTAAAATCATAGTAGATGCAATTATTAAAGATGTTAAAACTTGTTGTCATTGAATGTACAAAAAAAATACATTGAAGTACCCCCTTCTTTCTTGTGTTTACTATAATTTTCCACAGAATTTAGGCAATCTCATGCTAAATTATAGAAAAATGTATTAATTATTCGATAAGTCGACTAATCGTTTCAATAGTCGGTGACTAGTCGACTATTAAAATAGTCGTTAGTTGCAGCCCTATTTTTGTATTGCTTTTGCTTTTTATTACTTAAAATATATAAGGTATTTGTACCTCATGTTGTGTTTTGTTCAAAACTTCACAATAATGCTCTAAACGCATTGAGATTTCAGGGCTTTTTTTGTTATGAAAATATTTTCAAAATGCAAAACTATAAAATGCCTCATGTTCTTTATGCATGAAATACAATAGTTAAAAAAAATTTTTTGGAGTCTGATTTAAGGATTGTTCGCTCACACCATGCAGTCAGAACGCCAAAATAGTGGAAGACCAGAAAGGCAAGTATCAGGATGCAAGTATAATTTTACAAGTGACTGAGACTCATCACTGGTTGACTGGTCTCTGAGGACAAGCTTAAGTGTGCTTCTTAAAGGACCCCAGGACAATAGAGACAATCATGCTGCCTTGATTCTGAATGTCACGTATGAGTGCACAAGGAGACGATAATAATCCACGACGTAGAGAATCTCATTCCTGTTTCTAGTTTGTTTATTCTGACTGAGCCCCTTGAACGCTCGCAGTCTAACCCCCCCCACCGTTTTACATGAGACTCCTGGTTCGACTGTTGCTATGCAACGTTTTGCTGTCGTTAAGTTGAAGCATTAATTAGAGTGTTACATTTAAATACCAGTGTTATCGCCTCTCCCAATTGCCACGGCTGGCGTATTTGCACTCAAGTTTCAGATTCCACCGCAGGGGCATGGCGTACAGTATCGCTTCAATTGTCTGTCTATAGTTACTGCATATCTAATATCTTTTACTATCTTTTATCTTTTACTTTTACTAGCATATAGTAATAGTCATCCTCTGCTGTGTCTTAGAGCTACTGTAGTCTCAGCCTTGCTCTTCATATCAATGGCTGATGCATAATGGACACAAAATTTTAAACGCTTTAGAAGTTTCAAAGTTGTATTTTAGAGGATTTCCATGCAGGTGGCGATAGGACATCGACATTTTCACATCCATTAAATAAAGTGAACTGGATTATTCAGACTCGGATCAGACTCTGTCTTAGTCAGGCTTAAGGTACCCATGTTATAGCTTATATGCTTTTACATGCCATTAACTGTGACAGTCATCAGCCCACACATTATTTTTCTTGTAATTTGTATTGTTATGGTGCTGTCAGAATTCATATTTCTCTAGAGCGGGAAGTGGAGCTGTTGGGATGCCAGCAGGGTGGGATGTCAGGACCACTTACCTGACTGGGAGAGCTGGAGCAGCATGAGGCAATCCAGCCCAATTAGATTTCAGTCTCCTCTCATCCTCCTTCCTGCATCTCTAATATGTCACTTCCTGTGAGCACTGAAGTGACCCTTTCACCAAAGCTGGCAGTTTGACCAAAGACTGGGTATACAGTGCCCTCCAGAGGAATCGGGACATTAAAGACAAAATTGCTCAGTTTGCTGGGGATACTTTTTGTAGGAATACTTTTGGGACAAAAACATTTGATTGCGTGCATGCTTTTCCACAAAGTAATACAACCTTTCATCCGGATTTATGAGTGGTCACCAAATGCAAGACTCAAACTGGTAAAGCAATGGATTAAACCGATACTGCACATTGTCTGCTTTTTAGGAATGTGACGATAAATGCCGATATACACTAATAATCAGTGTTGGGGGTAACACATTTCAAGTAACGTGCATTACGTAATAATATTACTTTTTTGAAGTAACGAGTAAAGAAATGCATTACTTTATAAATGTACACATTATATTTTTTTAAAAGTAATGCGAGTTACTTTTCAGTTTAATTAGATGTAAAAAAAAAAAAAACAATGTACTGCATTAAACTTAACGTATTAACGTAGAATTAAACATTCTATGCGTGAACAGTTTCAGTCAGAAATGGAGATGGCAGACCAGAGCTTGACATTTTTGCGATGGAAATATGCAATTTATGAATGCAGAACTTCTCAGTCATAAAAAACAACTGCAAAGTATTGCAAAGTAACTTAAAAGTAACTTAAGCATTACTTTCCATGAAAAGTAAGTAATGCAATTAGTTACTTTTTTGGGGAGTAACTTAATATTGTAATGCATTACTTTTAAAAGTAACTTTCCCCAACACTGCTAATAATACGTGGCCGATAACTATTCTGAATCTCACAGCCGATATTATGCACAGCTGTTTCATGTACTACAGCTTTTAATAAGTAGTCCTTATCGATCTGAATAGTTTGAGTGGTTTTTAACATGCATTTGAAAAAGCAACACTCGTCAAACATAATCATTATACATATATAATCTATATTATCATGAAAATACCTGAAAAGGTTTGAAGAACAGCAATATAAATATATCCTTAAGCCATTTCCTGGAGCTGTGTGTGTAAATGGTTCTTCTTCTGCGGCCCACATTGATTTTCTTTATTGTCTTTATACTTATAAAGGGCATCTTACATATGTCCTCTATGTTGTTTATCTAACATAGCTGTGTAGACTATACTTATTGTGGCTCCTTAGACAAAGTGTTAAATGCTCTCTCATTTTTCACTTTGGATAAACGTGTCTTCTAAATGAATAAATGTAAATGTTATGCTATTAAAGCTTGAAAGCTTATAGAAATGTTTTTGGATTTAATTCAAGTTGAACTAAATCAACAGTGTTTATAAAATAAAGTTGGTAGCCACAGAAAACAATTTAGATTTATTCTCATTTGTTTTAAAAACGGTTATAGTAAATCAAGAAAAGTATGCAGACAATAAATGTTTAAAAACACCCACTATAGCTACAAGAATAAATTTACTGATTTAAATTTAATTAAGTAATATATTTTGCCTATATCGTCTATATTTTACCGTTATAACAAAAGTCATAAAGTTTGTAAATGCGTGGATATCAAGAGCTCATATAACTTCATCGTTTATGTGGAGCTGAAAATAACAAAGTTAAATTGAATATGAAACATTCCTTTATGTAAAAAACAAAAATATTGTATTGGAATATACTAATCGCAAATTTATTCTGGCCCTGGACTGATGCATTGATCTGAAGTAACGTCGGCATTTCAGTTTTAGACGAACACTTAAAGCTGTGTAGCTGTAGGGCCATAAATTTCAAGTCCTTTCAGCACCAGCGGTAGCACAATTTATAACCACTGCCATTTTAAAGCCAGAAAAACAAAGAGAAAGTTCAGTGTCATTCTAGAAAAAACATCTGACATGAACAAAGCCATTATGTGGGAAGATAAAACAACATTTTGAGTGTTAGTCATTAAGTAAATAATCCTGTTTCAAATAGCAGTCTGCGGTTTGCAATGCTGTTACTAGTGCTGGAGAAAGGTTAACCTGATAAGGAACACTGTGCCGTACACGGCACACCCCCTCCCTTGCACGTGAGGCTGCATTACGTCATTGTAACTTTGAAGCATTAAATCTTCAAAATATACGGTCATGCGACACATCGTTGTAAAGCTTAGACTTTCGGGATTCCATTAAGCGCACACAGAAAGCATAATATGATTTTTAGCAGTCATAAAACTGTAATCTAGTTGTTAGTTACCTGAACCGGGCGGCGCCGATTTAGGATATTTACTTACCTTCAAAATCTTTCATTTATCCGCTTCGGTGAAATTGTCCAAAACAAATTGTTCATAAATCCCCAAAAGTCCAAGGAAATGGAATATCCAAGCCTTTTAATCCAAAACGATTTGTTCATCTCACAATCTTGACGTTTCTGACCGAATTACGATATAAATAGTGTATACAATAAGTTCACTAACAGACATTCGTTCGAATCTCACTTTTCATTCATGATTTATAATGAATATATTCGGATGTCATGTTTATTGTGCAACGTCTGAGGAACAAATGCGCCCCCTTGTGGAATTTCAGCCGTTCCATAAGAGGCTACAGGAATAGTCAACCATTTTGCCATATTAAACTATGTTATTAAGTCAACCTAGACGAATTAATGCATACCTATCTTGCGTGCACTGTACAGCTCATGACGCGCTGTACAGTGCACACAAAATGTGTTAGCATTTACCCTAGCCCCTTTCATTCCTATGGTACCAAAAAAAAGTTTTATTTTGTGGCACCATACTTACTGGTACAACTCCTCATGTAACAGTCTTTTGAATATGGAAAACACGGAAGTGTTTGGTGGCTTCCCTGTTTGGTACCATAGGAATTAATGGGTCTAGGCTAAATGCTAACACATTCACGATGCGCTGTATAATTTATGGCAAAAGTTTTATTAATAAAACTTTGTTTTACTAAGGCTATAGCAATGTGTGCGCCATGTGCTTGTATTAGTTTAATAGAGTTATTGTGCTGTACCAGCCTGATTTTTTTTTAATGCTTGAACAACACGAACATAAATGCCAAGGGTATATACAAAACATAAAAAATTTACTTCTAGACTATACAAGAAAAGAAAGATCCAACAATTTAAACAAATTAAACATAAAATACAAAAATAAATGTAGATATAAAATATAATAACAAAGAAAATAAATAATAATAAAAATAAAGATATTTATAAAAGCACTTTTAAGGAGAGTACAAACAAAAAAGCTGTTAAAACTGTGTATTTGTTTAATACATTTAAGTTATTGTGATTTAGCAATGCCTTTTTTCTTTTTTTTGCTGTACCAGCCTGCTGTCATCTCACGAATTTGTACATATTGTACGAGTTGGCTATTTCGTACGAATTCATATAAAGTTAATCATACAACTATCATAAAAACAACAATAACAAAAAACACCCCGAACTCCAACAGCACAGAGGTCAAGGCAAATCGTACAAAAATGCACGAATGTGGTCATACAAATTAATGCGAATTAGCCACCACGTAAAATACGTACGAATTGCCATGAGATGGCCTTGGCTGTACTGTAGCTTAACTTAAAGGAACAGTATGTAGGATTGTGGCCAAAACTGGTATTGCAATCACAAAACGTGTGGCTAAAACTGGTACTGCAATCACACAGCTGGTGGCCAATATACCAAACGACAACATAAACATCAGTTGAGGGCTGCAACTCCACTTTTTAAATGACAATATCCTGGCCGGACTGGTGTTGTCAGTGATATAAGTATTTGAAATGAAAAGGATTTCTTAATGTCTAGTGACATTTCAGGGCCATTTAATGATTAATTGATATAAATTTCTTACATACTGTTCCTTTAAGTCATATGTTTGAATGACAAGGGAATGTCATTTATATTACATTTTATGTATTTGGCAGACACTTTTTTTCCCCAAGCAACTTACAGTACACTACAAAATAAAAGTACTTTTAATCAGTATGAGCGTTCTCTGGGAATCGAACCCATGCCATTAGTAATGCTAATAGAATGCTGCTTCAATTGAGCTTTGGTTCACACATATGACCCAGACTGTGAAAAAACAGCTAAATTCATTTTTTTGTGATTTACCGTTTCTACATAATTTTTAAGGCATTTTGTGAAAAATAACCTTGATATTTTTAATATTGACTTAGTAAGGCCCTGTCAATGAGTGAAAACAAACTTTGTTGCTCTAAACTCAGATCATGTGACTTTAGCCTGGATTTCACAGATGGGGTCACATATTGATTTCAAGTTTACACATTAATCGCTTTGTCTTATTTAGCATCTGCTAAAACTATAACTTTATCTAGTGATCAAAACCCATTCAATTGATCTGTTCTATAGGGAGTGTATTTACAAGACATCCCTCAGCTCAGACTGTCAGACTTTATAGCCATGAGTAAAACTGTCAGAACTTACACAGAAGCTTAAAGGCATTCACATCAGCTGTGAAAGGCAAGGAGACACTGGCCAATTACAATATTTCAACTGTGTGAATCAAAGAAAGAAGTGAAGCAGAATTCTTTGAAAAGCAGGACGAACAAACAGGCGAGGGCTCTTTTTGAAGATGTGTAGACTCTTTGATATCAGACTCTCTATTAAATCTGTTCAAAACCCTCAGCTGTGCAATACCTAATGCCCCTCGCCACCTCTCATCCCCTCTTCAGCTGCCCTGCTGGTTCACTCTTTTTGCTTTAGTTGATCTGATTTGCAATTTGTTAGATAAAACTTCTATTTACTAGGGATTATTACCCTTCAAAGTAGCTTGTAGCAAAGGCACATATAATTATGTAGACTTTAGTTTTGTAGAAAGAATTGCACTCTTAAATTAAATGGATGTTTTCTATGCTTGTAAGCCATAAGCAAAACTCATGCTCTGTGAGTTTATTTAATCTTCAAGACAACCTTAAAAAAATCAAGTCTGTTTGTTTCTGAATACCAGCTCTCTTTTCATTTATATTCAATACTGGTGTAGTTTGGTTTAATGCTGGTGTACAGTAGTTGGTGGACTCGGTCTCCTTTAATACTTGCATGGTAAAGCTGATCTACTGTACCTTCTTGGTCTTTCTAGTAAAGCTGCTTTTAAAAACAAACTACAGTACACATTTAACACATGCAGGTGACCAGCTGTGTTGGTCTTCTCGGAAGGGGGCATTGTGATTTACTCTGGTATTTAGTCTTGCTAAATGCTATTTTTAAGGTTTTGAATTGAGTCACTGTGCAGTGTTTGACTATACCTGTGTGATCTTTATGTAAACTGTGTTCACAGCTTTATTGATGAACCATAATGACTTTGACTAATGCACAATGGCACACCTGCATGGCTCCGCTGATGTCCCTTTATAATAGAAATGCATACTGTTTATTTAGTCTCAGCCGGGTCAGCCTTGGTTTGAATCTGATTGGTCGGCTTTAACACTGTTTTAGGTATCAAGGGGCCCGGGTTTTATTAGTCAGATTTAGGGCCAGATTTACTAAATGGGCAAATTACAGTCCAATTCCAAAAAGCACAGATGAGAGTGATAATATCTGCAGTTATTTACTAAAAAGGTGCAGATTAAAGGAACATAATGTAGGATTGTGGCCAAAACTGCTACTGCAATCACACAGCTGGTGGCCAATACACAAAACGACAACATAAACATCAGTTGAGGGCTGCAACTCCACTTTTTAAATGATAATATCCTGGCTAGACCACTGTTGTCAGTGATATAAGTATTTGAAATGAAAATGATTTCTTAATGTCTAGTGACATATCAGGGCCATTTAATGATTAATTGATATAAATTTCTTACATGCTGTTCCTTTAAATAACACAGGCACAACAGCTGATTTCCATAATAACCAATGCAGTCTACTAAGAGCAGCGCAAATTAGTTTTGGGTCCCAAATAAGCAGAGCTGATGAGGTGCAGGTGATCTACTAACACCTGATGAGCTTGAGTTCAGCACCACGGACATCGCAGAGGAAAATTTGCAGTGTGAAATCCCAGCTTATGAAGCCATAGTACACCAAAAGAGCTGGAGGATAAAAAATAATTATGGTATTGTGTGACTTCTCCTACACTGTCAAAAATTAAGGTACAAAACTGCACCTTTTCTGTCACTGGGGCTGTACCCTAAGTTTCCGTTTGGTACCAATTTTGGGTAGATTACTGTACCTTTAGGACCTACATTGTTAGAAAAAAGTCAAACTATGTACCCTAGCTGTCAGTGTGGCAGCACCATTTAAAAAGGTAATTGTATGGACCATTAGGTACAGATATGTAAAAATTTAGTAGCAATATGTACCTTTGAGATACTAATATATATTTTTGAGGTACTAATAAGCTCTATTTGGTCCCAGTATGAGGTACTAAAATGAAATCCTTAGGTGCAAAGCTGTACTTTTTGAAAGGGTACAGCCCCAGTGACAGAGAAGGTACAGTTTTGTACCTTTATTTCTGACAGTGTAGTTTCCACCAGCAAATAAAAAATAACATGGCTTGCAAACAATATTTTTGAATTATAGTTTGCTGACACAAGCTGTTAGTAAATCTGGCCCTTCGTTTCAAGCCGCTACATTGGGAATTTTCTTTGAACTAGAAAGCACTAGTTGCTGCGTTTGTATGCACATGGTGTTTGTTTTGAAACTTCTTCTTAGCCCAGACAACCAGGAACCGTGAGTAGATGAAACTGTTAAAAACTGCACAATGAAGGCTCTCATGTTTATTTGAAGATCTTATTCTTAGTTTTGAGCCCAGGTTTCTGCAAGCACTTTAGAGCTTCTGTTTTGTATTTGGACAGGAAGTGATATAAACAAAGGGAAGGCGCTGCGTGTTTGTGTAGCTTTATGATTGTGTGTGTGTGTTAGCCGTATGTCCTTCCTCACTCTGTGTGAGGTGTTTTCTCAAGCAATAAAAAATCTCAGGTCAAACTTCCTGAATTGTTTCTCTGCAAGTTGCTTAACAGTTGTTGCGCTTTGCATTGCTAATCACTTTATTGATTTTACAGCAGCTGAACAACTTTAAAGTCCCATGAAATCAAAACTGACAATTCTTATTTTTTAATGAAATATTGCAATGTTCATTATAAAAAATTTTCCATGTGGGTCTTTATTAAAAAATATATAATGTGCCATCATAAACTTCAATCAAAATCTGAAAATGTAATTCGACTTTTTCTGAAGATGTCAGCTAGACGGTTCGGGCAGAGCATCTTTCAGATTGCTGCGAGTTTTATTTCTGTATGAAATGCCAATATACAATGTATTCAAACTGGAAAACACAAGCCACGCTGTTCAAGGGGACTTTAAATGCGTCCACAGGCTTAAACATAGCTTTCCCAATGCTAGACCCGAAAATGTGTGTTTATACAGTGTCATGTGTCTGTTGTGTGAGTTCATGTTCTCATCATCCTTAGCCATCTCTCATTCTTTGTTCTTCTCGTGTGTGTGATGTTTCATTGCACATGACCCAAATATCATAGTCACGAGACAGCACCCATTGTCAACAACCCCTAAACACACACACATGCTTTCAGTTCATTGGCTTTGTAGTGCAGTAGAACACAAACAGCGTGTGATTCCTGTAACACTGCGCTGTGGGAGGCATTAGTCAACGGGAGGCTGTATTAAACATAAAATGCTGTGCCTGTTGGCTCTTAGTCACTGTGCTCCTGTTGAATCCATCAAACTCAGAGCAGTGGCTCAGTCCAGCAAGTTTGATATGCCTGCGGCAGCTCTAAAGTAAATGTGCAACATTTGGAAAACTCGTGTTTTTGACTGGTTAAAGGGATAGTTCACCCAAAAATGACCAAGTGTCATCGTTTACCTTATGTTGTTCTTAATCTGTATGAGTTTCTTTATTCTGTTGAACACAAAATAAGATATTTTGATAAATGATGGTAATCACACAGTTGACGATACCCATTGACTTCCATAGATTTCCTTACCAATGCAGATTTAAATGTGTCAGTATGATTTTTGACTGCTGAAGCTAGCTGGTTCATCTAAGATTTACTTGTATTGTTGCAATTTATCGTAAGCATTAAATTATGCATAAAACAGCCAAATCTCAAATCTTTGCAACAAATTGTGTTGTTTTTTTGCATGATAGCTTTTCATAATTGTTTAATTGTTTCAAAGCAGCTTTACATTAATATATGCAGGAGAAAACACAGAAAATAGATGGACAACATACTGTAAGCAGCAAAATACAGTGGCTAAGATTAAATGGTACTAGTGAGCTTATTAATAATGTAACGCATAGAAGATGGTGCTAAGTTAAGCCAATGTCATCTGACTCCCCAGTGGTTGAAATACCTCCTGGCGTTTTTTTTAGTTGGGTAGGAAAAAGTCCTAGGAGCGAAAAAACTTTTGACTCTCTATCGCCATCTCTGTTTTAACCTTGAAATTGCAGGTCACTTCAATTGCATATCTTTGTTAATTGAGAAACTTATGACATTTCCCACAAATTATGACCTTACAGCTCAAACATTGTTCAAAGCATACCGTTGTGAATTGTAATAAGGTAGGAGAGTTTTTTTAAACACTTATTACAAATTTTTGTTTTATTCTTAACCAAAATAGAAGTTACAGGTTGCTGCTGTTATTTTATGCATTCAGAATAGCATTCATAAAATATAAAATGTATTTACCTACCTGACAGATATTAGTAAAAATGGGTGTCTTGAGAAATCACAGTTTTTACTCTGCAACAGCCCTAGAATCTGTAATGAGACAAATTTCTCTCAGGCGAGAGTTTGAGGCGAGACATCCACTTTGTTTTAACCAATTGGAAGCTGAGGGAAAGTGACTAGGAAGCCTGCTTGAAGCCAGTCATTATTTCTCCTATTCTGTTTGATGCCACTAAAAGCACAAATACATCTCTTACAATTGATAGTTTTCATGTGTCGTCACGCACTTAGGGGAGTGATTTCTTTTGTTTAGCCTAAATACTGAATAGTTGTTGTGTAGGGGTGGTGATGGCGCAGTAGATAAGACACATGCCTTTGGTGTAAGAGACCCGGGTTCGAATCCACTGTGACACACACCATTGTGTCCGTGAGCAAGACACTTAAGCCCTAGTTGCTCAAGAGGCGTGCAACCTCTGACATATATAGCAATTGTAAGTCGCTTTGGATAAAAGCGTCAGCTAAATGAATAAATGTAAATGTTGTGTAATAAAATGCACTTACCGACGAGGAGTCTTTCAAGCATACAAAATTCATTAAGCTAAAACATTTAAGTATAGTAAACTTAAAATTATCAGTACATTTTGTGAGGAAATCCCTTAATCTTTTGCGACTAAATATTTTGATTATTAATCCTTTTTCACAGAATAAGAACTGATAAGAACTTTAAATGCTTACATATTTGTTAATAAAATGTCATAGATGTCTAAGCTCTTATATTATTGATGTTGTAAATTTTAAACTTGTGAAGTCACCGTTGAGGTAATTAGTGTTTACTTACACAAACCCCTTTTTAGCACATTTTAATGTCTTTCTCTCCACAGTACTGACAATGCGTCAAAAATGCAGTTTCATGTTTCTGTGGAGAATCAAGTTTATTCAATGATTGACTTATTCAATGATTGTCATGAATTTCTTGAATAATACCATTTATAACACCAAAAGTAATATAAAGGAATTAAAAATAGAAAATCTTTGAACTTGGGGAGATTTGAACAGAGCAATTGATATCACAAATTAAATCAACTTAAAATTTTAAGTTAAATTTACTATTTTTGTTACATGTCCATTTATCAATTATAATGTGAACTAATGCTTTATAGTAAAGACAACTAATGGGTATTTTATTTTTCACCCACTATAGGTTCTATGTTACTACAACTTAACATGTTTAGTTTCACCCTGTGTAAACAACTAAAACGATTTCGTGCAAATTTCTTTGTCAACTAATTCGGGTTAAGAGTTTTGACAAAAACAGAAAACCCGGCGTTAACTCTAAATACTTAAATTTAGGGGTGCATAACAATTAATCGCGATTAATCGTTTGCAGAAGAAAAGTTTTTGTTTACTTCAGATATGTTTTTGTACTGTGTATAATAATTGTTTATATAAATACACACACATGCATGTATGTATTTAAGAAATGTTTACATGTGTGTGTGTATATACACATTTGAACATATATATAAATACTTAATATATAATGTTTTTTCCTTAAATTATTCATGCATGTGTGTGTGTTTATTTATTTTTATATTTAATTATTATACACAGGACACAAACATATATTAAACCAAAACTTTTATTCTGCAAACGATTGATTGTTATGCAGCCCTACTTATATTATATATAATTCTAAATACCGAATTACCAAAACGGTCAGAATGACATACAAAATAATTTTCATGTATATTTTACATAAAACAGTGAAAAAGCATTAAATGAACAGTAGCCTTAACCCTGCGGTGGCGCATTAAAAACAATCATATTCGTATTTGACCGTTCGTGCACAACCTGCAAAGTACAGAGAAAAAACCTGTAGATTTACATGCCACATCTCCGAAACAGAAATGAATTTTTGAAAACCAACATGGCAACCCACCTGCTGTGGCCCATCAGTCCGGAAGATTCCATCATCGTGATTCAAGCTGATGACTTGTGACTGGATACCTTCAGAGGTAGTCTGTGCTTTGTTGTTTTTTGCAGTGAATTAAAACCTGGGTTTCTTCCTCGGGCTGCTTTGAATCTGATCAAGCAAGCTGTTTCTTAACTGATGGCAGGTTTAGAAAATCTCAGACTGTCTTTGGTTTGATGGGGATAATTTTGTAACTGATAGAGTGTGTAAGTCTCATTATTTTGATGTTGCACGCCTTTCCAGGTGTGTAAGATTTGAGGAAGCTTTATTTCCGCAGCCTGCTCGGATTGCAGATGTCTAAACTATCAATCAGACATAATGAGAATTCCGGTGTTTTATAAAACGTATGTTGTATCTGTTATTCACTGTTTACATTTATATTACATGTATGCATTTGGCAGACATTTTATTCAAATCGACTTACAAGGGTGGTTTCCCAGACAGCTCTTATGTCTAGTCATAGAGTTGTCCTAACTGAAGTCAGCTTGCACTTTTAATATATCAGGTCGCCCTGGCGCATCACAGGACCGGAGATAGATGAGAAATTGTGGTTTAAAAGTGCATTTTTTTTTTCTTGTTAAAAATGACAATCATTTCGCTATATAAGACCCTTATGCCTCGTTTGGGATCGTTTAGAGTCCTTTGAAACTCAGTTGAAAGAAACTGTTAAGTGTTGAGTTAAGTGTTAAGTGTTGGGGTCCATTAAAGTCCATTAAAATGAGAAAAATACTGGAATGTTTTTCTCAAAAAACTTCTCGACTGAACAAAGAAAGACATCAACATTTTGGATGACATGGTGGTGAGCAAATTTTCTGGATTTTTTTAAAGAAAATTTACTAAACCTTTAATATTGACCTAATCTGTTTAGCATGTCATGCTTAAAAGTCTAAATTGTTTGACATTGTTTTTCTAAGATGACAACCATTTCAAGCTGTGTTAAATTTCCCATTGAAAGAGTGAAATTAAGTTTTAGCTAGAAACATAACTGCTCAAAGAATGATTTCAACAATGTGAATTCCTAAAGTATTACTGCATTTAGAGTGATTTAAATGAGATTTTGCCCCTTTTTAACTTTCTTTCAAAGAACACAATGTTGAAGGTAGGTTGAATGTTGTCCAATGTATAGTAGAAAACACCTCAAAAGTATTATAAACTTTGGTCATATGTGCTGTAGTGTTCTGAAGCCACATGCTGTACAGAACGATAGCTTTATATGTGAAACATCTGAAATCTGCACTCCACCATACTCCTGAAAATGTTTGGACAAAGTCATTTGAATCAGTGTAATGCTTATGAACAGGACGGAAGGATTACTGCATTGCAGATACCCTTTTTTACCTTCGCAACTTTGAATCCAAGTGTCTCATTACTTTGTCAGCTTTTCTACAGACATCAGGGTCTCATTAAGTCGTATGTCTGAGTGCGAGAAACCGCTTAGGGGAATAGCATCAGTCTTCTTGTTCTTATGGTTAGACACGGTTCACTCTCCAAGTGGAGTTACGTCTTCTCTGTTACTCATCATCTGCAGAAGCCTGGCCTCAGGATAAGGTCACCCTGCAGTTTCTCGCTCATCTATATTCAAAAGACGTTACACGCCTCTGTCTCATCATCCGTCTTTTTCTTGTCTTCTTTTAACCTGTCTTGAACCATGTTTTTCTACAATATCATTAATTTAAGACTGCAGCTACAGTTTGCTTAGTCTCACTTGCATCTTTCTGTTGGCCGAATATTCCAGAGCTTTATTACTGCTGTAGTAATAAACAGATATGGCATTCGTGGCCTATGCTGGTACGCTGGTAATTATTTTCTAGTATATAAAAATCTATGCTTGGGTAAACAAATAAATTGAATGAATTCTTTGGGGGTAGGGGGTACCATATACAAATATTATATCAATGCTTCGAATTAAGTAAGGCTGCTCGATTATGGGAAAAATCATAATCCAGATTATTTAACATGATTACTTGGTGACTTTGAAAACAAGCATTTATTTGACCTTTTTTACTAAGTGTAGGCTAGATAAATAGACAAATAAATAGATGGATGGAAGGATGGATGGATAGATGGATAGATAGATATGGATAGATAGATAGATGGATAGATATAGGGAGATAGATAGAGAGATAGATGGATAGATAGATGGATATATTGATAGATGGATAGATGGATGGATGGATGGATGGATGGAGATAGAGATGGATGGAGATAGAGATAGAGATGGATGGAGATAGAGATAGAGATGGATGGATATATGGATGGATGGATATAGGGATGGATGGATATAGGGATGGATGGATAGATGGATGGATGGATGGATGGATGGATAGATGGATGGATATAGGGATGGATGGATATAGGGATGGATGGATATAGGGATGGATGGATATAGGGATGGATGGATATAGGGATGGATGGATATAGGGATGGATGGATATAGGGATGGATGGATATATATATATATATATATGGATAGATATAGAGATAGATGGATGGAAAGATAGATGGATGGAAAGATAGATGGATGGAAAGATAGATGGATGGATGGATAGATGGATAGATGGATGGATGGATAGATGGATGGATGGATAGATGGATAGATGGATAGATGGATGGATGGATAGATGGATGGATGGATAGATGGATGGATGGATAGATGGATGGATGGATAGATGGATGGATGGATGGATGGATAGATGGATGGATGGATAGATGGATGGATGGATAGATATAGGGAGATAGATAGAGAGATAGATGGATATATTGATAGATGGATAGATATATATAGATATAGATATAGATATAGATGGATGGATAGATGGATGGATGGATAGATGGATGGATGGATAGATGGATGGATGGATAGATGGATGGATGGATAGATGGATAGATGGATAGATGGATGGATGGATAGATGGATGGATGGATAGATATAGGGAGATAGATAGAGAGATAGATGGATATATTGATAGATGGATAGATAGATATGGATATGGATGGATGGATGGATGGATGGATATGGATGGATATTGATATGGATGGATAGATAGATAGATAGATATTGATATGGATGGATAGATAGATAGATAGATATTGATATGGATGGATATATAGATGGATGGATATGGATCTAGATGGATGGATATGGATGGATATGGATGGATATGGATGGATATATAGATGGATGGATATGGATATGGATCGATATAGAGATAGATGGATGGAAAGATAGATGGATGGAAAGATAGATGGATGGATATAGATATGGATATATGGATGGATATGGATATATGTTCCCGCTTAATAAATGTTAAGGGGCGAATTCCAATGGAAAGTGATCATCCCTATGCCCTATTCCCTTTAAAGATCAGAACTCTAGATATATATACTCTAGAGAAAGTTGCGCAATTGTCTCTCTAATGGCGCTTTTTTATTGCATAGTACCCCACGGTTTAGTTTAGTTTGGGTCGGGTCAGCTCACCTCACTTTGGCGTGGTAAGCTTTTCCATCGAGTTTAGTATCACCTCGTAGTGGGAGGGATTATAGGCGTGTCATTATATTTGCGCTGCATACTGCTGTGACCTCATACAAGTGAGATCGCCTTTGTATATTCCCATACATTCATTTATTTCTCAGTCCGCCACAAATTTAACATTGGCCACCAAATAGATGTTTGCACATCGCGTTTATCACTAACGTTACCTCTGTCTCACATGACAATTTCAGTTCAAACACCCGTGGCGTCATTCGACGGCACTCTGCCGAGCCTCATTTTAGTTTCATTTAAGCATATATGCGAACGTGCGTGTCGTGAATGTTCCGCCACAAACTGCAAGAATGGAAAAAACTTTTATGGTGCCCCTGATTCTCAACCTGTGGATGTTTTTCATCGCTAAAAGGGAGTTTTGGGAACTTATAGCAGAGCACAGAAGGCAACATGTTTGCTCTATACAATGCAAGCTAGCACTGAGGTAAAGCTAATATTTTACATTATAGCGATGACGCTGTAGTGACGATTTTCTCAGACCAGTCAGTGATCTACTGTGTTTTCACGTCACGTTTGGTATCAGCTCGGGTCGCTTGGAACCCCAGCCGAGGTGGTACGAAAAAAAGTATTGTGTACCACATTGTGCACCTAATGGAAAAGCTCCCAAAAGTATGCTGACCCGACCCAAACTAAACCAAACCGTGGGGTCCTATGCAGTGGAAAAGCGCCAATAGTGTTGCCAAATAAATTACACTTCGCTAATAGAGCAATGAAATACAACTTCATATTCTCTTTATTTGTATCGACTGTTTATGCCACATCTCCTTCCCAAGGTATAGAGATAAACACAATGTGCAAACATCTATTTGTGGTGGTCAATTTTGATTTTGTGGTTGATGTATAGGAAACATTGCATTCCAACGATGCTCGCTCCCATTTTTTGTATGATGTCACAGCAGTAGGCAGTTCAATCATAACGACACACCTTTAATCCCACCCTCTCTGAAGTGCTACTAAACTCAATGGAAAAGCTAACCAAGCCAAAGTAAAGTGACCCGTGTGGTGCTATGCAATGGAAAAGCAGCATTAGACTCCTCTGCATTCAAGAGAGAATATCAGCGTAGGTACGCACATTTCTTAGTGGCGTATGATGAATACGGGGGGCTGTTTTGCTCTCATTAAATCATTATTGCAAATTTAACATTCTGGATCAAGAGAGACTGTTTTGAACATTGGTTTTTATGTCCTTTTTCTATTTAACAAAAAAAAGTTATGAATTGCAGCTTTAAATAATCCTCAGACTGCCCATGAATTATGTTGCATTGTACCTGGAGTGCCCTTCAGACATATTTAATACTCTATTCTATTCAATTTATGAACACACACATACAAACATCCACATCTCCACACACATGCAGATGTCCGGCATTTTCCATATAAATTCTACCGGCAAAAAGACCCACCAGAGAAAAGAGGAAAATGTAATCCCATTGATATTCATAGCATTCATACAGCTTTACTGCATACAAGAGAAAAATACTTCACCAGAAAGACATGAATGTCTCGACGAGCAACAGTAGAACAAAGAGTGTGTCTATCCTCACACATATAAACGCACACACACACACACACACACACACACACACAATGTTCATACATGAAGCAGTAATTAACAGCATCGGGGTGTGAGCCCTGCGCAGTGTGGGTGTCGAGTTAGTCTTAAAATAATCCAGTGAAGAATGACGAAACCCACGAAATGAAACTCATTATCAGCTCCAGCGTTCCAACAGGCTCAAGGCTCTATGTACCTGAAACGTATATCACACAGGCTTACCAAATCCCTTCAGTGTCTCTTTGTCTAAGCTTCACAGTCGATGTGTGATGTGAACGTCACTAGTCGAGCTGCATTTTCAAAGAGATCACACGTTTTCTTCGTGACTGGTTATGATAGCCAGAGAAAATAATTATTCTGTTAAGTAGTGATAATAATGATTTTATATATGGGTTTAAAACTTAAAAGCATTGCATATCACAGGTAAGCAATATCTTTCACTGGGACGGTCTCTATTAGAAATCTACCATTAGGTACAGATATGTACCTTGGAGGTATCAGTATGTACCTTTTAAGGTTCTAATATGCACCCTTTAGGTACAAATGTGTACTTTTTAGAACTTTACCGCCCCCAATGACAGCTTTTGTACCTTTTATCTGAAAGTGTACTGTATGTATCTGTCTGTTTTTCTATCTACTGTATCAATATGTACATGTGTGTCTGTCTGCTGTCTCTATTTGCCTCTTTGTCAGTCTTTCTTATTAATTCAGGTTCAAAGGCAGCTGGTACATGGTGTTACTTGCTCGGGTTTTACATTTTTTTTTGTCTCTATGTCTGCAGGTTTCCCTATAGCTCCAAAACTGTGCAGCCATGTTCAGGAACAGTCTGAAGATGCTGCTCGGCGGCAAATCCAACCGCAAAAATCGAAACAGCAGTAAGTTACAGTCTACTTTTTCAAAATAACACCACAGGATCATTTAAGGTCACGTGACTCGCTGTACACTTTAAGAGGCTTTACATATAGGATGTTTACTTGGATTTAAACTTAAAGGGATAGTTCACCCAAAAAAAAAAAAAAAATCTGTCATCATTTACCCACTCTTACGTTGTTACAAACCTGTATAAATGTCTTTGTTCTGATGAACATGAAGGAAGATGTTTTGAGGAATGTTTGCAAGAATGAGCCCCATTCACTTCCATTGTAGGAAAAAGAATACTATGGAAATGAATGGGGCTCATACACGGTTTGGTTACAAACATTATTCAAAATATCAGAACAAAGAAATTTATACACATTTGTTTTTTAACTGTGCATCTGTACAGGGTGTCCGCGCAGTAGTAAAAGTAAGTAAAAAGAATCTACGAAAATTGAAGCCCTTGCAAGGTAATAAAAGGTAACAAACACAATTTGACTTGGTAGTTAAAAAAAAATTCTTAATATTTGTCTCTCCATGTTTTATCTTCATCTAGCATAGTTTAAAAATATGAACGGTGCCAACAGGACCTGAGTGAGTCAGAGTTGATAGCAAATTATTTGCTGCCGAAGTTTAAGCAGTATGTGCAGATTGAGCGCACACACTTAACTCGTAGTATTTCCATTCAAGGTTACGTGCCCACGTCAGCACGTTGCTGTGCGCGTGGTCACAAAAGCTTAACATTTGTATACGTATTTAAGCAGCGCAGTTTTAAGTGATTAAGTGATGTTAAGCCGTTGAAACCCAAACAACAGTGCTATATGCGTGCGCTGTTTCCGTTTAAAAGAAGCGTGCAAGCCGTGCATCTGCTTCTCAGTGATCTTGTTAGTATTTTTGGTGATTGTATTAGCCTTAATATACACATGCGTCAAAATTCCCGGCTTTTGCAAGTATCCTCATAAACACGACAATTTTGGTCTTAAAAGTACGGTTTCACATTTTGAAAAATGTTAACGGTATCCACCTAGCAATGAAATCACGATCCCACCCTCCAGTCAAATCGCCATCCAGAGTCACGCCTCTTTCAAAACACATGAACACGCACAGATTAGACAGTCACATCTCATGTCTCATTCACCAGTGAGAAAACTTTGCAGAACAAAGTGAATAACATTTCCAAAATAACCAACATAAACAACGTGTTTACATCAGAATTAGTTAAAGCACACTTTCGGTTGGGTAGACGTAGTAACTATATCGTTACGTAAACAAACACACATTTAACAGAGATGCTCACAAGTCTCTGAGCTCGAGTCCGAGTCAAGTCTGAAGTCTCTGAGCTCGAGTCCGAGTCAAGTCTGAAGTCTTTGAGCTCGAGTCCAAGTCAAGTCTAAAGTCTCTGGGCTCGAGTCCAAGTCAAGTCTCAAGTCTCGTTGTAACAAGTAAAACTCTAATAACAAATAAAGAAATTATAAACATTTATAAAAAGAACAAAGTTGCACATTAAGTAAGGTCTAAAATTAGCATTAGGTAAAGAAATTAAATTAAATGGATAATAACACTGTATTTATTGTACAAATGAAATATTATTATTATTATTTTTGAGCAATAGAAGGGATTTTCTGTTTGTCTTGGGTTGTTTGATTAACATAAATGACACAGACTTAAGTAGGTTAATTGAGGTTACTGTCTCTTTATAAAGAACAAATAAGCCCAGACTGGTTTCTGACTGATTTCTTAAGACATAAACAAAAATGTTTTTATTAGAAAAAGAATACTGTGGGATCATTTTGTGTGTATGTGCCCTGTCAAGAAAAGAAAGATTTTATTTTGGCTTAACTTTTGAAACACTCCTCTCTGTATGTGCACTAACGCGTGCTCAAACACAGGCAGAGTGCAAATTCCAAACAGCGCTTCAGGAAGAAGATACAGCAGTGCAGTCGCTTCACATAAAAATGTTACATTGTTTTTCATTGGTCTATTCAGCAAATGTATGATAATGGACTACAGTTTGACACAAAGTAGCGCAACTCTGGACCTGACTGGAGCTGGACCGGACACATTTAAACGCATGTGCGTACAGAAATCTGAGCACCTTTTTGCGGTTAAATTGTTTAACCATTTAAACAATTGCAAGCCTTAGAAACACGTTAATGATAATCTTACCCTATTTAGATTGCATATTAATCCAAAAATCGCATGCGAGCCGAACCGCGGATCCGTCACAGCACTACCCAAAGCTTCAGATGAATGGCACAGCAGCAGCCGGTGCAGTCGACATGTATGTTCGCGGCCGCGCGCGCGGAGCAGATACGTCAGGTTGTAGGTAACGGAGGGAGGGGTATGACAGCGAGCTCATCAGACGTTTTCTAAAAATAAACATTGTTCACGAGTCGCGCGGCTTGAGTCCGAGTCGAGTCTGAAGTCTTTGAGGGTCGAGTCTCAAGTCGAGTCTGAAGTCACTGTGTGTGCGACTTAAGTCGCACTCGAGTCCGAGTCTCAAACTCGAGTCCCCATCTCTGGCAACACAATGTTTTCAATAGAATATCTGAATCCATCTCAATACAAACATATCGCGTACCTACCTTACCAAAATAAACAGTGCAACGACCCTTTCAGACCCTTTGCCTCCTGCAGCTGTTTGCATCTCGTGATAAAGCAGTAAAGATGCCGATGTTAATTTGGGTTTTTGCTCTTTGCTGATCCAGGCAGTTTTTGCTGTTGTTGTTATAAAAGATGTCTTTCATTTTGTGGCTCCTGTGCAGATTGTCAATTCAGCAGAAAAGTTTGCCATTCTCGCCGTTTACAGACCAGGAGATGATCTGATATAATATCAAAAGTTTAATATTTTATTTTACTTTACTAATCTTTTTTGTTTAAATGTAGCTTAAATAAATTGATTGCAACCACTTACCTTAAAAATATTGATTAAATTCAATGAATCATTTTTTCAGTGTAATTGACAATGGCAATACATAAAGTTCACAATTAAACATCACTGTACTTAATATGTATGATGGGTGTGACAGTGTCACACTTATACCTTGAAGTAAGTAGGAAGTGGTGCTTTGCATACCCCTTCACTGTACTTAATATGTATGATGGGTGTGACAGTGTCACACTTATACCTTGAAGTAAGTAGGAAGTGGTGCTTTGCATACCCCTCTCACCCCCCCCCCCCCAAAGGGCTGCTGCTTGATGTCTTGTTGGTAGTAAAAAATATTGTGGAGGTGGTAAAAAGGTAGTAAATTCATCTCTATGATTTCTGCATATACCCTGATGTAGCATTTATGTGCCATTTTAAGATGGAGTGTCAAGTCAAAAGCAGTTTGATAAATCAGTGTCATTTGTAATATGCTGGACCAATCAGAAGAAGCTGAAGGCGTGACTCAAGCCTCTCAAGCATATTGACTTTTTATATTGACTTTGTACATTTTTAGAAGAGGCTAAGTGTGTTTCTGTGTGTGTGTACTTTAGCTCAGAGACTTGAGGCTTTCATTAAAGAGATCTTAATAGTCAGAAGCAGCTGTTGAAGTGAAATTAGGCTTAAGGCTTTTTTCCCCTGGTGTAGAGTTTAAAGAGAATCTGTGTACCACACAGGACTCCTTATTCTGCTTGTTGACTTTCTGTTTTTTTCTCCTCCATTTAAGAGCTCAGATATGCCAGCGGGTCTCACTGGTGGAGATCTTTGTGAACGTTCTTTCAGTGTTTTTGTGGTAGATCTTAGTCTTACAGTCACATCTGGGTTTGATAGATGAGGGTGGTGTGTGTTTGTGTGTGTCCGGTTTGCTGTGTTTGCTGTTTGTTTTCACTGGAGTATGGCTGCACAACGTATACATGCAAACACACACACACCGGCTTCCCTCCATATCTCGGTTTTGTCCGAGTCTGTCCATACTTCGGTCAAAACGTTGCCAAGTGTGAGTCACCCAACAGACCCACTATTCACCTCAGACAGAGTGAGATTTGTATCAAAGGCAGCTCACACTTCCCAGAAAGCCCTCGTATCGACTGAGGTTTAGCTCTTGGTGAAATTCATGCCTCTCCGTTGGCAGACTGAGTCATGTTTTCTCCAGGGCTTCTAACTTCCCTGAAAGCTTAAAGAGGCAATCTAGTTTCGTTACAGCGCACTTTAGGGTGGCATTACTGTGACAGGTTTAAATAAACGTAAAAGCGTTTGAACTTTCCTGTTTAAGGAATGACAAAATCACATGGTATTAGAAACTGGAGATGCTATGATTCATGGCTACGTTGAACTAATGATCTCATTTTAAAATGATTCACATGACATGGTGCAGCAGATAATGATGTGGTTATAGAATCTAGATTTTCTATTTTTCTCACTAAATAAACAGATATGTTAATAAAAACGATAACATAACATATTTTGTATTTGATTATTATTTGAACATATTTAGTTATTTTTATTAAAGCGTTTCCTGTTGTGCTTATTTTGGTGCCAATGCTCTTCACAATATCCTTTATTCTGTTGTGTTTTCCACTATCCACTAATAATCCCTTTTAGGACTGAACATCTGGTGTGAACGATATTTTTTGGATGTAATACACATTCAATGGTTTATAACATTGCATCTGAAATATAAAAGGCAATAACAAAATTAAACATACCACTGGAAAACACCCCATCCAAGTCATGTTTGCAAAGGTGGATCTGATCCATCCTCTTGTTCATTTCATTAACAGATTCTGGTTTGAATTATAAGCCAAAACTGATGCCATTGTTATGGTACATGGGGTGTAAACATTAACACTTCTCATTTACTTGGAATGGGTGACGTCATACATTGCCGAACTGAATTGACGTGACGCCGCCGTTGCTTACGGCAGAAGTTGAACATTTCTTAACTTTTCAAGCGCCAACACGTGTGTCAGACAATCAGATCGCCTTATGCAAATACCCTAGTGCGGAGCCAGCCAATTACATTTATTCAAGGCCACTGTGATTGGCTGTTGGCCAGGCCTTCGGTCAAGCATTAACGCTAACGGCCCATGTAAATGTATTGTTAGTGTTTATTAGCGCTGCAGCTATCGATTCTTTTGTAATCGATTAATCTAGCTCTGAATCGATCGATTAATTGATTAATCGGATACAATTTTTGTGTGTGTTTTTAAGCAACCAAAACAAATAATGCATAACGAAAATGACGGAGCTTAAAAATGATCAAGCATTTGGCTTTTATTTATTTTATTTAACCGCATAATGACATCGCTACAAATACAGTAAGGGATTAAAATCAATAGGCTTTGTTACCTTGTTTCAGCGACGCTTGGTGAAAACAGCAGTGGATGTTTTCGGTTCAGATGCAGAATGTAATGTAATGATAAGAATGTAATGATCCCATTGCGGCAACTAAATTCAAAATGTATCACGTGCTATGATGTGCTTCCTGAACATTGAACAACGGCCCGCGTGAATCAGATCTCTGCGCGTGTAGTGCGTGTCATAGGAATTTAACGAGGCTTCGAGGCAATTTTTGCCTTGAGGATTTTTTTTAAGTGAGTTTAACAAATAACTCGATGAATCGTTTCAGCCCTAGTGTTTATACCTGAAAACTGCAGCTTGTGGTTATTGTAAGGGGTGTGGCTTCCCAAAACGTGCTTAAAGTGGCCAATCACAACAGACTGGGCCATCTTGACCAATTGGACTGGGATGCTTCAAAAGCATTTAAGGGAGACTGTGAAAAGATGCTTTATTATTGTACAGTATGAGAAAAATAAAGAGTATTCTGAACAAGTTGTCTCATTTGAAGAGAAAATTTTTTCCTTAGTGATTTAAACATCAATATGGCATTTGTAATGGGAGTGAGTGTTTGTGCATATAAAGCAGTTTCTGTGGCAGTGAATCAGTTCTTGTCTTTCTTAATTTATCCGGTTCAAATTGTCTGTCACTATGTCATTACATGAAAGAAAGCAAAGAGCCAGGACGTCCGCCATGAGGTGCTTGGAAGTGCTTCTCTCAATTTTTCAAAACCTAAGGGCACACTCATATTATCCAAACCAGACCAAACCATGCCCCAGCGCGATTGTCCTCCCTCTTTACTCCCCCAGAAGTACGCACTCACACTGTACTTTTATCGATCCAAGCCTGGGAGTGCTTTCGTCATTACGATGCGATCGTTTTGAAAAAAGCAGAAAGTAAAGCGCTCTCTTAACACTGGAACCCATCGTGTTTTTTATTCGGAGTTGTTTGTTGCGGGATTACACACAGCCCAACATTATCTGTCTGCACAAGCAGAGGCTGCATTTTCAGGACCGCAGTTTTAGGACCCTCGTTTTTTTAACAGCGCCATCTAGCGAAACTGTAACCTCTGGTGGTGCAGGCAGATGCTACTCGAAAAAAGTGCCACAAATGCATATTTCACCCAATTTAAACTACTTTTAAAGTTTTAGATGTTTTTAAAGGTTTATTACACCCAAATACTGCTTTCTTTATTGAAATTAAATCTGATTTTTAGGAATGTTAAGTAATTATTGGCTCTACGTTGCATTATTTAATAACTCATCGAGTAAAATAAACAAGGAATCGTGTACTTTAGCCTTTTTAGTCAATCACATATTCAAGTACAGAGGGAATACACAAGGATGACTCTGGGGTAGATTTAAAATTTGTGTATTTATAAAATTATATATTGCAACAGTTGAATTTTAACACACACAAAAAAATAGTGTAACACTTTACAATAAGGTTCATTAGTTAACATTAGTTAATGTATTAACTAACATGAACAAACCATAAGCAAAACATTTGTTGCAGTATTTATTAACCTTAATCTTTTAATTAAGCTAAATAAAGCGTTTAATTGTTTTTTCATGTTAGTTCATAATTCATTAACCAACTATCAAGTATTACTAATTGTTGAAATTAACATTAACAAATATTAATAAATGCTGTATAAGTGCAGTTTATTATTAGTCCATGCAATTAATGTAGTTAACTAATGTTAACTAATTAACCTTATTGTAAAGTGTTACCCAAATTTGTTAATGATGTGAACAACATAAGAACTGCATGGACAACGTCTTCACTGACTCCTAAGTGAGAGAAAGATAAAGAAATGAATGAAACCAGGAACATTTAGTTGAACATGTTCAACAACTCTTTAATTTTTGATTTCAAACTTTAAAGATTTTAGTCACCACAGAGCACACACATTATATACGGTACAAAATTATATCAATCTTCATACCAAGTAATGTTCATATTAGTATTGCATAGTGTTCATTACAGGATCAAAGGTTCTTGAAACATTCATGTCAATAAAGCACATCTGAGCAGATAAAAAATAATAATAGAGAGAGATAGATAAATATAAATATTAAATATTTAAAGCACACATTGTGATGTATGCAGCAGCAACTGGATGCTCTCCCCTCTTTTTTTCAATTGTTTGTCTATGATTCGATTAAATTCCTCCACTTCACTGAAATAGTACATAAAGAACATAATCACTGATTAACAAAAATGCTGTTAAAAAGTGGTACACAGTACAGTACAGTACAGTACAGTACAGTAAACAGTACATGACACAATCTAACACATGGTATTTTAACAGTCAATTATTATGATGGCCTACTGTTATGTCTGACTATAAAAATGTCACATGTCTCAATCAACATTAAAACCACATCTAAATGAAGAGACATACTCATAACATGTATTGTGTGGTAACGTCAAAAAGGCTGACTGTGATCATGTGACAGTTAAAACATATTTATATTATTTTAACTAAAAAAAAAAAAAACGAGTAACTAACTAACAAGTTTTTACAACCAGCGTAATACAGTTTTCTTGTACTGTCACGAAGTCAACACAAGCTTTTATGCAACAGTTTAATTAAACGAATGTGCTAACAAGTTATTTACAGCATTATGTTATACAAAGCACATTGAATGACCTCTGTGTATGAAATGTGCTACACAAATAAACATACCTTGCCATATTACGTATGATGGATATGCAAGACTATTTAGCAAATCACAATCACTATGTTAATCGGCTATGTTAACTTTCCAATGAAATGCATCACGATTGTATTTAATGTTCAAATAAAAATTGATTCACACTTGATACTCACACTCTGCTTGTCATCCATCTTTGTTGGTCCTCTAGTTTGCTAGGTGGCGTTGTCACTAAAAACCTAGGGTCCTATAACTGCGGTCCTATGACTGCGGTCCCAAAACTGCAGCCTCCGCTTGTGCAGGCAGATGCTACTCACACAGCCCTCTCATATATCATCGTATTTCTTAGTTTATCGGTCACATGTGCAGCTTGGACATTCACGTTACCCTGCTGCGCGCATCAAAAGGTTTTACAGAGGCAGATAAAGGTGAGTGGGCACGCAATTGACATCTCTTCTCTTGAAACGCGCTCACACAATAGCCTTCCGCGCCTGAACCAAAGTCAACCACGCTCCAGCCCACCTCTGCAACCCGGCCAGGGTGCCATTAACCAAACTGCGCCCGGGCGCGGTACAGAGTGGTCACACTAGTCAAACAAACAAGGCTTTGGGGGTCAAACGCGCCCAACTGTGGTTTGGTTTGGATTATGTGAGTACGCCAAGAAAAGAGTCCAAGAAAAGCCGCAATCCCCATATATCCGATGGCACCTCTTCACAACTCCAGCCGGGGGGCACGCCAAGAGGGTTGGAGACCATAGAAGTCCCGAAACCTGCTAGACCTCTTTTTAGACACGAAACCAATTTTAAACTTCATTACACTTAGAATTTATGTCCCTTTCATTATAGGCCTCAAATAAACTTTCTTGCCATTTCTCAATCAACACACATACACGATGATGTTTCCAAATAATGCGTCTCAGTTCTGTTGTTGTGCTGTCTGTGGTTTGGTCTGTTTTGTATTACAGCTGTATTGTTGTACCATCTTTGATCCCGCCCCAAGCCTGGAATATTTCCACAAGGTTTTGTTGTACTTTAACGGCTCTCTACGCTTTCCAGGTCTTCTTGTGCTTCTTGTGTGTAGTTGCTGCTGTCTGTAACGTTTTCTTTTCATTCTTTTTTACCATTTGGTATTCAGCTAGATGCAAATGCTTCTCTCTCTCTGCTGAATATATTTGCCATAAATTAAATCTGCACACCCTGCAACTTCCAGAGCGCAGCAGAATAACTCGATGCTGGAGAAAAAGCACATGTCGCAGGGCGATTGATGGTTAGACCCCTCGAACGCTGCGAGTTGAATACTAACCGTCTCAAAAAGCTCACAGCAGCAACACTGGCCCGTGAGCCCTTTGCTGTTTGAATATGATGTAAGGTTCTGTAGAAACAGCAGGAAATGGTTTGTCTGTAGCTTGTCTGCAGCTGTGGCAGGTTTTATTGTGTAATTAATTATATATATATCGAGAAACTTCATAATAAAGTTTGACGGCTGGCTTTAATTTGGGGAACTTAGTATAAAAGTGATGCGTACTATAAAAGTACACTCTTTATGTTAGTTCCTTCGTTTGCATGCTTTTTATAAACAGTCAAAGAGTGTGTTTTCTCTTTTTCAACATATGATGTATGCTTAGGCCTGTCTCTTGGACAATCCTGTACTGTTTTACTGATGGAAATGTGACATGGAGGGACCAAAATTTGGGTTTGTGCATCAATGCAAGGCAGCTTTGCTAGATGCTAAGTCTATCTCACAATAGTTGGATGAAACTCCTCTCTGCCTGGTAATTTTTGGATAAAACATGTTTTAATCAAGTTTTATTTTTTGCCTCTTTTAAGTAATTGCTTATAAAACCGTTACCCCTTAATTTGTTCAGCAGAGCCCAAACGTGCTCTCTTTATCTTCTTCCTCCGCCCATCTGCAATTTTGCGCATCTACATTGCTGTCACCATCCCTGCTTGTTGACAGCGCCTGGCTCTTCGCCCAACCCGGCTGAATTGTGTGCCAGATGGGGTTCATTAATATGGAGGAGTATAGGACCACGTACTCCAACTCTCCCCTGGCTATAGAGCATATCCCTGTAGTAAAGCCAGCATGTTGATCTAGATTTGGAGATGCTCGGCTGTAAAACTTCATCATTCCAAGGCCAACATAGACCTCTCATCTCAAACAAAACATAAGGCCGGTCCTCCAAAGAATGCTGAAGTATTTGTGAACCGACCCCACTGTGAGAATTAATTGTAATTCCAGGTGCCTCATTTATTATACCTTGGCGTAGTAGCCTTATTTTGGAGGGTTACAGTACGAATGGATACAGTACAAAAGAATCAAATGCTGTAAAACTTGTTAAAGTTTTTAAGGCGTCTGCCTTGTTTGGCTTAATTTATACCAGCGACTTGTATTGTAGTTTCTCTTGCTAGTGTCTCATTTGGAGTACAACTTGTGAAAGATCTGTATGCCAGGGTTATTCGACTCCGGTCCTGAGAGGCCAAAGTCCTGCAGAGGTTAGCTCCAGCCCAGAATCCGCTCATCATACTCGTTAGGTTACTAATGGTTGGAAGTATACTTTGCAGCTGAGTTAAGAGTCATTTTTATTCAGACTATATTACGCTCTTGAATTAGGTGCAGATGTCGAGCTCTATTCATGTAGTTTAGCCAGAGAAGATAAGCAAAACTGCAGCTGTTGTTTTTTTTGTAGTTGTAATCAACTTTCATTATATAATCTCTTCAGTATGTGGCTCTCAATTACCTTTTGTAGCTGTAGGGGTATAGCTACAGTATGTTGTAATGTTGCACTGGATTTGGGTCACATCAGCCGAGCTATTCGACCCTTCCGGTAACACTTTATTTTAGTGGTCCATAAAAATGCTTTAGTAAGGCATTTATGAAAGATTGCTTATACTATATTAACAATAAATTACAGTTAATTAACGATTAATAAGACAGTACTTAATGAATGACTGAAAATATAGTAAGACTTATTACCCATTAACTAATTAACTATGGGTAAGAAAATAATTAATTGTTATCTGAATAAATAGTATGATACATTTTTTCGATGGGCAAGAGAGAGAGAATTTTACTTGTCCGAGCAGACAAGTAACTTAAAAACTAATGCTCATGCAGCATGGTGTTATTTTAAAGACAAATGTTGCAAGCAAATTATATAATGCAACTTAATAATGCATTATTATGGACCCCTAAAATAAAGTGTTACCGACCCTTCTTTGGCTATAAAGACTTGTTGTGTTTTTTAAACCCTGCATTGGTATAATGTTAAAACATTTGGCAGATAACTGGGTCAATGACGTGATGTTAATTATTTTGTGTCTGTATTAAAGTCCTGCATGGGTCCATTTTTGGATACGCGCTGCACTGGTACCCGCAAAGATCAGCACCAGATCCAACCAGTCACCTGTGATAATATCTATATTAAATCCGCACCCGCCCAGACCCTTTAATATTTGGCCCGTTACCCGACCCGCACGCATAAATTACACACACTAAAATCATTCCAATTAAAGTGCTTTTTTTACCTCGTACCTCTCTTAACATCAAAACAGCGTCATAAATGGGATAATAAAACAGACTAAAGTGCGCTTTGTTTTGCGCCATTCAAGTAGCCTACAACCGGCACCTAAATAGGCTATGGAACCTGATTGATAACTATACACAAATAGACCTATTAATGAAAAAAAGAATAAGAAAAAACCTACCTACAACCTACCTACACAACCCCTGCTGTGCTCCCACAAGTTTCGTCTCAAAATGCTTTCCAAGCGAAGACGTTCCCAGCTTCCAGCTATCAACGGCAAAACTTTATGCAACTCCTGCAACGCTCGCTCCAACTAGGCTTCGAAAAGCATCAACAAAGATCGCACTGTCGCAGTGGTGGTGACTTGATGGGTGAAATGTCATATGTTGCGTGTGTAATGGTAATTTAGACATATAAATATTGCACATATTTTCATTCGCTCTACTACCCGCCCGCACCGCCGCATCCCCGCCCGTGAATTTTAGGAATGTCACAATCCACCCGTTTTAGACACTTTTATGCGCGGGTACCTGCCCCATTGCAGGACTCTGGTCTGTATGGATAAACTAAATGTAAAAGGGTTAAAATTTCAAATTAAATTAGCTAAATTAGCTTAATTACTTGCATACATTCTCTTTTTTTGAGGACCAAGTCAAAAATTTCTGGTTTTATTTCATTTTGAAAGAATATTTTAGGGATAATTGCAAAAATGTCAATGTGGTGTAACTGGTCTGTGTCAGTTGGTGTAATTAGTATTTTTTTAAATTAAAATATAAATATATTCATAAATTTTGAATAAAATAAAATCATCTGGTTTAGTGTAATATGATTTTTTATTAACATACGTTTTTACATAATTTGTCAAAGATTATTTAGAAAACAGAGCTGTTTTCTGCATATGTCAGGACAAATATTACAAAAACGCATTCAAATTTACATTTTGAAATAACTAATAAAATTATTATTTTTTAAATGATTAATCTTACATGCCATCAAGGTGGATAAGATATTTAACATTTCTCATTCTTTGGCACAATTGGCGGTTACACCATTTGACATTTTTAGGTCCATTCAGTCTTAGCATTCATAAAAATGGTGCAAATTTATTTTTTATTGCATAAAATTACGTAAAAAAAATTCTCATCTTGCCAAACCATTTTTGTCACTGACCCAACTATAGCCTATTGGCCCTGTATGACCGTATGTTAATCTATAGATTAAAACTATTTTCCTTAAGTCACATGTAATGTATTACATCTGCCATCATTATTATGATTGGAGACTTTTGAGTATGTTAGGCCAAACCATTGTGATATGGGTTGGGAGTGAAAATTGTCACCAATAATTTTTGTTTTAAAGGGATAGTTCGGCCAAAAATTATATTACCCATGATTTACTCACCCCCAAGCTGTCCGAGTTGCATATGTCCATCGTTTTTCAGACAAACACATTTTCGGATATTTTAGAAAATGTTTTAGATCTTTCAGTTGATTAAATGTAATGTTACGGTGTCCACGACCAAAAAAGTGCGTCCATCCTTCACAAAATAAATCCAAATGGCTCCAGGATGATAAACAAAGGTCTTCTGAGGGTAATCCACGCGGTGTTGTTGTAGAAATATCCCTATTTAAAACTTTATTAACGTAAATAACTACCTTCCGGTAGCGCCGCCATCTTAGTCGTGTCCGCATTCAGGATGAGAGCTTACGCAGCCTGGGGAGGCTACTCTGCTGCTGCTCTGTGCCCCCGCCCTCCAAATTTGTCATACGTCACTAAGGAAAGTGCGTACACTACGCTAATACTCTCTCCTGAATACAGAGGAGTCTAAGATGGCGGCGCTAGTTATTTACGTTAATAAAGTTTTAAATATGGATATTTGTACAACAACACCGCACGGATTACCCTCAGAAGACCTTTGTTTATCATCCTGGAGCCGTTTGGGTTTAATTTGTGAAGGATGGACGCACTTTTTTTGGACTTGAAGGTCGTGGACCCCGTAACATTACATTTAATCAACTGAAAGATCTAAAACATTTTCTAAAATATCCGAAAATGTGTTTGTCTGAAAAACGATGGACATATGCAACTCGGACAGCTTGGGGGTGAGTAAATCATGGGTTTAATATAATTTTTGGCCGAACTTTCCCTTTAATGTGATTTGCATATTATAAGCTTGCGTATTATAAACTGCAATTATGGTGTGGAGTGATGTATTCATGACATTATTGTTACTGCTTTTATAACTGCTTATTACACTTGCTTGTATATATTGAACTTTTTTTAAATCTATCATGGCAATCTGTTCTTACACTTGCACACCCAAGTTAAGCACTTTGTCCTTATCTGTGATGCAGTGACTGCAACACTTCCGTCTACTTAGAGAAACAGAAACACAGGGTGAAAGGAAGAGCCTCAGCAGTTTCAGTCAATCTGTTTTCTGGCTCTTTTAATACTGGCAAATGTTTCATAATCCACCTCTCAAGTTCATAGACACAATGAGCTTTCATAACGCTTGAAGCAGTGCCTTCATATGAAACATGACTATAAAGCCACAAAAATGTAATACCGGCCATTGAACACAAGTTCATTTTCATTTGGTGTATGTTTCTATTATTCTTAAAGGGATAGTTCACCTAAAATATGTTTTTCTTTTTTCTGCTGTATGCTATTTTATCTGTGAAACACAAAATTTAATTGTAAAATTGTATATAAAATAAAAAATTTGAGGTAAACATACTTTTAAATGAATGTATAATGTATATATTTTTTCATGTGCCTTGGCTTTAATATTAAGAAATCTCTTGTGCCACTAATCGTGTTCTGTTGAAGAACTTAAAGTAGAGGTTCAAAACACAAGAGAGACTCTGAACAGAGAGAAAAACTTTCAGAGCGAAAGAGAGAGATGCTGATGAATAGCTGCTATCGAGTGGGAGAAAAAAGGAGGAGGAGGAGGGGGTGCATCTGTCCGCCCCGCTGATGAGTGAACGTTTGTGCGTGTGTATGGGGAGGATGAATGTTATCGGCGCATGCGCTGGTACCTGACAGTCGCCCTCAAGACTGCAGATAACTCCTCTCAGCATCACTCTTCCAAGCATATTTTTCCATCCTTTTTCTCAGTTTCCCTTTCTTTTTGAAACTGGCCTGGGCTGTTCTATTCATCAGCTGTTATCCATAAGGTCGGATCTGGTTGTTTTGAGACCCAAATTCTGTGATCAGACACAGGTGAACTGAAAATTATGGGCGGTGCTGAATCATTCTGGGAGTTCGCTCCGGACAGCCGAGCTGTAGCAACAGGCTCGCGCTAAGCTCAAAGGAATTTTCTTTGTCTCTGATAGGAGCAGGTCGATTTGGACTAGTTTTTGACAAGTTTTTGAGATCTTCAGTTGTACTTACTGTCATTCAACGATGGTGTGAACATGATGACCTGGGACTCACCAAGGTGTTCGACTTTTTCACACGTGTGGCTCCCTTGATGGTGCGTGAGTACAAGCTCTTCATGGCAGGTTTATGCTCTTGTCATTTCGTACGTGGTTGTCTTTATTGTTAAGTGATCACAGACTGAGCCTAATGAGGCCATTCATGAGCATTAGAGCTGCGGAAATGAGAGTCCTACGGGATATCGCAGGCGAATATCCAAAGCAGACTCATGCACGGTAACATACGCTAACATACTTAGTCACTTGATCATACTGTGTTAACACCTACACTACTGTGGGCAAACAGACACGCTAATAGTTACCTACATGATTTCTCTGTATCAGTATCCGTCGCCCACTTAATGGTGTCAGCGAGGTGCGAGAAACGCTGTGTATCTATAACCTGCATTTATCTGAATGCGTTTGCGTGTTTCCTTTGCTCAAAATTAGCTGGTTTAGTTAGTCAGCTTGTTACAAAAAGTTAAAACCGACAAAGAAAGTCAAACTAAACTGCTTTGTGAGTCTGTTGGGTTGAGAAATGCACATTTTGTATATTGTTCAAGCAGCTCGGTGGGCTGGTGTGGGAGCGTGGGCCCGTGGGCTAAGACTGGCATCAACTCTTTAGATCTTCTGTTGTGAGTCACAAAAACATGTTTTGAAGGGTAAATTACGATTTGATGCACGAAGACCACTCATTCGGTAAAGAACCAAAGCTACAGTATAAAAGCCAATATTAGCTGTTTGGCCCAGAAGATATGGTCATATTATATTTCAGCCGCACCACGAATCTCCATTCCCACAAAGATAAGTGAGCTGGGTTACGTGTGTAGGATTATGTAGTGCCTACTCGCTTTCTCTCTCTCTCTCTCTCTCTCTCTCTCCTCCTTCCATCCTGTCCCACTGGGATGGGTTAAGCTAAGTTGTGCTGACACTGCGTATATAGGATTTATCATTCCAAGGCTGTTGCTAGTCAGATCAAACAGGGTTGAGGCTCACAGTTCGTTCATCCTCATAAAACTCGCTCTAAAGAGCTGTGAAGTACTCCTTGCAATGTTATAAGACCTTAGTTTACTTCTATAATCTATTTAAATAGTTCATTGTTTGCCGTCTTGAGAGCTCTTTGTCATGTTACAGTGACGTTATAGAGTTGGTGCTTGTCCAGTGTATAGCACTCTTTTGTATCGTTTACCAAATGAATCGATATGTATGAATAGAATAGATTTCTCATAATGCATTGCCAAGGGGCACACTTTCACAGGTTGTGAGAATTGAACCAGCAACTTTATGGATGCCAATGTCTGAGATTTTACCAACTACATCATCAGATGCCTGGAGTGACATCTATTCTTAATCAGTAGGGGTGTCACGATTCTCCAAATCCTCGATTCGGTTACATTTTCGATTTTAAGGTCACGATCCGATTCTCACCTTTTTTTTCAAAAGCAAAAAAATGCTGTGCCGTTTTTAGACTAGACTTTTATGAAATATAATATCTGACCTTGAACCCGGAGATGTCCTGCCATGTTAGTTGTGCTGCCAGTGGAAAAATGTGGTACACGCACATACCTGATAAAACGAAACTTCCTGTCAGATGAACATTCCTGTCAGTACTTTGCACCTTGTCATTTAAACTCAAGCGGGAGTAACTATATTTTGTGGGTGTGCATTATTTTTTTGAAAATTCAATGGCCCGTCGTCAATTATTCCGCTTATACCACGGTTACCAAAACATTGCTGTGGTACCTATTTTTAAGGCATTTGACAACTTAGATGTGCGGTTTACAGAAAAATAATCAACACCCATGGAACATTTCTCAGCCAATCAGAATAAAGCATTCAACAGCACCGTGGTATACAAAGAATTAAAACATACAAGTCTTCACAGTCAAGGTACTCTTTATGGACAGGGTAGGGATGATTTCCTTAACTGTTATTGACTAGTGGTGTTTCTGTAAGACTGCCTGATTGGAATGAACCGTGACTTACAACTGCTACTTTTGACAGCTGAGAAGGCCTCAGTTGCACATCCAGACCGCCTTAAGTCTTGCGAAATGAAAGTGAACAGTGAAACGATCCCTCCCACTGTTCAAATATCTCTCCTGCAGAAGTCTCCAGCAACAAGACTAAATTATTCAACAGCGGCAGACTACACCCGCGGATCACATTTCTGGATGCACACACACTTCTGCGGTACATTTGCTAGCGTGTCCTTTGTCCATGCCTGAACCAATGCTCACTAATAAGCTCCCTTTAAATGTTGAGCGAATGTCAACCAATCCAAGCAAGTGCGTTTGGTCAAGTGTAGTACGAATCTGGGGGGAATAGTGCATAGTGCAGTAACAAAACTCCTTTGCTATTTTTCCGAACTGACTGACTGAGAAGTGTATTATGGAATAGGCAAGGAAAGAATGGAAAGTATGATATGAAAATAAGTGCCAACTTTTAAATTAGGTTTGCTTGAGAGGGTGGATTTGGAGCTAGCTGGACTAACTAAAGAGTGATTATAGCATTACTCAGGCAACGGACCAAGCCCCATGTTACTATGATATTCTGCACTTTAGTAATAGGTCAGATCCCTTCATTGATGTAAGTTTGCTTCTTTCAGCTGTTTTATTATGGCCACGATTCATAAGTCTTGGAAAATTTCATTATATTTAGGCATTTTGTTTGTATCGCATAAAGTGTGGGACGAGTTATGCACTAAAATTGAATTCTTAAATTTGAACAAACCTATAAGCATAAATATGAGTAATGATAATGATGCTGGAGCTAAAAAGCAGCTAATAGCTTTTGCGAGCTTAGCTGTGGAGAATCACAGTATGAAGTCTGATTTAAAAAGGGGATTAAGAGGCGTCTGAAGCGTTCATCTAAGAGTTTTTGAAATAGATGATGTTAAATCTTGGCGCTCTTATATTTTCCTGGCTTGTGGTTAAGACGCAACTGTCACTCATTTAAACATTGTAAGTTACAAAACACAGATTGTAACTCATTTCTACAACTCATACTGTATGCAATCTACCATGAACATTTGAAGAAATGTGTGTAGTATTGTAGTTTTTGGGGGAGTCGCTGAATCCACAGGCTGTACTGGGCTACACTTGCTGGGTGGCCATGGGAATTTGTTTCCTTCAGAGCATGTCACTTCAGATCTTCAACATTTTTGTTCCCAGGTCACAGAGCATTTTAAATATTAAGGTGGAAGAAAGTACCACACCGCACTAATGGTCAAAAATGTCTTGCCTTTAGCTAGAGAAATCCCATGTATCATTCTGTGACCTGATTGGTTCAATGCCATGTGTTTCTGTAGCTAAATGGGTAGAGTGGGTGGCACGGTGGCTCAGTGGGTCGCACTGTTGCCTCGCAGAAAGATGGTCCCCGGTTTGAGCCCTTGCTGGTTCTCTCCATTAATACAGCCATGCTGCAATAGCATTTAAAGGTCACGTTCTTTCTGATCCCATTTTTGAAACCCTAGTTAATGTGTAATGTTGCTATAATATCATAAATAATACCTGTTAAATGATAAAGCTCAAAGTTCACTGCCAGGCGATATATTTTCTTTAACAGAATTCGCCTTTCAAAGCCTACAGCAAACGGCCGGTTTGGAGTACAGCCGTCAATTTCCTGCTTTAATGATGTCACTAGAACAGTTTTTTGACTAAACTCTGACCACAGGAATACGTCAGTCGCCAGCTAAGCTAACGGCAAGCTAAGCTAACGGCAAGCTAAGCTGCTATCGAATCACAAAACACTAAACAAACTACACAATCAGAACTCAATACGTATTTCTAAAGGAGGGACTTCACAGAACAAGGAAGACATCAGCCTGTTTTGAGGACAGTGAAAACAGCGCTACGGGAGCTTTAAGAATAACATCAATAATAAATGGAAGATCATGGGTTCGAAAAGCAGCATGAAGTTAATACAACTTGGTTTTGCAGGTCATTTCAACCCACTATTTTAAGTTTTGACCTGTGATAATTTGACATACTTATAAAAACTAGTTGAAACTTAATTATTTAACCTCTTACACTCTGAGGCTATTTTGGGGATTTCCGCCTGGATTTGGCCTACCCAATTTCAAAAGCTTCTCATACCCACAAGCAGAGGTGCACATACAAAAGTTTGGTATCATTTTACAGGAAACCCTTTGAAATTACATAAAACACTGTTGAAAGTGCTCAACATGGTTATATGTTGTCAGTCCTCTAATAAACACAAAAATAAATAGGCGCTTTTTGATGTTTTTTTTCTAAAGTCTGTATTTAAAAGTGTATAACTCTGGCCCTGAGTGGTAACGAAACCTGCAGACCATGCAGTAATGAAACCTGCAAACCATGCAGTTTTGTTTGATTCCAGCAATCGCCAGCTTACAGAGGAAAAAGGAATTTTTTCTCTATCATAATGTATGCAAAAGTTATTTTACTCCAACTGATGGGACGAATAATACCCTTTTTGTATACAATTTCTGCCTAAAAACATTTGAAGTGCTCCCATAACCACATACAGTGGAATAAATGCAATATCTTTATATCATTTTGCAGAAAACCCTTTGAAGTTACATAAAAAGCTGCTGTTTGTGACAAATATTGTTATTTATGTTGTTTTTCATATGATAAAACACCAAATTTTATTTTTTATGTTGAAACGCTGTCGAGTTCTGGTTGTTACCAGCAGCAGACAGTAAACACCCAAAAAAAGATTGATCTCTATAGCATGTTGCATTCAAAAGTTATTCTCATTTTACTAAAGGGTGTGAAAATACATTTTTCATATAAATATTAATTTTTTGTTTTGCCCATATAATAAATAGCAAGGGATTAATTATGCACACAACCAAAGAAAATGCTGTGAATGGACTCATTTTTTAGAGTAGGACCTAAGAGAAAAGATGGTGTATCATTTGTGGCTATATGTGCTATCTGAGGCAGTCCACACTCAAGTTTCCCATATGTTTACAAAAGACCATTTTTTACCTTATTATTCATTCAACGATTGTTGGATTTGTGTTAATAATAGAGCAAAAATAACGATGTAGCCTTATTCCTGAGAATGAGAGCTTTCATTTGATATAAGACTTGCCGATGTTTGTCATACTTGAAAAATATGAAATATGTGAATATTAAATCATATAATAAATTGTCGGGGGGGTGATAGTGTAAATTAAGTGTAAATAACTTTCTTACAGTAAAAAATATCTCAAAGTGATGCATATCTGCAGAAAGTAGAGACTCTAAGCTTTCAAACAGTATCTCATATGTGGTACTGGGTCCATGACAGACCATTAAAAATTAAAGGAATATTTTATATTAAGTCAAAATAAGATAATTCTGGACCCGGTACAGGGTCCACAGAGTCAAACAAGTTAAGTTTAAACGAAAACTTTAAACACCGTTTTTTAATATTTTACTTGCCTTAACTTATACAAATGAATACATACCTATATTTTTATAATGCGTACACTTAATCTTTGTACAGCATGTTGTGAATGTGTTAGCATTTAGCCTAGCACCATTCATTAGGATCCAAACAGGGATGAATTTAGAAGCCACCAAAAACTTCCATGTTTTCCCTATTTACTGACTGTTACATGAGTAGTTACACGTGTAAGTATGGTGGCACAAAATAAAATGTGGCGATTTTTTTTAAACGGATAAAAAATGAGAACTATATTGTATGGCGGAGGAGCACTTAGTTTGCAGCACTTCGACCTCAGCGCGCAGTTAACTTCTAAATTCATCCCTGTTTGGATCCTAAGGAATGAATGGGGCTAAGCTAAATGCTAACAGATTAATGACGCGCTGTGTAAAGATGAAGTGCACGCATTAAAAAAAGATAGGCATGTATTAATTCATCCAAGTTGAGGTAAGATCATAGTTTAATAGCTAAAAACTGTGGTGTTTTCCTTTAAGTAAAATAAAAATATATGTTGATTTGACACAAATGCTGCATTTTTACAGTGTAAAAATCTATACCTTAAATGCACTGTAAGTTGCTTTGGATTAAAGTGTTTACATAAATGTATATGTAAAGGTAGAGTGGGCCTTTAGATAGGACACAATATGTTTGCAGGTGCAAATTTTTTGCATGGAAATAGATCATTGTTCCTGTTTTGGATTTAGATGCATCAGGTGTGCATGGGAAAGTTAGCAGTAAAATAATAATTTCCATTAACAAATTAATCAAATAAAAACAACCGCCCTTGGTTCTGACTCTTCGATTTGCTTCTGACAAAAATGTCAACAAAGGTCATAAGTACAACAAAACGTGGTTTGTGATTTGGCATGTTTGGCATGCGCTCTTGTCAAACCACATGAAATCTGATCTTCAAGACTTTATCATCTCTTGATGATATTCATGCGGCACAACAAAGGTCTCAGTGGGGAATGATGTACGGGAAATGATCCGGTTCTCTCTCTCTCTCTCTCTTTCTCTTCCCTTTTCTCTCTTTTCTGGCTTTGTTTCCAGGCACTGTCAGAGTGGGGTTGTGTGACGAGTGATGGTTCTGTTCCAGGCTCAAGGGCACTGGGCCGATCCGGGCTCAGATTTAGTGGGGTGTTTTGATTAGGCGAGCAGGTTCTGCTATCAGCCTACATAAATTAGAGAGCAGCTTTCTGAATCGCACTCAATCCTCCCACCGGGCTCGTATCACCTCATAACGCTTGTGTGTGTGCACTGAGAAGCGATAAAATATGCCTGTAATAAAGTACAAGAGGATCCAAAGTATGCGTTGATTAGCTCCCAATCGTTGGTCATTTAGCCCTCAATGTGTCCTCCCTGATAAGGTTTTTGTAGCTGCATGAGATTTAGGGTGTTAAACAGAACAGATAAACTAAGTCTTCTTTAGATTTGCAAGTTTGCAGTTGATGGTCTAATGTTAGGACGTTGCATTCTGGGATTGCTTTATTCACAATGATGTTGACTTTAACCCCACTTTTTTTTTTTCGTTTAATCGACTGAAGCAAAATAAAGATGTGATAAAACAGATTTTTAAATATAAGCTTGTCCTTCTGTTGCCATTGAACCCTCTTAAACCTTCTCTACTCTCTCTCTCTCTCTCTCTCTCTCTCTCTCTCTCTCTCTCTCTCTCTCTCTCTCTCTCTCTCTCTCTCTCTCTCTCTCTCTCTCTCTCTCTCTCTCTCTCTCTCTCTCTCTCTCTCTCTCTCTCTCTCTCTCAGACACATCCCTGTTTATAACCTTTTTTTCCCCACTGAGCGTCTTTCATCTCCTTGGGGAAGCATGCAGCAATGGGATTTTTCATCCCTCCCCTCTCACAGTGCTGTAAATCCGATTTTCTCTCTCCTCTGCTTGTGCCGGTTTCTTTATCGTAGATGCAATTCTTCATTCCATGTGACGTCATAGAGTGGTGATATCCCATCTCATGTGAGCCATGACCTTACATGTCAAACGCAAGACGACCCCTTGACATGAACAATATTTATTCTTCAGTTACTCTCATAATTCCTTTTTAATATCTTAATTTCACATTGAGAAATCATAACTAAACTTTATGGCACTTTATGACAAGACCTCTGCTATTCCCTTATGACAGTTTAATTGAAAAAAGCTGTCGTGGCTGCTTCTGTCCTCCCTCTATTGATGTTAACAGCGTTACATATTCATAAAATGGATAAAGGACATCTAATATTTTCATGGTCTTTACTTGATTAAGGTAGGATGCTTTGCTATCCCAAATGCTTTGCATTGAGACTTGTGTTTACAATATGATGCTTGCTAATCCTGATTTGAGACCCCTGAAATTTTCAAGAGAATTTATTTTTTAGTGTAGTGCAACTAAGACAACAAATAAAGAGAGATACTTGTGTGTTGTTAGTTGGTGGGTGCTTCATTCATCAGTATTTTTCTCTCTGTTCCTCTCTTCCTGTCTGTGCCATCTGTCGGTGTGGCCAGACTGGGCACAACATGGTCTCTTCCTGTCTGATGACATCCTATGACGCAGCTGACACGCTGTGAATTCTTCAGTCCGGATCTCACGCTCGTAGATCCTAACATCTTTGAAAATACTCAGACAGAAACAAAGGAATTACTGTATTGAGCACTCTTTAGGAGTGACAACCGCATTGTCACTTGTACTTTATGTACAGAATACAAGAGTCACTCCCTCAATGTGATGGTTGATGTAGTAAAACCATAGCTTTGTTTAGGCATCTCACAATTGTAAACGGTAAACCTGTTTGGTGAGGGCCTGGTGTTTGCTCTTTTTGACAGAAAAAATATCAGTGTCTTTAGATGAATTAGATCATATGCAATATTGCATATTGTAATATTTATATTTATATTAATGCATTATATGTATTATTGTATTTACCTTTTCTATTTAGTTATAAACAGAATGTGTGTGCTAAATAGAAGTATCAAAAAAAAAAAAAAATTCGGCCCTACATTAAGTAATTTCTTTTCAAAATATTTTTTTCTATTTAACATGTTTTATAATTATCATGTTTCTTCCACATTTATGTTGCTTCATTCGTGGTGTCCATGGTACTGGACATGAAAAAAATCGATGTAAAATAGACAGCCGATCCTGGACTTCTTGGGGGCCTAAGCAACTTTGTGAGGGGGCCCTGTCAGTGCGCTCATAAAAAACAATTCACTGTCTCTGCTTAAGTGTAGCTATAAATTAGGACTGAATTTGGACTGGAGGGTTTGTAATAAATCCATTGCATGGTTGGTCAAGACTAAATAGGAATTTAAAACATTAATGTGTTCTTAATGTTTTTACTTTACCTGAGGAGAGGAAATTAACGTAAACAAGCCAGAATCTCTACTCTGTTCAGAAACAGAGGACATAAAAAAACTATACAAATAAAACTTCATCTGAAACATAACCGTAACATCTAGTGTGGTGTAGCTATTATACTGCATAAACGCGCATACTCACAGATGCAATCAGAGTAACACTTGTCTAAATATATAAACCCTGTAAAGCTGGAATTTATATTGAACAATCACTATTAACTGTTTAAAATTGAAATGCATATTTTATCATATTTATGTTTTAAATATTTAGAATATAATTTTTTTTCTTACATTCCAATTTCATATTAATATTTCATATTTTTTATCTTAATATATTAACCGACCTATTAAAAGTTGCTACCGTGACAAGCCTACGTGGCACAATGATGTCACTCGCCAATTGGTCTGTGCAGTGCAGCAGGAAGTTAGGAGCAAGGGGGCCCCTAGGTGTTCAGGGCCCTACGCAGCTTGCAAACTTTGCGTGTAGGGAGGATTGGCTCTGAAAATAGGGGCTGGCACAACTTTTGTATTTACACTCATTTCTATATCGGATGAGAGGTAAAATCAACTGTTTGAAACAAATGGCACACTGAAATAAAATCAGGTCTGAAGGGGTTAAATGTTGAAAAGTTCGTATGAAAGTGAATCAGCAACCAGATAAGAAGTGACCATCGAATTTAGCTGCAGTGTGCACATGGTCATTGTGAAAAGCCTTTATTTACTGGTTTTCATTGATTTCTAGTATTCCTGCAGCATTGGAGGAGATCAACTGAAGGATTTCACTGCTGAGTGTTTCTCAGCGTTCCTGTTGTATGTCGGTGTATACAAATTATTTTCAGTTTCAGTTCACGTTCTGATCTGCAGTAGTAGTTTAATGCTGTTCACGAAGATACAAGAAAAGATTTCACATGACAGCTCTCTGAGAGGGAGCGAGCGAGCGAGCGAGAAAGAAAGAAAGAGTAAAGAGTCTGAAGGGTGGCTTGATATTGAAATGTTTCTGACCATTGATAGCCACTGTGAAAGTTGTTTTGTAACGTAGTAGCTGGTTTCTAGCTTTTCCAAGCCAGGTGTGATTACCAACGCTAATTTTAAGAGGTGGCTAATTCATATTGATCCGTACAACAACATTTGTACATTTTTGTACAATTTCCTCCTTTGACATTGGGGCTTCGTTATTTTTTTATGATAATTGTAATTGTGTGTACGAATCCATATGAATTAGCCAACCCATAAAATAGGCTACGTACATATTCTTGTGCGATCAGGCTGGACCACCACAAGCAGGTATGAGCAGCTTAGGGGAACCATAAACAAGCTGATTTCCAATATGGGAGATAAAGTGGTGGGCAATGATGTGATAAGAAACACCAGACAGCGAGATGAACGTAGGGTGTGGCTAATAGAGAAGAAAATGAGAGAATCTGCAGTGGAATGAATAGAGAAGGGGCGATTGCTTGGTCCAGAGCCTCACCCAACATTGGCAGTGCAAACACACACACTTGGTTGATTTACTACTGTAGCTCTTTGAATAGTAAATGTTAGCCGCACACAGGGATCTGATCTTACAGATCTGATAAGAGCCACATGCAAGTGATTAAATGCCTTTCAGCACCCTGCTGCTGCAGCGAATGAAATTTCATTAATTGATAGTTAATGAAAGATCCACAGTGGCATTTTAATGTCAGCACAAATACACACAAATGTAATAATGCTTACTATTGTAAATGTGTGCAGGTATTCATTTGTGCCATGTTGGGAGCACTTCTTCAAAACTCTGCATTTTGGATGTGCTTATTTATATTTATCAAATTGTGTCTGAGTTTAAATCTCGATCTTGATTGTATTTCCCTGTACCTTAATAATAATAATAAGTTTTATTTATATAGCGCCTTTCCAGAGCTCAAGGACGCTTTACATCAAAAAAGAAAATTTTAACAAAATGACAATGATAAGGGACACATAAGTACAGAAGAGACAAAGACAAGTCCAACAATACAAAACAGAAATTAAGATGCATAACATAACATTCAGGGAGATATTGGGATAAATACCTTAGAACCTGTGAATGTGGTCAATACGTCCAGGATCACTGAATTGGATGGATTCTTATGTAGTTTGCACACATGGGATGTTCGCATTAGCTAGTGGTGGGCAAAAATTAATCACGATAATCGCATACAAAATACAAGTTGAGTTTTTGCATAATTGCACACCAAAACACAAATATTATTATGCATATATTAATATATATATATATTTAAGAATTTTTTTATTTGTATATATATCGTTTTTATTTATATATCATATAGAATATATAAAAATATAAATAAATATATATAAACATGTAAATGTTTCTTAAATACATACATAAATATGTGTGTATTTATATATACATAATAAATACACACACCACAAACTCATATGTTATGCAAAAAAAACTTTATTTTGTATAAGATTAATTTAGATTAATCTATGCCCCGCAGTAATATAATTTATAATTAATAATATTTATTTTTGCATGTATGTGTTTGTTTAAATAATAATAGTTACATCACATTTACACACAAAACACGCATATATTATCAAAAAAATGTCGATTAATCTCAGTCTTAACCTGAATTCATTACAATATTTCAAGTATACTTCTTTATTTGAGATATATTATCAAAAAAATGTTGATTAATCTCACCAGAAGTCTTAACCTGAATTCATTACAATATTTCAAGTATACTTCTTTATTTGAGATATGGATATTAAGCGGTTCTGTGTTTAAGGAGCCTTAAAAGGGATAGTTTACACAAAAATGAAGTGGTTCTCAAGTTGTTCAAACAAAGGAAGATATTTGAAGAGTGTTTGTAACCAATCAGATCTGGGGCACCATTAACTTCCTTAGTAGGGAAAAGGAATTATATGGAAGTGAATGGTGCCCCAGATGTGTTTGGTTATTATTTAATTACCAAACAGATTTTTTTCAAAATACCATAATTTGTGATCAGCAGAGGAGAAAAATTATACAGGTTTTAAACAAATTAAGGGAAAGTAAATGATGACACAGTTTTCATTTTCAGCGAACTATCCATTTAAGGTGTCTGTGTGGGATCAGAATGGAAAATGTATATCAGACGCGCATAACAGCTACATGTGTTATGTTTGATAACATGTTTGATGAATCTATTTCTGGAGGAATTTTATCTTCAGGAGTAGTGATAGCAATAAGTTTGTGTTTCTGACACTTTCTCATTCAGATAAGTCTTGCACATCATTTGAGCTGCACCGATGAATCTGCTTCACTGTATGTAGGAGGTTTCCAAACTCTTTAACCTCTTTCCCCTCCAGGCAGTGACTCCGTGGAGGGCGAGTGTGTGTTTGAGGGGGATTACGCCGTCCCTCCTCTCCCGGTGACCGAGGGCATGCAGCACATTCGGATCATGGAGGGCGTTTCTCGTTCTCTCCCCTCCTCACCCCTGCTCTCCCACCAGGCCCTCAACATGCGCCTCCAGCCCCTCAAGAGAATCCCAGGTAAAGCACACACTTTGTGCATATGTTTGCTTGTGTGTGTACGTGTACATCTGTGAAATGAATTCGTATTGGTTTGATGCTAGCAGTTGTTTGTGTGTGGGTTGCACATATACTGAATGTTTGTGTGTGTGTGTTGTGCTATGATCGGTGAGTGCCTCCTCCTGTTCTCCTTTCAAACGCTCCAGCTACATGCCAGAAGTCCTGTTGAGAGCACAGACGCACCGGAGAGAGTGTGAATGAGTTTGTGATGTAACATTGTGTACAGCCATGGATTATTGTGTGTTGAGGACCAAAATGGCTTTTATTGATGTGTGGGATTTGTTTATGCATGGCTGTGTGAATCTTTGGTTGTTTAGCTAGTGACCATACAAATAGGAAGTCCAATTCATGCCTATAAAAGAATGAGGGTGTAAGGACATTTTTATGTGGGCATAATTTATATATGGTAATACACGTATAAATCATAACTGTATATTTGCTTTATTGTGACCCTGTTCATAATAATAATCTTATTATGAGATTAAGAACATCAAAGTTTGATTTCACTTATTGATGTTAACATGACCTTACTCAGTCAATATAAAATATATCAAGGCTTTATTTTTACACAATGTTCTTTTAAATTATATAGGGTGATTTTATGTAGAAATGTAGAATTACTTAAGCAGGGTTTTAGAAGCAAGGTCACAAATATACATTACAATTTATTCACACATTTATGCTGATAAAATAGTCAGATAGTACCCTCAAGATCAAGTGTGTCAGATAGTATATGCTGTTAGTGATATTGATGTTTTTGTTGCTGTTCCTGCATTGATCGTAGATATATTTACCCCTGTAAATAGTAATGTCTGAATAGTACAGTGTGGCTAAAGTTTTAATTTAAGGTCTTTCATTGCCGCTTGCAATGTTGAAACACTGCAGTTCTCCCAGCAGCCACAAGGGTGCGCTGATTTTATTCTCTTCCTTTAGTTTATGTCCTTTCTTACTCTCTGGATAGAAGCAGTGCAGCTAACTTACTGTTTACTAATCACTGTAAATCTCGCAGAAATGGTGAACAAATCATCAAATATTATAATCAACACTGTGACTTTATAAGAGACCTTTCTCAAATTTAAAAGAAATACAGTACTGTGCAAGTACTAGGCCACCAGACTTGTTGTTTTAGATGTTTTAATGTCCATCCATATTTATTTTTCAATCTATTTTATTAAGATACAAATGGAATATGTACAAAAATAAAAATAAAAAATAAAAATCAGGAATAAATGTCATCTTTAGGCATTTTCGGTGTTTAGTGTGACCTCTCTTGGCACTAAACGCATCTTAAGCGTTTCTAAACAGAATTAAGGAAACAAACAAATTTCTTTTAAATTAGAAATTAGGATTTAATTTTATTTAGGTTTAAGAGATCCTGCAGTTTCCTGCTATTGCTCAAGTGGAAGGGGAGTTTACCCTAAAAACTTGACACATCAGTTTACATTTTTATACAGTTTTTAATGCTATACACACATTTTCTGTATTTTCTGGATGTATTCTTTTAAAGAGACTGAGAAACAATTATATATCATCACTATAACATTGCAAAAACAACAAAAGACTTTTGCACAGTACTGTATGTGTTCATTATCACCATGTCGCTGGGGTGGTACCCTTAAAGGTTCATTTTTGTACCTATATGAGTATATAACACATTGAAATTTACCTTTTGGTGTACAGTATTATACCCTAAGGACCTACTGTGTACCTTAAGGAAGAATTTTTTAAATTTTAAAGAACAGTTAAATTTTAGGAGTACAAAACAGTTAACTCTACCTTTAAAGGTAGACAAAAGGTACAGTAATGTATCCAAAAAGATACAACACTGTATTATGTTTAGTATACCTGTAGAAAATGGAACCTTAAGGGAGTCGCACACTGGACGAGAAGCGCCGCGTCGCGCCATGAATCTGTAAACAGAACACATTATTTTCTATGAATGTATGCACACCGGCGGCCACTGGAGGCAGCTGTCCTCTATGACTATGGACACTGCTCAAATCCCTGTCGCGCCACTCACATAGTTTAACATTAAATAACATCATATGTGTCCCAAATTGCTAGCGATTCACATTGGGGGCTAACGTATATTTTACATTTTGAAGTAGACGCTATTTAATGTTCACTTCCGGTGTACGATACCTTCGAGTTGTCCTAGACGCGACGTGGTGGTGCGCTTTTCGTCCGGTGTGCGACCCCCTTTTTAGGGACCGCCCCAGTGACAGAAAATGTACAGTTTGTAAAAAAAATTTCTGACAGTGTAGAGGTTTTTAGTTTTAAAAGTTATAGATTCTACATTACTGTGACATTACAAACAGCAAAGTCACAAAGCAAGTTGAGTTTAAAGGTACAATTTGTAAGATATTTGCAATTAAATATCCAAAAACCACTAGGCCAGTGTTATATATTTTATCCAGCTTATTACTAACAATATCTCTAATGTTTTTAACTACTTGTAAATTATGAGAAAATTGTCATTCTAAACCGTGACACGGGGCAGTGCAGTCGCCTGCAATGAAGTTAATATCCACGTTACTCTTTGTTACCGCCTTTACTAACGTAAGAACCACATGACAACAGTGTCATGGACAAATGCTACTGCTTGTTTATGGTATGTTTGATGATCTAAACACTTAGTTCTGTGCTGTGTTAACACACCATCGAACGTACTAATGCTAATACTGTAACATCTATGGCTGACAGTTTCGTTTTGAACATTACATGAAACCTTACATAATGAAGTAAAACGGTGTCATCAAATGTAACATTTATAAAGCTTGATTACTTTACCTCATCCGTTAAAATGACATGCGGTTGGGTTAAAGACAGCAAATCCCATAATTCCACGCTGCTTCAGAGCGTCATTAATATACATCAGTGTTATTGTTTTGATCGTGCGCCCTAGCGGCAGATTCTACAAATTGCATCTTTAAACAGCGGTAAGATCTTTGCACACTGTAGTCTGTAATATTTGTATGTGTTTTTCGTATTCGTTATCATACAAATTCGTCACGCACACAAACCTTGCACACTGTATCCGACACATATTAATTCATCCATTGGGAAAAAATTGGGTGTGTGCGTTCACTATACACTGGAATGAGTTAAATGCAGTGGGGGCTACATACCTGACAAACATGTCACTTTTTATCTGTCTTTATATTTCGTCTCTTTTTGTATTCCTCACTTTGTTTGTTATACTTTGTGCTGTAAGACGATGTGGATCAACTTGTCAGACGCTATTCTTGATTTTGGTTTTTGCTTGTACAGTGGCTCTGCTGTCAAAACACCTCTCAAAATGCTTCCTACGGATGCAAAAACGTAGAAAATCAAACCTGATGAAAGTTTCGAAGGCAGTGTGTAAACGTGATTGACACAACATGAAGTCGTATTATTTTTAACGTGTAAAAATTTCGGACGAGTATTTCGTTGTTAAAAAAATATGTATGTCACTTTGCATAAAAGCATCTGCTAAATGCATAAATGTAAACGCTTATGCAGTAAAACAACTCACCTTTCCCAATCCGCCATCTTCTTTTAATTTACTGTGGTGAACGTGGATGAAAGATTCCTCCCTCCCTAATATCCATCAGTTTACGGAGTTCATATTCTCTGGTTGTAGCCTCTATTTCACCTCCTCAGCTTTTCTTCTTTCCCCCCTCAAGCCTGGAGCGCTGCCAGCGGCTTTTCCATCCACGCATTGTTTTTCTTACTTTTATCATTTCCGAGTTGTCCCACTGAGCGCTTCCAGCCCAGCCTGTCCATGGTCGCCCCTCCCCAACACAATGACCTGTTTTCACCCACGTTCTCCTGGAAGCAGGACAGCACTGATTTCCTTTTCTTTCCATGTCTTGTATTGTTCTTCCAGCCCTGTGCTAAAATGAACATTGGCTCACGATGCCATTTCCTCTACCAGTAATATTCACTAAAAGATATTGTTCATTCAAAAATGTTACATTACTTACTCACCCTTACCTTTTCCAAACCTGTATGTTTTTTATGCAAATACAAAAATGTTCCTATTGATCAGTGGTAGAGCACTGCATAGCGGTGCACAAGGATTTTGGGTTCGATCCCAGCTAACGCACACGCATATAATGATAAAATGTGTGCCTTGTAAGTAGCTTTGGAATAAATCGCCTGCCAAATGCGTAAATGTACGAAAGAATTTGAAAGAAAGTCTTGGCCCTTTATTTCATACAAAAAAATTGAATGTACACTGGCTGGTGCTGTCAATCCTATAAAAACTATAAAACGATTATAAATGTATAAGACTAATGTTTTCTAACAAGACATAGGACAGCTTTGTTTTTTGAACGAGACATTTAAAAAAAAATTTAGTGAATCGATCCAGTTCACACATGCGGTTTAAGGGCGCACTCACACTATCTAAACCAAATCGCACCCAGGAGCGTTTGACCCCCAAAGCCTGGTTGTGTCGCTAATATGTCGCTCTGTACCGTGCCCAGTCATGGTTTGGTTAATCACGCCTTGACTCGAGCGCGTAACGCGCAGTGTGATCAGATATCATATACAAAAAAGGGTTTAAATGGAGTGATGTCAATTGCGTGACCACTCACCTTCGTCTGCCGCCTTAAAAACCTTCTGATGCACGCGACAGATCAACTACGTAAAAAGGGTGTCACGATTTTGATTTAATCGAAATTAAGTCATAACCTCGAATTTCGAAAAAAAAAAAAAAACTTTAGAATCGAAAATGTAATCAATTTGATTATTTGGAGAATCGTGATACCCCTACCAAGTAATATAATAGGCATGTGAGAGGGCTGTGTGTCATCTTGCATCAAACGACTCAGCATAAAAAACATTGACTTAACATTACGATGCGCTCCAGTTTTAAGAGAAAGCTTTACTTCCTGTTTTCTTCAAACCAATCGCATTCTAATGACGAAAGCGTGCCCGTGCTCAGATCAATCAAAGTACAGTGTGAATGCATGCTTCTTGGGGAGTAGGGAGGGGGGACAATCGTGCTGGGGCACAGTTTGGTTGGGTTAAGTATTATTTATACTCGACATGTCCGCATGAACGCGTTGGTGCGTGCATCAAAAATGTAATCAACGTGGAATGGGCGGTCGTGTACGTTGGATGCCCATTTCGAGTGGAGGTGTGCACAGCATTTTTTGTAACTGCATGCATGGCTCCGCATCCAAAAATGACTGACCTCGAGCAGGCAAGCATGTGACGTATCTCTTTGATCAATCCATGCAAAACAATGCATATACTATTTATCTGGCACTTAAAGTTAATTATGGAAACTTTGCCATTTAAAACACAAATTCTTTTACATATGTTTCAGAATTGTTGTCTTATATTTGTAGTGAATGGACCACTGGATGAGGAATAAAATACAAACTTTAAGATTTCTGTTTTGTTTGCTTAGTAAAATGGTTAATGACATGATAATGTTTAATAAAGACATATTATAGAGAATGTTGTTTTATTCATGTTCCCAGATTTATATATCTGATTTGATGTTAAAAGCACTAGGGTTGTTTCAGAGAACGACTTCTTCTAACCTTTACTTTGTGTTGGTTTTGGACTCGATTGCTCGAGTCGCCCCCTAGCGTTTCAAAGAATAGTGCAACAGCGAGCGCGATCAGCGGAGGCACGCAGTGCGAAGTAAAGCGTGAGTTTAGCTCCACCTATAGGGTTAGGCCTAATGTGAGGTCGCCCTAAATGATTCATTCACAAATTGGGACTGACCTGGTTCTTGAGTTCAACTCTAGTCCCAACGTTTTATGAGAAATATTTGAGTTTATTTTTGCAAAAAGCATTAGATATGTTTCACTTAGCTGTTGGATATTGAATACAGATAACTCATTGTGTGTTAATTCATTAAAGAGACATATCCGCCAGAGTTTATGGCTTGAGGGCTAAAACTAAATTGTGGACTATTAAATACGTACAGTATTGGAGGATTGATTTTATTTTATTTTTTACAGTATGCTAATGTATGTGTGTGGGTGTACGCTTGTGTGTGATTTCACAGCAGTTGTGATCTTTTATATGCTTTATTATTATTCAGTCTCAAGTCTTATTATTGAGTCTCAAGTCTTTTTTCTTCTTTAATACCCCACACTTGTACTGTTGACTTATAGGGCTTAAGATAAAATCAAGTGTCTTGAATGACTTGAGCTGCAATTACTGATGAGATTGGAGGGGAACATTTTGGCTGGCTTCATCTTGTGGCAGTCCAGATGGATAGTCTCTGTAACCCACATCGGAGTTCTTCTCCAAATGAAACATTTCAAGGCCCCCCCTTGTTTTTCTGGTCAGAGTGAGTTACTGGAACTGGAGGCTACGTTTTTACCCTAATGATGGCAATCATTGTGGAGAGGCCGCTTCCGTTCCGGTGACTGATCTCTGACCTTTGACCCACCCGCCGTCTTAAACAGCACAATTACGTTAATCGCTAACATTCTGAACCTTTTAATAGAATACAGGTAAACACACACATGCTTTGAAGCCTCATGTATGCTAAAATGACCTTTGCACGGTATTAAATATTTGTTGGTAGAATCTATTACTGCGCTGTTTTTTCTTCTGTGATGTATTAAGTTTCAGTTAAAGGTGCAATGTGTAACTTTTAGAAGGATCTCTTGACAGAAATGTAATGTAATATGCATAACTATATTATCAGTGGTGTATAAGACCTTACATAATAAACTGTACTGTTTTTATTACCTTAGAATAAGAAGTTTTTTCTATATAAGTCGTGGGTCCACTTACACGTAGGTGGCTGCCATGTTTGTACAGTAGCCCTAAAAGGACAAACTGTTCTACCAAGCATGTTTCGTCCCTCTGTTGTCTCAGGCGACAACATGTTTGTCCTGTGGCAGCTTCATAGTTTCTTTTTGCGTTGTGAAATTAAGGTTGATTGCAATTCGCAATCTCACCACTAGATGCCGCTAAAAACACACTGGATCTTTAAGAAGGGAGTAAAGGAATAATTAACACACATTTAAATTTCTTTCAATTTACTCATCCTCATGCCATCCCAGATGCATATAATGGGAGCCAAAATAAAATAAAATTCTGTTAATTTAGTTCATTCTTGTTTATGTACTTTTTAGTGTTCAAGTTTGGTTTAAGTTAGCTATAAAATGCTATTTAAAAGGTGTGTGGCGTTTAAAATTTGTGTGTTTGATTTGAGGGAAACTGGAAATTGAGAGGTGCCTTAACTCTGTGGCTCCACCTCACGAACCCTACTGTGCTATGCACTATGTGTCCAATTCGAACACTCCTATATTCAAATTAGACATCTTTGGGCTGCTCTGATTGGCTGCTGCTTTTGAGTAGTTTTTATTTATTTTCTGTAAAGCAGTTGTTTGTTATTTATTTATTGATTTATTTTTAATTGTTGTGAATTGTTGTTAGACAGGAAACATTGTGGGATGTGAGACGAATTTGGAAGAAATTCCCAACAATAAAATTAAAATCAAGTGATGTTTTTCAGTACAGCAAATGTTTCATCCTATAAAAGGCTAAGATTTCCTAGGTTATCTTTTCTCTCTCACCATTGAACATGTAGGGGGAAACTAGAGGTAGAGTCCATATGCGTGTATCTCATGTGGTGTAACCCTGCCTCCTTTGCTTTGTTAACCCACCCCTTCGTCATGACAACAGCACCTTTGAATGAATGACGCTTTTTCCTGAGCTCCTACAGCACCATTCACTCTTTCCCTCGTCACTCTCTGATGCTCTCTCTCTCTTTTCTCACCTCTCGCTCTTTGTTGCGCCTCTCCTCTGTAGGCTGAAAATAGCCCAGCGTTTAGGCGGCTCGGAGGGCCGCATAAGTGAGATATAATTGGAATCACAACACCTCCTCGTTTCCTGTCCCAGGTGACACTTTGACTTCCATATGCGGCATGATTTACGTACTCCCTCTGTATCTCTCCATCCTTGTCAAGACTTCTTACCGACTTGCTCCTCCTTCCTGAAAAGATATCATTTCGAGCATCAGTTTGTCAGTATCACTCCTAAACAAACATGTTTCAGTTTAGCTGGAGTTCGCTTAAAATACAGAGAACATGCGAGCGGGTTTTTGTGTTCCCAAGATGAGTCCGTTTTGGATTTATGTGTTTACAAGGAAGGAAGAGAAGATGTCTGGATGAAAACGGTGAGCACTTTGCCAATCGCCTTACATCAGATTATCACTTAAACTTGATCTCTCATTATCTCTCAACTTTTATCATTTATATTAGTGTTTGCTTAGCATTAAACTTGTGCATGTGGCTTGTGTGATATGGAAATGCAGTTAAAGGTATACCTGAGATCATCACCTGCTGTACACCTAGCATTAAAAGGCATCAATTTCTGCCACGCCACTGAATTCTTGTCTAAATTTTTAGGAATAAATACATTAAATTTGTGAAAAGCTGCTTGACAAATGTACGTGTAATATACGATAAGCAGAAGATGTATGTGATTTTGCCTTTGGGATGTGAAATGTGACACCAGTTCAGGTCTACTCTACAGCATCATTTAAGATGCCTTGGTCTCCAGGGCAACCCTTTACATAACACGGCTGCCTCATTTGAAGATGCCTGTTGACATCTGCCGTTCGTTCCCGAGTGAGATCTCGTCACGAGGGACATAAATGAGCCATCACTCCTCATTAGGAAGAAATCACAGTGCACAAATTGTGATATATCAGTTCTGACGGGTGATGGGTGCGTGGAGCGACCAGCTGTTGTGTTTTGTGACAGGGCCAAAACAAGAAGGAAGTGTCCTCTTAGTAAGCGTGGGTGATGTTTTAATATTAAATGTATTGTTAACATGCCTTACGATGCCAGCGTGGTGACTACGCCAGGTTATTGTGCTGGTTAGCAGACTAAGTGGTGTACTGTATAATCATTTTTATCGAGGGATTGATTTTAAAAATGATAATTGCTTAGTTATGAGTTGCTGAGTTTATTCTGCATGTTATGTGAAGGTATCTGCAAAAGGAATACAGTGGGTGTCCTACAGAGATTATGTTATTCGCAACCTCCATCTTTTTTAGTTTACCATGCAGAGCTCTGAACTAACAGTCTGGATCTGTCTCTACAATTTTGGTTCACCACCTTACAGAGCCTTTTAAATCAAAGCCAAGCAGTTGTCAATCAATAGCTCAAAAGGATTGGTGTGCTGTCTGGCTGTTTGGATTTATGGATGTCTTCCGAGCGGAGTTGAATTTATCTGTGATGATGTTATGATACCACACAGTCTGAATTCTGAAACATCTCCAAATTACTTACTGTATGTGAAAAATTATTTTGTTTATAGCCATAAAGCATCTATAGTGTTATCAACATGTATTACATTACTGGATATTTATGTAAGCAATAAGATATGAGAACCTGCGGTGTATTGGGAGTGGGTGATTCTCACGAAATCAAGATTTAGAAGGTGTCCAGCATCAGATTTTTTAAAAAGCCCTTGAAGCCAATTTTTTTGCACATATAAGATTAAGGACTGAACTTACTATAACCATTATTTTTAGAGGATTTAAAACATATTTCCTTTAGAATAATTTTTTTTTTTTTGATAATTACCGCAACATGATTATATATATATATATGTAAGTACTATGACAAACAAAATTTCACCTTTTATATGGAGAGAAAAAAATAAGAACTGCTTACCTGGTAACCATCTTGAGTGTCACAGTCAATTATGTCCCTTCCAACATTTTTTTTTTTTTTTGAAAAGTTAGTTCTTGAGTGCTTAAACAATGATTGAAAATTGTTACGAAGGATGAGAAAATTGGTTTTGGACACATTTATATTCCTTATTATTGTCTCTACATTTACCAATGATCAGCAAATACCACATGTTTCTTTATTGTTAATGTTTATAGTATAACATGCACTGAAGCTTTTTATTTTTTTTAGATTTTTTAAATTATAAATTTTCCATGTCAAAGAACCCAAATCCAGTCATGGACACGTTGCGGTAATGAAAATTTTTCTCTTAAATGTGAAAAAAAATTGGTTTGTATGATGTCATTTGAAACCATGTATGTGAAGAGATGTTTGTATTTGTATGCTTCTTATTTTGATAGCATTTACTTTGCATTTACTTTTTTTATCAAAATGTTTCATGACACCTCATAAGTCTAATTTCGCGAGAATCACCCGAGTAAGTCACGGCTGAAGGGCACGACACGAAGGGTTTGGTTACCACACAGTACAAATATTAAAGCAAAAACGCATTCTTTATTGTAAATAAAACAGTGTTTTATAAAATGTATTTATTTTTACTTTTTTACATTACTCAATAGTGTTCCTCTAAAATCTGCTCTTTGCTGCACTTAAATGTTTAAGTTTAGAAAACTTGAATTATTAAGTCATTTTAACTTTTTTGATTATTTAGAAATTGCTATAAATTTTAAAAAACAAAGTTGTAAGAACTTAAGTCCTTTCAACATTATTTTTTATTTATTTATATACCAACTCCTCACTAGGCGAGAAAGTTGAAATAAATTGTTAATTCAAGTTGTTTAAACTTAAAAATTTTAGTGGAGCAAAACTGAAAACTTATAGTTCAATTGGTAACGCCTAAAATATTTAAAACATTTTTACTTAAAGGAACAGTATTTAAGAAATGTATATCAATTAATCATAAAATGGCCCTGATATGTCACTAGACATTAAGAAATCATTTTTATTTCAAATACTTATATCACTCACAACAGTGGTCTGGCCAGGATATTGTCATTTAAAAAGTGGAGTTGCAGCCCTCAACTGATGTTCATGTTGTCATTTTGTGTATTGATTGCAGTACCAGTTTTGGCCACAATCCTACATACTGTTCCTTTAAAATTTAATTTTAGGCATTACGAATTAAGGTAATATTAAATTGTTGATCCAACTTTAACTTTTTACAGTGTAGGTCAGATGGTAGAGCAAGGTCATGGGCCTGAATCCCAGAGAACAAACATCATGAAAAAATGGCAAGTCAATGCACTTATAATTCGCTTTGGATAAAATCATCTGATAATTGTATCTTAATAATACTAAGAAAGAAAAATAACTAAAGTAACTAAATTAACTAACTAAAACATGATATGTGTAATCATTCGAGTACCCCTGGAGCCGGTTTAAAGTGTCCCTGGGGTGCACTGATTTAACTGTGTCCCTCAGTAAATCGGTGTTTGGTTTCCTTTACAAGCAGATCTACTGAAGTGCTGGAGAATCCATATGACATGATGAGCAAGATTTTGGGGAAACAGTCAATATATTAGTATCGGATAGCAGTGAATCCTGCCCATGTGGAAGCTGTTTGTAAATCGTAGTGAAAAAAATAAAATTCCTTGTCACTTTTCTAGAGCTGCCAAAAACCTTTCACACCTTCTGCGACGTTGGTTATTTCTCTTCACGTGCCAAGACTTCCTCTCCTGATGAATTCTGGAAAAAACCAAGCAACGGATGGTTTAAAAATAGTTTGTGTGTTCTTACAGGAAGGTTAATATTAGCGCATTCGACTGCATCATAGCGAGTCTCATTTTTTTGACGGGCACGCTCTAAACATTTTTTAGTTTCTTTCGACTTTGACAAACTTTTAACATTTGGGGTTTGTGCTGTTGTTGACTATTTAAGATATTTTGTATATAAAAATATCCCTGAGCCGATACCACCCAATGGATACTCGCTTGATTTGGTAAGATAGTTTCACAGAGGATACCCATATCCAGTGCATCACTGTTCACCATGTGTTGTTGTTTTCGTGAGGTTGTGGGGCGTCTGTCTTTCCCTCTCTACCACATGTCTTCTTTCAGTATTCGCACAGGTTTTACCATGGGAAGTCTGTAGGAAGTGTTTCAGTTGTGTTATGTAGGTTAGGAGTCAGTGTTGCCTAACAAACACAAAGGCGTTTTGTGTGATTCTTCAGTTGCACCGTTACTGTATTGTTTGTGAGCAACTTTGTCAGTTCATCACCTGTTTCTTTCTCTGAAGAAAAGTTAAATTTTTCTTACCTCTTCGTCTTATTTTAGTCGTAGGCATTAGTAAATTTTTTAAGTGAATCAGAATTGAGGCTGTGTTTTGACCACATCACCACACTGTACAGTTGAAACATACTGTGATGGTTCGATCTGCCTCTGTTGTCTCGGCATTGCAGCTGTGTTCTTTCCCACGATAACTTGTCCTGAATTTAAATGTGGTTTTTATACAAGCTACATTTCACAAAAGTGTCTATTTTACATAAAACCGAAATGATGGATTAATCATCTTGGGATTGTTGAAACCAAACACGCTCACCCCCAATATATATATACATCTCTCGGGGCCGAAAGGGTCATATAGGAACGACCCCATCTCCATAGTTTAACCGGACCCGTGCCTCTGACCAACAACAGCGTAATTCGACCCCCAGCCTTGTACACTTTGTTAAGCATCGCCATCTGTTTTTCTCTTTTATTCCTGCCTGTCACTCTCTTTTATTCCCTGTTTGTTTTGGGGTCGTCACGTCCGACTGTCGTATCTCTGGCTCTGTCTCCGGGTTGATGATGTTAGAGTCTGTTCATGTACTCAAGATCTCAGTTCTGGAGACTTTTCAGTTACAACATTTCTATCTGAGTTTCCTCAATGTCACCCCTGACTCGTCCAAGATTTTCTGGAAATGCACTCTCCTGGTAAGACTAACCTTGTGAATGTCTCTGGCCCATCCCTAAACGCCTGTTGAACGTGTTTTAAATGTTGTTTGCGCAGAGGGTTCGCGTGTGTGCAGGCGACACATGTCCTTCCAACAGTTTTAACTGCGTTTAACAGAGAAAGGAAAATGATGGGTTTAGTGGTTTCTTGCCGCTCTCGATTCCACCCTCCCTCCTTTTGTGGTGTTTGGACTCCAACTTTGCAGACTCCTCATGGTTCCTGTTAAAGCTCGAGCCAGCGGTTTCTCTGAAGCTCGGCAGAGCAACCAAACCGCCGTCTGAGTCCTCTCCTCCCCGTTCACTGACAGCCGCAATCTACTCCGAAGAAGAAAGAAAATTTTCTGCTTAGTTGTTGCGATTGCATGGACTGTACGACGGCTGCTTCGAGCTTTGCTTTCTCACCCTTTCTCTGGGGTACTGGACCCCAGCTGTATGCAGAGGAAACTGCTTGTTTGGATTATGGATTTTGCTTCAACGGTAAGGAGAGCATGTGCTGGGACCAGGGCCAGGTGCACGTGGCAGAGGAGGAAGCGTTCCCGGCCGTACGACCGGACTGGACGAGCAGGCCTAGGGACGAAGCGATCAAGTAGGACTTCATCGCTCCTCAGGCAGTGGATGTCTCACTTCTGCTGTACGTCTCGGGCTTGCACATCCAACCTGAGCCTGTCAGATCAATCCCTTCTGCAGTCAGGATGCTGTACCAGTCCCAGAGGTGCACAGGGTATCGTTGGAGATGAAAGAGATGGACAGAGAGATGTGTATGGAGACGGTGTTTGGGAGGGAGAAGTAGAGGATCACCAGGAAGCTGGGGATGAGGAAGAGGATGATAGTAAAGAGGAGAAAGGTGAGGATGAGAGATTAGAAAATATAAGATTGAAATATATCAGGTGGATATAGATCAGGTCGAATTCAGTTATGTTTCAAAAAGTCCTGTAGAGGCCTGTACAATCAAATCAAAACCTGGAAAAAGGCACACAGGTGTGTTATGGCGCGTTTCCATTGCATAGTACCCCATGGTTTGGTTTGGGTCGGGTCAGCTTACTTTTGGGGGCTTTTCAAACTTTTTTGGTGTGGACCACTATTTGTAATCAAGAATTTTTGCGGACCACCTCATAATACTCATAATAAAATATGTCTACACAAAGTCCTGAATTTATCTGCACCTCTAAATAGGTTTACTAGCACTAAAACTATAACTGGTCATCACATCAGTACAACAGATTCTTAAAACATATTCTTAAAAAAATATATTTTTCTTAAAAAAATACATTATTTTATATATTTTTTGCCTTTACACGGACCACCTGCAGTACCCTCACGGACCACTAGAGGTCCGCGGATCACAGTTTGGGAATGGCGCTGTAGATCACTGATTGGTATGAGAGAAGCGTTACGCTATAATGTAAAAGATTAGCTTTACCTTAGTGCTACCGTGCGCTGTCTCTGTGCTCTGCTAGAAGTTCCCAAACTCCCTTTAGCGATGAAAAACATCCACGGGTTCAGAATTGGCAACACCATACCAATTTCTTTCCAAACTTGCAGATTGTGGCGGCACATTCGCAACGCGTACGTCCGCATATATGCTTAAATGCAACTTAAATGAGGCTCAACGGAGCGGTGTTTGTACAGAGGTAGTGATAACGCGATGTGCAAACCTCTTTTTGTAGTGGTCAATTTTAATTTTGTGGTGGACTGAAAAATAAATGAAGGTATGGGAACGTACAATGACCCTCTCACTTGTATGATGTCACAGCAGTAGGTAGCACAAATATAACGACACGCTTATAATCCCTCCCACTCCAAAGTGTTACTAAACTCGATGGAAAAGGAAACCAAGCCAAAGTGAAGTCAGCTGACCTAACCTGACCCAAACCGTGGGGTACTATGTAATGGAAAAGCGCCATAAGAGCAAGGTTAGAGCTAACCTCTATAGGTTGTGGCCTTGTAGGTATGGATTAAATTAACTCTGATTTTAGACAGGGGAACAGCAATAATGAAGTCTTTCAGTATAGACGGACAAAAGCTGAAGCGGATCAATGTATTTCCGATGACCAAAGAAGCTTAGTTATGCAATAACTAGAATATTAATTGATTTTCTGATTCCCTCCCTCAATAACGCCTGTGACAACTTCATACCTTTGATGCAAGGAAACGTGGCAGTCCCGCACGGGCAGCCTGTCAATTAGAGTGATGGAGATGGACTGGAGTCTTGCCTGAGGTGTAATCTATCTCGATTAGGGGAGATTTGAAAGTAAATGAGATCTATAGATGGGTAGGGTGTAAATGGTGTGAGTTGGTGGAAAGGGGAGATGGAGCGATCCGAATTTGATCGATGGCCAAAACCACGGCCTTCAGAAGTCTGGTCCTCTCAGTCATCCACTAAATACGGCAAATCATCGTCGGTAGCACAGCTGGGGCGTAAGGTCACATACAGTTTTGCCGAGGTCGATTTTTGGGATACTTCTATTAGGTGACTGCATAGCAACAGCCCAGAACACCTGCCCACATCTGAATTCAGTATGGGTTAACAACAAAACCTTTTTGAAATTCTGGGGTGGAGACTCAAGTTCAGTTTGATTCCACATTTAAAATGTCTCACAATGACAGACTAGCTCTTTTTGTTTAGCCAAGATTTGTTTTGTGAGTCTCTTTGTTGCTCATTTTCTTTCTTTTGCCCTCTATTTCTAAACCGCCAGAACAGCCGGTCTGCTTCTTGGATCTTGGTTTGTTAGTTGTGCCGCCCAGTTGAGACAGCCACCCTGTCATCGCATAGCCGTCTTCTACCAATGAGGTTTTTTAAGTCAAAACAGCTTTGGGATGTTATTTTCGGACACAGATTTTTTTTGGAGAACCATTGCTTGGAGGTTATGGTAATTCATTGTGCTTAGTGTCTGTTTTTCTCTCCCTTCTCTCTCGGTTTTATATGTGACCCTGGACCACAAAAGTAAATGGTCATAGTCATTTTTTAATTGAGATTTATACATCATAAATACATAAGCTATTATTTGAAAATATTTATGGTCGGAAATTTGCAAACATATCATCATGGGTCATGATCTTTGCTTAAAAGGGACATATAATGAAAATCTACATGTAAATCGAAATAGTATCCCAAGTGCTTCTATCAACCTAGAAAATTTTAAAAAGATCAACCCAGTAACTTAGTTTTGGTTATCCATTTTCTGCAAGCATGTGAAAAAATAGGTCATTGAATTTGGCCTCCAATTTTGGCTCCCCTTGTGATGTCAGAAGGGGATAATACCGCCCCTTAATCCAACACTATCCAATGATCAGCTCATTTGCATTTAAAAGGACATGTTTGCTCACACCTACCAAGTGGCAATTTTAACATGCTATAATAAATTATTTATATGGTATCTTGAGCTAACACTTCACATACCCACTCTGGGGACACCAAAGATTTATTTGACAATGACATCTTAAAAAAAGTCTTGTGAAATGTCCCCTTTAATGTCCTAATGATTTTGACCCTTACAATGTATTTTGGCTATTGCTAATGTACATGCATACCAATGCGACTTATGACTGGTTTTGTGGTCCAGGATCACATATAGGCTACATCAGAATATACTAAGAGGTCAGGTGGGCTACACGCAACCAATCGCCTTCACAACTACCTAGAACACCTATTTTCCAATTGGAAAAGGTTTAATAATCAAGTTACAGTACAGTGTAGTCCTTGTTGGTTTAAAATGTGTGCTTGAGAAAGTCCTTCAGTTTGCCCTACTGTAAAACAGTCACGATAGGCCACCCCGCAGTTTAGTGGGTCGGTATGCAGTGTTTTACAGGCGTAGGAAACCCTGTGTCTGAGGCAATGGAATGATATTTAAATTATTAGATTAAGCCAGCAGCCTCTATCATTGCAACCCTGCTATTAGAAGTTCAACGATTCAATTTTTCCTCCTTTTTGCTGAGTTTTATATTCTTTGCTACGCAGGCAGCTTTTTGCATGTGCGGTTACACAAGCTGTATATCACTTTATACTGAACAGCAGTGATTTCTAGCGGTGCATACTAATGGGTGTAAGACACTGAACCAATCAGCACGTTCATTGCTCAATCCTCTTTCGCATCCCTGTAGGTTTTAAAAGCAGCAGTAACATCAGGAAAAGACAACAAGCTTAAACTCCTAAGGTAGTGATGGTTTTTGCTCTCGAGAAAGTGCAAACAGTACATTTCCCTCGGGACCCAGGTTCCCCCAAGGGGGTCCGAAACAGGAAGCGGAGCCAATTTTGTTACTCTGCAGTGCGGTTAAAGAGTGGAACTTTAAACAGCCCTCATGGGGCCTTTACAGATGAGATGTACAATGTCAACATCTTAGGTTTATGGTACACTCATTGTCGTCTTGAAAAACAATAGAGACGAGTATTTTGCATTTTTGTGTTTTTATTACAAGACAAGGGAAGCATTTATGTTGTTTTCAAGTGCTGTATTTAATCTAATGCTTTGTGAACCTGGTTTATTGTTGCAGTTTCCCAGACAGGGTTTAGATTAATTCAGGACTAGGCCTTGGTTATATTAGGACATATTTAAGTTGTTTTTACAAACAAACTTTACAAAAACAATACTGGTGTGCATCCCGAGACAAAACAATGACACTGATATGTGTTAAGATATGTCACAGCAAGATGTTTTTAAATTAAGGCAGCTCAAACATCCATTTTAGTCTAAGACTAGGATAAGCCCGGTCCGGGAAACCACCCCAAAATGTTTACCACAAAGCTAAATTCTTTTGTAGAGAAACATATGTGTCTGATCTCAGCTGTAGGAAACCTGTTGGTCGTAAATCACTCTTGGTCGTTTTTCCTTACATCTCGTAGTAAACCTCCCTGCTGACACAATCACACAAAAATATAAAGTACACACACACACATCAATGCAAACACAAACATATACAGTTTTGTGCAAAAGTCCACCACAAGCTTTTTTAGCAGGGTTTTAATGACATCCATATTTATTTTCCGCTCTCTTTATTGGGCAAAAAATAGGAAATATGTGCACAAAAAAATTCAGATAATAAAATGGCTGCTTCTGGCAAAATTCAGTATTAAGTGTGACCTCTCTTGGCACTAAGCACACTTACTATTGCACAGTACTGTATATGATATGAAGTACAAATGCTTACAAAGGCACGGTACATGCAACTTGTACATACACTTGCACAGACACACACACACATACACACACACACACATACAAACACGCGTCCAATCTGTGTGGTCTTTTTGACATCCAATTGGTTATCACTGATACAGATGTGTATGAGTGTGTGTGTGCGCTCAACAGGTATGTAAATTCTTTGTTCTGCGTACATATATTTCAGGCATATTTGCTTTTTAGTGAATTTTACTTAAGCTCAGAATGGGCATATTTCTGCAACCACATCATGCTTGCAAAACCTTCCAAACTTCTTTTTTACCATCTGCACACCAAAGAAATTTTAAAGAGCCAAACGCTTTCTGAAACGAAAGGCATTATGATTTGAATGAATGAAAAGACAAACAAACCTCACAGATCTGCTGCTTGTAATGAACAGAATTTTCCACCGTTCCGCCGTTTTAACGTCTGCTGGTGTCATTAGTGGGTTTCTTAAGTTATTAAACGCTGGCACAAGTGACATACGTTCTGCCTGAGGTGCAGGGAGTGAGAGAAAATGAAGGAGAGACAGATGCTTTAGCACAATCTTTTACAAAACCTATAGTTACCATGACAACGCTTTTTTTACAAAAAAAATAAAGAGAAAACGCAAGCGACTGTCTGTTAGTACCCAGTGAATTCCAAAGATTGGACACCATTGAAATCCAATTCCAAAACCGGAAACTAATTTGTAGCCTTGGTTATTTAAAGTGGAAAAGTAGTATTGTCGTGTGATGTGTGTCATGTTTAAATAGTTACCCCAGCCAATGTAACATATATATTTGGAAGTAGCTAGGGATGCACCGATACCCCTTTTTTGGAATTCGAGTACTTGCATTTCAGTACTTGCCGATACCGATACCGAGTACTTAATAAAAAACATGATTTAAATTTACAGGTAAAAGCTTCAGTCATATAATTTAACAAAAAAAAAAACAAAGGACTAGTTTTCCAGTTTGTTGTAAACTCTGCCTCTTTGGACAACACGAGGCATTAACCCCTTACACGCCGCTCAAACATAGACATTTCTCAGATCGTGGTATCGATTCCAGGTATCGGGGGACTTTTAACGAGTACTTTAGAAAATGTGGTATCGAGGCCGATAGCAGTATCGGTATCAGTGCATCCCTAGAAGTAGCCAAAACTAACGAAGACAAACTGACAAGCTTTACTAATGATGTGTAAGAATGACTAAGTAACAACTGTTTAACACAACTTCATTGGGTGAGACGTATACAAACATTAAACATATTAAAATGCACCAAAGTCATTTACTTCGATCTACTATAGTGTTGCCTTCATCATTGATGTTGATGTTTGTATCTAGGTTAGCAGCCTGCCGTTTGATATCCTGTTGCCTGGTTAACGCTATTAGCATCTTTCAGTTGCGTTGCATCATTTCGTACATCTTTCAGTTGCGTTGGTCTTTCATGTTCAGGGTTTATTTGGTCATACAGTATCACATGTCTCACATGAGATTCAAGCTTTTGAGAATCTCTCTCCACTGTCGGACATTTTCTAAAATTATCTTATGGTACTTTTAAGAGCGACTTCTGAAAGTTAACCAGAGGTTTTTTATATTTTAGAGAGGAGAGGCATCTCAGAGACCAGGGATTGACAGTAAGACCACTCTGTGCTGTGCAAGTGCCTTGACTCGGTCGGTATCTTTCTGCTCCGACTCTTTCTTTTAAATAGTCTGTTCTGTTTTGCTGGTGAAAGGTGAACTGTATGGATAAAAAAACCTTAATCCTTAAAAAGCTCTTCTCTGTGTGGATTTAGCCACTGTGGGACACCTCTTGTCTTTGAAGTCTTCTCTGTTTTGACTGGGACGGTGTCATGCTTCATGTTGGATCAGTAACCTCATCTGCGTCCGGATTCAAAACCGCTTCGACATCCACTGCGATAGGGATTGTGGCGTGCTTTAGTGTTTTGAAGTTAAGATCTGTTTGAAGCATTTGGTTTTTTATACTGCTAATTCACAACAGTAAATATGGCTGTGTGGTCTAGTTTACCCATCTTATCTGCTATTCATTTGGTTTGGGAAATCCATATGAGGGAGAAGTGCAAATGAACCAGATTGATGTATGACTTAGTTGCAGCAACAGCAAGATTTTGTTGGAATGGGGCCGTTTGGAGAGCGCAGTTAGAAATAAACCACAGGTATGCGGCGGAGAGCCAGTGACTGACAATCTTTCGTCTCATGCAGTAGGACATGTGGAATTACAAAAATCATAACAATCCCATCACTGATGTTAAAGTCACGGAACGCTGCTTTTGTGAATATAATATTCCTGCCAAAAATACTCCCTTACCGCAGCCTTTACAAACAATTTAGACAATATCATGGGTCATTTATTGTACATCCAATACATAATGACTGTGAGGTATGAGACTTGAACCTCATTCACACAGCACTTTGGGCCCGGAAAATACCCGTAAAATTGCTAGACAGACTTCTGTGTGAACGCAAACATGTTCTGGGATCGCTCCCGGAAAGAGGACCTAGTAACATTCTCGGAAAACCCTCTGTGTGGACAAGAAGTAGAAACAATGCCGTAAGGAGCGTGCTGTAGCGAGGACACGTGTGTCATCGCAACAATAAAGTTATGGTTTAGCTCTTTAAAATACATGCAGATTAACATTCACGATGAGAATATCGGCAAACTGTACTGATGGTTGCGCATGCACCTACAGTAGAATGTTGTATGTATCCCAGGTTATGCGTTGCATTTTGTCGCAATGCACATGCGTTGAACATCCGGTTACACGTATGAGTCAAATAAACTATACATTGCAAGATTGTGTTTTCGATTGTGTGCGTATGTACACGTAAAAAAAACAGACTATAGTCCAGGCTAAAGATGCTTTGCAGTCTGTTGCATTATCTTTAATTAAAGTATCTGTATTTTAAACACTGTCCTGATTTATCTCATTATTTGTGCCACTGTTTTAAAAAGCAATACCACAGCATCTGTATAGCCTGAAGTTTCTTTGTGCTTTTTTACTCCATCTCTGTTGTATTCTTGTAGGAGACGAAGGCCAGGAGCTGGGTCCCCCTCCATCTGTGGACGAGGCAGCCAACACATTAATGACGCGACTGGGCTTCCTGCTCGGAGACAAAGTGAGCGAAGGGCCTGCTGGTGCTCAGTATGGTATGGAGGAACAAGATGACCCTCAGGTTTGAACTCATGCACACCAACACACTCAATCCTGTTTAGTGCACTCAGATGCTCTGTTTATCCAGCATGTCTCCTTCAATCCAGGCCGAGTAAAAAAACTTTTTGTAACTTAAAATGTATTGTTAAATTATTTTTCGGAAAAGCAAGCTTCGGCGAGCAGCGGCGGGTCATGTTCGGTGTGATCGTCGAGGACAGTTGAAATCAGCTCAACTTTATGGTAGTTAGCTATGACGCGGTTCGGCGGCAACCAATCAGAAGGCAGAAACGTTTGTCGGGACTAATTGGAAGGCGGAAACCACTGCTTAAGAGGATTCCAGAGAATCCATTCGAGCACCCCAGCATCTATTACAATTTTTCTATAGCGTCGTTGGCAGGTCAGCCAGAGCATTTTTTGACGCTTTCTACTGTGGCGGTGTGAACGCAAAGTAAGGGTGTTTTCACACTGGCACTATTTAGGTCAGCCCAAATTAGCTTTCGGTCCAAGTACGGGTTGGTTTGGGTCATTGTGAACACAACAGCCGCACTTTGGTGCACACTTACTGGTTGCTCTGAGACCACTCTAAACAGGGGTCTCGGAACGGCTATCGCTGAACTCTGGTGCGGCCCATCTGTGGTGTGAAAGCTGCTCGACTTCGGGCCGAATCAATTACAGGATTGGCCGTCGTAAGCCGAGTGTTATATTGTGGGTAAACGACAAACATGAGAGAGAGTAGCAGTTGTGGGCAATCTTCGTCCATTGCAGAGATTTGTTGTCTTGCATTCGCTGGCTTTAATAGAACAATTGCGCAATGCTGCATTAAAGCTAAAAAAAATTTGTAAAGACATGCTTAGTTAATCTCCGTATCTCGCTAGCTTAGCTCTTCATGTCAGGCTGGTTGTCATGGAAACATTTGGGGGGTGGCCATAGGAGTCAGAGCTGTCAGAGACCAATGACGGCACTGACAGTTGTCACATGGTGTACGGTGCGGCGTTTCAAGTATGGTAAAAACATGTGAACACGAACCGAACTAACTAAAAATGATACAATGTTATCTGGTGTGCTCTGAGGCCGTACCAACATATGTGAAAACTAGGGCTGTAACGATTAATTGTGCAAATGCGCATTGTCTCAATGAATGAATTTTAATGAATTACGGATGAAATCCAGGCACACCCAAAAGCCAGAGGGCGCTCTCGTGCAGAAACTCCAATTGTGCCACAGAAGAAGTAGCATTACGAATGCTATTCCAGGAAATGTCTATAGGAATATTTATATGGCCATCCTTCAAATTGTTTCATGTATTTTCATGATAATAAAGAATATTTTAAATGATTTTTTTTAACGAGTGTTGCTTTTTTAAATGCACATTATAAACGAATCATAATGATTTTAGATTGAAGGACTTCTTACTGACCAAAATGCCGTAGTACACGCACAAGTTGTGCATGAAACACAGAATCGGAGCCTTGCGTTTCAGAATTGATTTTTTAATGGGACACACAATTTATATTTAGAGCCCTAGTGAAAACAACCTGAATCTCGACAGATGTGACTGTGTTTCAGATTAACACCAGTGTATTCACACAGTTGTAGTCTAACTAGGCTCGTCGCACCAGGCAGATGCCGAATGTTAGAGCTCGAACCCCTGCTGCTACTGTATTTACAGTCCAGACTGATTTTCCTCAGGAATCTCCTGTGAACATCTGCTATTGACTTCAGCATGCTTACATTTGAAGAATTGAATGTAGACTGTCCTTTTTAATGTGTAGTATAGTAAGTCAGTTGAAGAAATTAAAGCAATATGTATCCTGTAGCCTTGTAATGGTTACTTAAAAGTCAAAGAAAAGTGTTTGCAGTTCAGTTTGACCTCATCGTTCAGACACATAGCTGAGCCCAGCAATGCATCACAGAACACAAGGCTTTCTGCCGTCCTCTGCTGGGCGGAACTTTTCTCGATACCTCCATTGAGCTATTTTAGCATCTGGTTCCTGCCAAGCGAGCGTGGTCACCAAATTGCCATGTTTTCTGCAACACAAGAGAAATCTCCAATCTCACCCACGCACATCGAACCCTGAATCAGACAAAAGGTGTAGAACTATGTAGACATATATGGAAAGTTACTGAGTCCAAGATCTTGTTAAAAAGTTTTTTAGTCTGCCCGCACAAGAAAATTTCAACCCAGAAGTAAAAATGTGGTAATTTACTTGCCCTCATGTCCTTCTTAACCCAGAATCTTTGTTTTATCACCACAAATGCCATCGCCACAGACAGTTGACTTGTCTTAAATCAATGTTTTATGAAAGAACACCCTATGCCTAAATCAGCTTCTAGACAGAACAACAACTGAGTTAATAAAGTTTATAAAGATTCTGTTTATTGTTTTCTCTCCATCCATCCATTTATTTGTTTTCTATCTATCCAAGCATCTATCTATCATCTACCTATCCATCCACTTATCCATTTATCTATCCATCTATCTTTCCATACATCCATTCATCTATCTGTCCATATGTCCATCTATCCAAGCATCTATCTATCATATGTCTATCCATCCGTCCATCTTTACATCCGTCTGTCGGTCCATCTATCAATCTATTTGTTTTCTATCCAATCAACCATCCATTTGTTTATCCATCTGTTCATACGTCCATCTATACATCTTTTTGTTTTCTGTCTATCCATCCATCCATTCATCCATCCATCCATCCATCCATCTATCTATCTATTTGTTTTCTATCTAGCCGTCCATCCATCTATCCATCCATTTGTTATCTATCCATCCGTCCATCCATCTATCCATCTATTTGTTTTCTACCTATCCAAGCATCCATCCAACCATCTACCCATCCATCTGTTCATACGTCCATCTATACATCTTTTTGTTTTCTGTCTATCCATCCATCCATCCAACCATCCATCCATCTATCTATCTATTTGTTTTCTATCTAGCCGTCCATCCATCTATCCATCCATTTGTTATCTATCCATCCGTTCATCCATCTATCCATCTATTTGTTTTCTACCTATCCAAGCATCCATCCAACCATCTACCTATCCATCTGTTCATACGTCCATCTATACATCTTTTTGTTTTCTGTCTATCCATCCATCCATCCATCCATCCATCTATCTATCTATTTGTTTTCTATCTAGCCGTCCATCCATCTATCCATCCATTTGTTATCTATCCATCCGTCTATCCATCTATCTATCCATCTATTTGTTTTCTACCTATCCAAGCATCCATCCAACCATCTACCTATCCATCTGTTCATACGTCCATCTATACATCTTTTTGTTTTCTATCCATCCATCCATCCATCCATCCATCTATCTATCTATCTATCTATCTATTTGTTTTCTATTTAGCAGTCCATCCATCTATCCATCTATTTGTTTTCTATCTATCATCCATCCATCCATTCATCTATCCATCCATTTGTTATCTACCTATCTATCTATCTATCTATCTATCTATCTATCTATCTATCTATCTATCTATCTATCTATCTATCTATCTATCTATCTATCTATCTATCTATCTATCTATCTATCTATCTATCTATCTATCTTCCATCTATCTATCCATCCATCTATTTGTTTTCTATCTATCCGTCCATCCATCTATCCATCTATTTGTTTTCTATCCATCCGTCCATCCATCTATCCATCTATTTGTTTTCTATCTATCATCCATCCATCCATTCATCTATCCATTTATTTGTTTCAATCTATCTTTCCATCCATCTATCCATCTATTTGTTTTCTATCTATCCGTCCATCCATCTATCCATCTATTTGTTTTCTATCTAACCGTCCATCCATCTATTCATCTATTTGTTTTCCTTCCATTCGTCCGTCCATCCGTCCCTCCATCCATCCATCTATCCATCCATTTGTTATCTATCTATCTATCTATCTATCTATCTATCTATCTATCTATCTATCTATCTATCTATCTATCTATCTATCTATCTATCTATCTATCTATCTATCTATCTATCTGTTTTCTATCTATCCGTCCATCCATCTATCTGTTTTCTATCTATCCGTCCATCCATCTATCTGTTTTCTATCTATCCGTCCATCCATCTATCTGTTTTCTATCTATCCGTCCATCCATCTATCCATCTATTTGTTTTCTACCTATCCAAGCATCCATCTGTTCATACGTCTATCTATACATCTTTTTGTTTTCTATCTATCCATCCATCCATCAATCCATCTATCTATCTATTTGTTTTCTATCTAGCCGTCCATCCATCTATCCATCCATTTTTTTTCTATCTATCTATCATCCATCCTTCCATCCATCCATTCATCTATCCATCTATTTGTTTCTATCTATCTGTCCATCCATCTATCCATCTATTTGTTTTCTATCTATCCGTCCATCCATCTATCCATCTACTTGTTTTCTATCTATCCGTCCATCCATCTATCCATCTATTTGTTTTCTATCCATCCACTTATCCATCTATCCATCCATCTATCTTTCCATGCATCCATCCATGTATTTATCTATCCATCCATCCATCCATCCATCCACCTATTTGTTTTCTGTCTATCTTATCCATTCATTCGTCCATCTATCCATCAATTTGTTTTCTATCCATCCATCCATCTATCCATCAAACATTGTTACCCATTTACTACTGTATAAGACATAAACTGGCACGGTTCATTCAAGGTGATTTATATCCAGTTCTCTTTTTTTTCATAAGAACTCATCGTTTCTGTTTCTTTATGTTTCTCACTTTGTTTGTCTCTTGAAATTCAATATGCCACCCTGTTAGGGTTTTGTTCATCTTACGACCACATTATGACAGACTCTTACTCCAAAATAACACGCCGTCTGCTTCCTTTTTCCATTTGGTTACGAGTTGAAAATTTAAAGTTCTGTCAGTTATATACCATTAAGCGAAAAACAATGTATTGAATAACATAATATTGAGTCACTGTGGAAAGATTGTCTGCGTAAGCCATAAAAAGAGATAATTTCACATGGGTATGCAGCACTCAGCAGAAATATAGAGCTGCACTGTATCATTATATACCAGAGAGCAGATTTCCACTTCTGTGGGCTTTTTTGTATGTGAAAGTCATTCAGTGGCGCTGCAGTGGTGAACTGATCGAGCAGAAATATTTGTGACCCAGTCTGTAAACCCAGCTAACGTCATTTGATTGTGATTTATTGTTTTCTACATAAAATCCTCCTACATAATGTAAATAACATACTGCGAAAAATAACCTTGATATCTTTAATATTGCCATGTCAAAGATTGGAATGAATATTTAAGAAGCCATGAAAGGCAATGACTACTTTGAGCCTCTCAATGTTATTTAGATTACAGTATGAGACTTTAGCCTGGATTTCTCAGACAGGGTCACATTTATACAGTGTATATATACAACATTTTTCCTTTGAGTTGGCATTGAATATGTATAAAAGTACACAAGCTTTAATAATGATTCTGCACCTGTTGGACAATAAAGTATTTTGGTACCTTTGGCTTGCTCAATGCATATGTGATATTGGACTTTACTTTCCCTTAATAATTTATGTTCTGTCTGTTTCTCATTTATTCTCGCTCTTTTCTTATCTTCAGGCCATCTCCATGACCCAGAGGATCAGCCCTTGCTCTAGTTTAGCTAGCAGCACAGCATCACCTCCTGCTGGCAGCCCCTGCTCCACATTGCCCGCCGGAGTCCCGGGTACCACGGGCTCCCGTGACTGTGCTTACGGATCTATCACAAGCCCCACCTCTACACTGGAGAGCAGAGACAGCGGCATTATAGGTAATGTGTTTTGTTGGACACGGTAAGATAACTTTTTAGGTAACACATTTAGACTGGCTTTGCCTTAGAAAAGTCTTTTATTGAATAGATCTGTACTGAATTATTTACCACATAAGAAAACGACTGTTTAGCTCCAGGCCTGAGAAGAAATCGGTAGCCGTAAAGTTAAGTTATATAGAGTGGGCTTTTCAGTTCACTTTGTAAAGTAAACTGTGATCTTTTGGACACTTTTCAATTTAAACTTATTTAAATGGTGCTTTTCACAGTTTTGCATTGTTGCAAAGCATCTTCACAGTAAATCCGTATTTGTACAGGCGGTAAAACAATAAGTAAAAACGGAAGCTTTGGAAATATGTCCAACACTTGGTATTATTGCAAACTACATGCACATTCCCAATACCAACTGCAAATACAGTTGTCTGTAGGTTTGCATTTTGACATTAATACTACTAAGCACATGTAGCCGTTTTTTTTCATATAAGCAATACTAACAATAAAATAATAGTCTATATGAAATCATATGTACTGAAAGATTATAAATATTTCTCATCTCTCTCCACCAGCAACGCTCACAAGTTACTCTGAGAATGCCGAACATGGTAAACACAGTGAGAGTTCACGGGGCAGTCTAAAACTCTGGCAGGCACAGAAGTCAATGGGCGCGGACTCCTTTCTGTACCGTGTGGATGAAAACATGGCCGCCTCGACGTACAGCCTCAACAAAATTCCAGAGAGAAGCCTGGAACATTCTGTATCTCACTCCGCCCACTCCATCCCTCTCTACCTCATGCCCCGCCCCAATTCTGTGGCCGGTAAGTCAACATTAAATTTCATTGGCTGGTATGGAAATTTTATACTAGCATTCTGCACTATATATGAAGATTTGGTTCCAAAACGTGATAAATTAAAAGTAGTGTATTTTGGTGCATTATTGTATCAGCTCAGTATTTAAAAATAAATTCTTAATTCTATGCAAAATCCGATATCCGCCGTGTTATTCTGTCATCTTTTCTCCCTTTTTTCCAAAACACGATAAACGCTAGTCCTCCTTCTCTGCAGAATGCAATAAATCCGCTCAACAAATCACAGCGCTCCATTCCATGCATTGTAAACATTAATGACAGTGCTTTGAATGCACACTGAATCCCAGTTTTCCTCATCTACTTTGCGATCAACAAACAAACAAAACAAAATAATACTTTTGATGGCATTGATAAACCTGTGGTGGTTTTCCGTGACAGGAAAGAAACGTAAGACATCAACATCTAATAATTTACGTGAAAGGCACTCAGGCGAAGGAAAAATGCCGGCTGTTGCTTGTTCTTCCGACAGCATCAAGCTTCTGTCATGCTAACACTTTGACCCCAGTGGGTCTTATGAAAAACTTTCCATTATTTTACTCGAAGTTAACGAAAATCAAGCAGGACCAAAACATTTTACAGCTGATTGCTGTCAAAAAAGTATAGCGACGAAGTCCCAAGGATGACAGCAGCAATGACAGTGTTCTTAATATGACAAAATAAGTGTTTTGATTAATGCCATTAATGTTAATTTTTTAAATCCGTGTATTCCAATAGTCAACTAAATGAATATAACATGGCAAAGATGAATGCACATTTATATATTGATTCAATAGATTTATAGCATTTTGGGGAAAAAAACATGTCATGTATTTATTGCATTTTGCGGGAAAAATTATCAGTTTTTATAATAAATCTTTGAAAATCAAATTATAAATTTGAATTTTGTATGTTATTATAACTTAAAGATGCTTTGTGAAAGTTTGTAACAGAAAATAGTGGTTTTCATCTCGTCACATTCTTGGTATAGAAAACACATTTTACCCAGGTTAATCAAAATGGATTTATTTTATTTAGTTTGAGACCAAACTTCTAGTCCTTTCCAAGCCCTTACATTCATCTCATACACGTGTGAATGTTTGCACTCAGCTCTGTGTGAAGCCCGTTCTGCTTGGGGTCTTTGAACATGTCTGTTCACTGGATGGTGAAGTCCAGAGAGAGGAAATATCCCACATAATCTTCCCCTCAAAGTCAGCGGACACGTGTTTCCAATCGTTTTTAAATGTCAAGGTCACTAAAGGGGTGCAGTGATTACTCTGAGAGCAAGGGAAGTGCCCCTCTTTCGAGTTTTATGGGCCATTTGAGCTCTGAAGCGGGTCCGGGCCCTGTAACTGCAAAGCAAGGACATCTGTGTCAATCTCCTACAGGTTTTATGAATGGTTTTAGCTCCTGGTTTTAATGTGTGAGCTTAATGTGAATCTCCATCTCTCCCTGCAGTACGATGTTTGATGTAAGCAGAACTGTCAGCTTCAGGGTATTATAAAGAGTAAAACTATGAATGCAATTAAAGTGATTTTCTGTTTGTCTACACTCTTAAGTAAATCTTTGTTCATCTGGGGATATATTCCTAGTGCTGGTTCATCCCCTAAATAACATGGAAAGATGCTGTTAAGGTTCTGTTAAAAGTCCCAGATCATGAATATAAATTATCCACGGTGCTGCTACTTTCTTTCTGCAAAAGGGCGGCGGTTTTGCATTCATGCTGGTCTCTGGGTTAGACGGTGGGGTTACTGCGATGGTTAAAGAGCACTGTGTGATTGAAGCACTCATTTACAGCCCTCATATAAACCTGTAGGGAAGATAAAAAGGTCAAGGTACCCTGCAGCGACAGACACCATGTCCCGTTCTGTCTTAAAGAGCACCTATTATGCCCATTTTTACAGGATCTAATAGAAGTCTTAGATGTGCCCAGAATGTGTCTGTGAAGTTTCAACTCAAAAAAACACACAGGTCATTTGTTATAGCATGTCCAAAATACCCCTATTTGGCACGCTTTTTTATGTCTGTACCTTTGAATGCAAATGAGCTACTGCTTTTGATCGATAAGATTTCTATTATTACAGTCTGAGACAAAAGTATCTCACTATTGAGATATGGCGGACAGCGTCCAACCCACTGAAGGTGGAAACTATGGTATCTAGAGGTTAGTGGCTGTGGGTGGGACTTTATCATTGTGATGTCACATTGCATGTCTAATGAGACTGCTTTGGTTGTATGGGAATTAAAAAAGAAGGAGTGGGTGGATTTTTTTTATTGTATGGTGTCAACACACATGTTTGTCCAAACACCTTGTAAAAGTAAATTTTGCATAATAGGAGCCCTTTAACACACATGCTCTCTACAATAGAGTAAAACGAGTGAGTGACATGATCTTTTGTTTTCTCTCTCGCTACAAACAGTTGCACATCCTCTGCACATTCAAGTGTAAATTGCATACAAGCTTTCTGGTGCACAGCCACTATGGTGGTGTAAAACCAAAGTCCTTGTGACGCAGTTTGAACGTCCATAAATTCAGCGACACAGTGATGCTAGTCAGACCGTCTGCAGTGCAGATGTAGGGTGTGGAAGACGTTTTTAATATCTCATATTGATGCTTTAGATTTATATCCCTCATAAAAGTTTACTACGGTAACCGTATCTTTTGTTAATAAACCATACAGGTATAAATAATTATAATAATAATAACGGACGTGATATAAATATTTATTTACTATTATCTATAGGTATTGCTGCTGCTCATACTACGAGCAGTAACCACTTGAACGTTTCCCATGCCATTCATACTATAGGTGGGATAAATACCTTACATTGTATGTTTGTTGAGGACAGATGCAGCATTTTTTTTTCAAGACATAAGATTTGTTATTTTTTTCGAATCCTGTAAAATGTGTGATGGTGGCCCTAAGCCTTATCCGTGAACCAAAATATCACCGGGACCTGGAATGTGTTTTCTTTTTTACTTGGGCCAGTAAAGGTACATTCACCTTATAAGCGACTTTGTCGCAGTGTATCACTCGTCTCTTTTAAAATAGGAATTTTTTAATCAGGTTGTCATAAATGAGTACCGTTCACTCGAGTACCAGACGAGAGACGGATGACGTGAACTCCACTGCTTCGATCTTATTGGTAGTCGCTCCCGAAACGTAAATAATTCGCATAAAGTTAAACATTTTTCAACTTTTTCGCATGACTGGACACGCCCCATCCAGTCACCAATGGTCACTGTTGCTCGTGTTGTCGGAAGTGGCCAAACTTTCATTGAAATCAGTGAGATGGTGACGCTCTGCTACTGCTTGTCGCTGCTAGTCTGAATGCAGCTTAAAGGGATAGTTTGGCCAAAAACTAAGCTGTCCATCATTTTTTCAGACGAACACATTTTCAGTTATTTTAGAAAATGTTTAAATCTTTCAGTTAATCAAATGAAAAATTAAGGGGTCCACGTCCTTTAAATCCAAAAAATGTGCATGCATCCTTCACAAAATAAATCAAAATGGCTCCAGGAAAAATAATGTATGAGAACGCAGTGTCTTTCTGACACAGCTGATCAGAGGATGTGTTGAAATTTTCATTTCTGTCAGATTTGTTAGTGACCAACAGTGCAGATTCATCTCTCTCTCTCTCTCTCTCTCTCTCTCTCTCTCTCTCTCTCTCTCTCTCTCTCTCTCTCTCTCTCTCTCTCTCTCTCTCTCTCTCTCTCTCAGCCACTAGTTCAGCCCACCTGGAAGATCTTGCATACCTGGATGAACAGAGGCAGGCTCCACTACGCACATCTTTGCGCATGCCACGCCAAAACTCTGGTTCCAGTCGCTCTGGGCAGGCTGATATGAGAGGTTTGTGTACTTCTTTGCGTTTTAGTGCACATGTTTTAATCACATAAACCTTTATCTCTTTCACATGACTTTATTAAGATCCCAAAACAGGTCACTCAGTGATGGTTATGGTTTTAACACATTGACCATATTGACTCTGGGAACACATTACCAGATCTCATCTACTTTTGCTCTACAAGTTAAATGTTTAAGTACACCTACTTATTGTTCAATGAGGAATGCAGTACTAAAAAAGAATGTGTGCTGTATAGACTTAGAGTTTAAAAATAATAGTTATGCGTCCTATACTTTAGAGGCTTCAAAGTAGCCGCAGGTTGCGTAGATTACAGCTCTGCACACTCCAGGCATTCTCTCAACCAACTTTATGAGGTGCATCCGCGAATGCCCATGTATTTTGGGAAGGTGCTGGCTGGCACATCCATTCCAGTATATACATAACATTTTAGTTTAGCAAAACATTAGGTTGTGGGCATACAAGACAGGTACAGCAGGGGTCATTTACGAATTGCAGTTAAAACCCTCAACACGCTCCACAGCTCTTCCACAGATTTTTCCTCAACTTGCCGTTCTCTGTTTCTCCTTTGGGCTGCTGTGCCATAATCTGTCTCCTGTCCATGTATCGACTTCCTGTTAGCAGCAGCTCTGGCTAATGGCATCTGTCTGAGCTCAGCCTGCTGTCCTGAGCTCACAGTCAAGGCTCCATGCATCCTAAATCAAGCTCACAGGCTGGGTGGGAGTAAGCTGTGATCAGTCTGGGTCTGTTTGTCTGTGGTTGAAAAATGAAATGTTGGATCCTCGGGTTTCTTGGAAGAAATTGCCCATTTGGAAATGGATTTGGATGTCACAAATGATGGAGTCTTTTGAAAGAAAAAAGCAGTGTAATTTTTTCGAAAGACCTTCTGTCAAAATAGACAAGTCGTGACTTAGCCATTAAATATTGTGGGTGCCATTAAAAGCCACTACTGATGTACTTTCACTGCAGGTTCTTTCATGTCCTCTTTCGCGTAAATTTTAATACTAATAATGATATTTAATTGTGAAAATGATGTGAGGAAGTTAACCAGCCGTGACGGTACCTGTTTTAATAGATACAAATATGTGCACGCCACAGGCTCTGTTGTGCTACTAACTCTTTATTACAACCCTACCCATCGTTTTATAGCAGTTCTGATGGTTTCTCATGCTTTTTATTACTTGACTGTACTGTAGTTTGTGTAAGCATCCATATGATCTCATAAAGGTCACCCCCCGCGTAACCCCACCCACCTCCATATGCTAATGCACAGATAAGGAATTCACTTTGTTATGGCTACTTAACAGTCCACATGCTAATTTGGTGATTTGAAAGGAATAATAAACCCGTCATACGTGTTGCTGAATAAGCTCGATGAGAAGAACATCCATTATAGAGCCTTCTAGAATAATTAATGAATAATAAATGATTAAAAATTACATGCCAGTACCTGCTTTGAAATGACGCTTTGAGTTGTGATAGCCGTTAATATTATCAATGATCAGGATTAACCGTTTGTTGTAGTTATGCTTCGGTTCATTTGATGATAAATGTGAGAGTAATGAAGATTACACGAGTGAGTATGAATATTAGATGAGGATTGTTTTAATGAATATTAAGGGTCTTTATAATGAGGCTTACAGTGTGATTGATTGCAAGCGTATGTGGTGGATTAAACGGATGAATATAAATTTCGTTACATGCACGCTTGCAATGTTTTTGACAGATAATCTGTTTGTAAAAGCAACAAGCAGGGTTTTTTCAGGGGTGGGTTTCTGTAACCATGGCAACAGCTGAGCCATTCCTCCACACAGGTTCTTGGGGTGGCAGCTGATCTGTTATTTCAGCTGTATTTTCTGTATTACATTAACGGGTCAAGACACCCCATTGACGACCGTTGATTTATGATGTTTCACACCGCAGCTACTGTACAGCTTGCGAAAACTGATGGTGCTGGTTGTGGGGCCATTGCAGATAAAACATCTCCCCCTGTTGGTTAAGAATGGTAACTGCAATCCTTAATGCATTCATTGATTCTCAAACTTTTTACCCTAATGTTCTCCTACCACCCCTGCCAAACAAAATTCATGACACAAAACAATCTCAAACTTTGAATTTGAATTAAACAAAACATTAAATTATACAATGTAGCGCTGTTGGTTAGTTGTCTTATTTTTCTGACGTTAAACTGCACAGATTGTATGATAAATTAATAATTTTTTTATCATAAAAAAGTGAAACCCCCCTGGCACCATCTCAAAATGGCTGTGAAGTCTAAAGTAAAAATGTCACCAAGTGTGTGAAAACCCAGCTGAAGTCATTTTTTTGTGATTTACTGTTTTCTACATAAAATCATCCCACAAAATGTAACGACCATTCTGTAAAAATACAACCTAAATATCTTTAATACTTACTAAGTAAGACCCGGTCAAAGATTGAAATCAATGAAAAATCAAATTTTGATGCCCCCTAATCTACAGTCTGAATTTTACAGGGTCACTTGTCGACATCAAAGCCCCCAAATTAATGTATTCGTAATGCATCCATTGTAAATGATATGTATAGAAAGATTATATAAATAAAAAAACCTATTGTTTTTGTTCCCTATTTTTCCCACGATGCAGTGCGCTTCGCTCCATACCGACCACCGGACATCGCCCTAAAGCCGCTTCTCTTCGAAGTGCCCAGCCTCACGCCCGAGACAGTCTTCACCGGCCGAGATTGGCTCTTCCAGGAAGTCGACGCTTGTCTTCGCAGCAGCGAGCCCACCGCCAATCAAGGTGTTGTTATTGTCGGCAGCGTGGGATTCGGCAAAACAGCCATCATCTCTCGTTTGGTGGCTATGTGCTGCCACGGTAACCGCATGAGACAGATCACCTCTGACAGCCCACATGCCTCCCCAAAACGTGAGTGGACAGTTAGATGCTTATTAGATTAGATGCCAATTGCGCAATAAATTATTTCCAAGTGAAACAGGATAGTCGTGAGGAAAAATGTGGGTTTATCAACAATTGATTACACATCCATATCACATACCTGAATGTAGCAGGGTGGTTAAACAGAAAGAAGATATTAGATTTTAAGTGTATGTACAGCAGCGCATCACTTACTGTAACTAGTTGTGTGCACATCTCTCATTCCTGTCTTACACTGCAAAATAATGACTTTCTTACTTAGTATTTTTGTCTTGTTTTCAGTACAAATATCTAAAACATTCTTAAAGGAAAACACCACAGTTTTTCAATATTTTACTATGTTTTTATCTCAACTTTGATGAATTAATACATACCTATCTTTTTTCAATGCATGCACTTTTTATCTTTGTACAGCGCATCTTGAATGTGTTAGCATTTAGCCTAGCCACATTCATTCCTATGGCTCCAAACAAAAGTTTTCATTTGTGCCACCATACTTACTCGTGTAACTACTCATGTAACAGTCTTTAAATAGGGAAAACATGGAAGTGTTTGGTGGCTCCTAAAATTATCCCTGTTTGGAGCCATAGGAATGAATGGGGCTATGCTAAATGCTAACACATTCACAAGGCGCTGTACAAAGTTTAAAAGTGTATTGAAAAAAGATAGGTATGTATTAATTTGCCAAAGTTGAGGTAAGAACATAGGACAATATTGAAAAACTGTGGTGTTTTCCTTTAAATCAAGATGCATTTTCTTGATGAGCAAAATTAAGAAAATGTCAAAAAGTTTTGTAGACAAAAAAAATATATAAAATTTAAGTGAATTTATTTTATATTTGTGCTTAAAAAGAGCAAAAAATCTGCCAATGGTGTAAGAAAAAATTCTTACTTTTTTTTCCTTAAACACTTAATTCAATTTATTATTTTTTTTGCTTGTTTTAAGCGCAAATTCACTAATTGTATATTTTTTGTCTAAAAACTAGACTTATTTTTAGTGCTGGGCAAAGATTAATCGCGATTAATCACATACAAAATAAAAGTGGGTTTTTTTGCATAATATATGTGTGTGTACTGTGTGTGATTATTATGTATATTTAACCACAAACACATACATTCATTTCAGATTTTTGTTTATATATATATAATAAAAAAAATGTATATATCATATAGAATATATACAAAGTGCAAATATTAAAAATGTTCACAAGCCTGATTTATTCAATGTCTTTTTTATTTCAGATGGTGACACTCTGCCCCTCAGCCAGCCTCAGTCCGCTCACGGCACTTTGGTCGGAGGGAGCAGCTGTCCAGGCACACCGGAGATGCGGAGACGCCAGGAGGAGTCTCTAAGGAGGCTGGCTTCACAGGTGCCCACTTATAGCAACATGACAGACCTCTTCATCTATCTTCTTTTATTCATTTCTTTTTCTGTCTCTGACTTATTTTATTCATTTACTCCTACTCTCATTATTTCTCTTCTCTCCCCTGTTTCCCTCTATTCTTATTGAGCACAGAGGTTTATTGCGGCTCTGTTGCCTTATCAAATATTTATATCCGAAGAGTCTCCCAGCACAGCCATTAGATATACTGAGTGCTCTGCATGGTTAATGATCTCATGCTTTTGAACACGAACACACACACACACACACACACACACACACACACACACACACACACACACACACACACACACACACACACACACACACATACACACTTCATGATGAAGTGAAGTCTAGTAAGTAGCGATCTTAGGACGTTGGAATAAGGCCATTGATGCACTCAAACTCTGTAATGTTTTATGCATTATGAAACCCCTCCATCGTCCCAAAGTTTCAAAGCTTTCAATCTTTCTCTGGTTTTAATATTCATTGTGTTCTTAAGCTTAAAGCGGTTCTCGCTTGTGACTTTTTTATTTTCTTTGTCTAAACCTACATTTACTTGCACTGTGTTTTGTACACCTATCTGTGAAATCCAGGCTAAAGTCTCATAATCTAATGATGAGATTAGGGGCATCAAAGTTTGATTTCATTCTTTGACATGACCTTATTAAATATATCAAGGTTATATTTTCATAGAATTATTTTTACATTATGTAGTGATTTTATGTAGTAAAAATGACTTTAAGAGGGTTTTCGCATATATTATGATAAATTATATACACTAGTATACATTTATTATTAATATCTACTACATATAATTTTTTACCCTTAAGTGACATATATTTTTTGAAAATATGCTAATTTTCTAGCTCCCCTTGAATTAAACATTTGATTTTTACCATTTTGGAATCCATTCAGCTGATCTCCAGGTCTGGGGCTACCACTTTTAGCATAGCTTAGCATAATCCATTGAATCTGATTAGACCATTAGCATCACGCTTTAAAAATAACCAAAGAGTTTTGATATTTTTCCTTTTTAAAACTTCACTCTTGACTCTTCTGTAGTTACATCTTTGTACCAAGACGACAGAAAGTTAAAATTTTCTAAGCCGATATGGCTGGCAACTATTCTCTCATTCTGGCGTAATAATCAAGGACTTTGCTGCCGTAACATGGCTGTACTCTCATTTTGGCGAATTAATCAAGGACTTTGCTGCCGTAACATGGCTGCAGGAGGCGCAATGATATTACGCAGCAGCCGAAAATTGTCCCCTTAGTAACTTTCAATAGCAGGGGACGATTTTCGGGCACTACGTAATATCATTGCGCCTCCTGCAGCAATGTTACGGCAGCAAAGTCCTTGGTTATTACACCAGAATGAGAGTATAGTTCCTAGCCATATCTGCCTTGAAAATCGCAGCTTTTAATTTTCTGTCGGTCTTAGTACACAATGTAACTACAGAAGAGTCAAATACTCTTCAGGGTTTTTTTTGCCGTGATGCTAATGGTCTAATCAGATTCTATGGATTGTGCTAAGCTATGCCAAAAGTTGTAGCGTCAGAACAGGAGATCAGCTGAATGATTCCAAAACTGTAAGAATCAAATGTTTAACTCTAGGGGAGCTGGAAAATTAGAATATTTTTAAAAAAAAATTGATTATCCGTTTAAGTCAGCTAAAGTTTTGCTTTGTAACCCTGTGCATGCGTATACATTATTTCCGCTGTCCATATTCTGAATCTCACTACTTTCTCCCGTCCTGTAGGTGGTGGCGTACCATTACTGCCAGTCAGATAACGCTTACACCTGCCTGGTGCCCGAGTTTGTTCATAACGTGGCAGCGCTGTTATGCAGGGCACCTCAAATGCAGGCCTACCGAGATCTGCTGCTGCGCCAGCCGCATCTACAGAGCACGCTCAGCCTGCGATCTTGTGTGCAGGACCCTTTTAATGCTTTCCGCAGGGGTCTGTTGGAACCACTGGAAATCCTGCATAGTGGTACGTACACGCATTCATGCCACACACCCAATATACGTAATAATTTGTGTAAACACAGGGCTTCACACGTTGACTGATATTTTTCAGAGAGGAAGATTGCATGTGAGGAGAATCTTATCATCTTGATTGACGGGTTGAATGAGGCGGAGTTCCATAAACCGGATTACGGGGAGACCATTGTTTCCTTCCTGTGTAAAACTATCGAGCGCTTCCCTCCTTGGCTTAAACTGGTGGTCACTGTCAGAACGACGTTACAGGTTACAAAATTTTCTGTCTGCCTATCGTTCCTTTCGAAGTGTTTTGTCCTCTAGGAGAATATGTAAAGCTGTTTTCAATCATTATATAATCAGATTTCCAAATTTTTATTTGTCATTTGAACATTCGTGACCCTGTCTCTTTTTCTATCGCAGGATGTGACTCGCCCATTGCCATTCCATCGGATCTCTCTAGATCGGCTGGATGAGAGCGATGCCATCGATGCTGACCTTCAAGGCTACATACTGCATCGCCTGCACTCCAGCCCGGAGATTCAGAATAACGTGGCGCTTAATGGCAAACTGGACAATGCGGCCTTCACCAAACTCAGCGCTCATCTGAAGAGTCTGAGCCGGGGCTCCTACCTATACCTGAAGCTGACACTGGACCTCATTGAAAAGGGCTATCTTGTCCTCAAAAGCTCCAGCTATAAGGTCAGAGCTCATTCACACTTCATATCAGTGAGTTTTAATATATGCACCATTTGGTTGAAATGCAGCGTGGCATAGTGGTCTAAGCAATATTTGAAACATTGAGCCGCAATGCTCATGCAGTCTCATAAATTTAAAGGGATACTCCAGCCAAATATCAAAATTACCCCATGATTTTCTCACCCTCAAGCAATCCGAGACGAACTCAGACGAACACATTTTGAGTTATTTTAGAGAAAGTCTTTGCTTTTCCAAGCTTTATAATGGTAGAAAACGGGGATCAGGGAACAACTTCTGACTTTAAACTCCATTTTTTCATACTTCTCAGTCTTTTTAGTCGAGCACGGCACAAAAGAAATATGAATATAAAACATATATAATGCATTGGGAATGGTGTACATCATGTCTAAAAATGTGTTTTTTGTTAATGTAAATGTGATGTTTTGTACCCAGGTGGTTCCAGTAAATCTGGCTGAGCTCTACCTGCTGCAGCTGAACATGCGCTTTCCCACGCAGTCATCATTCGAGCGCGTTCTTCCACTGCTTAACATAGCCGTGGCCTCGCTGCACCCGTTAACCGACGAGCAGGCGTTCGGCGCCGTCAATGCCGGCGTGGTGCGAGGAGCGGCTCTCGACTGGGATGATTTCCAGCAGAGATCCGAACTCCTTTCACCGTTCCTTGTGAAGAGACGTGACGGCACGCGCATGTTTGTCCACCCCTCGTTCAGAGAGTGGCTCATATGGAGAGAGGACGGAGAGAAGACCAAGTTCCTCTGTGACCCCAGGTTAGTAGCCGAGTGGAAATTTTGTGGGTTGCCCAACCGTACGGTACATCAACCATACTAATACTAAAACGTTTATTTCTGGGTTTCTTCAGGAGCGGACACACACTGCTTGCGTTCTGGTTTTCAAGGCAAGAGGGGAAACTCAATCGGCAACAGACCCTTGAGCTCGGTCACCACATTCTCAAAGCTCACATCTTTAAGGTGTGCACAGATTACGAATGATTTTAAGCTTAACTGCATTGCGTTTTGCATGGATGAGTAACCGCAGTGTGAATGAATGTCTTATACGCAGGGCCTGAGTAAGAAGATTGGGGTTTCTTCATCAGTTCTGCAGGGGTTGTGGATTTCACACAGTTCAGAAGGGCTTTCTGCTGCTTTGGCTTCACTGAGAAACCTCTACACGCCTAACATCAAGGTATAAGTGGACATCATCATTTAAACAAATATTGATTTCTCATAAACAATTTTTTTTTATATTCACATTACATTTACATCTTTGGCTTTCATTTAAATACTTCACGTCTTTCTCCAGGTATCTCGACTGCTGATTATGGGCGGGGCTAATGTAAACTATCGCACAGAGGTGTTAAATAATGCCCCTATCCTCTGCGTGCACGCCCACCTGGGCTACCTTGAGACGGTAGCTCTGCTGTTGGAGTTTGGGGCCGAGCCGGAGGGAGTTTCAGAGAGCGGACTCACCCCTCTTGGCTACGCAGCCTCTGCGGGACACCTGTCCATCGTCACTGCCCTCTGCAGCAGAAAAGCGAAGGTCAGTAGTGACACTCCTAAATGGATCGCTTGGCGGTCGTACAACCATTAATTGAGTTTCGCCTAACCATAACATTGTTTTGTATTCGTTGCCAGTTATTACTCAACTCTGATGTTTCTTCTCTCTGATAGGTGGACCACCTGGATAAAAACGGTCAGTGTGCTCTGGTTCACGCTGCCCTGCGGGGACATCTGGAGGTGGTGAAGTATCTGGTTCAGTTAGAATGGAATACCGACGGACAGCATCCTGGATCCTTGAGCAAAAGCCATGCGGTTCAGCAAGCCCTAATAGCAGCAGCTAGCATGGGTTATACTGAGGTATACGCGCATGTTTACTAATCACTTTGGAAAATATAACTATAAATTAAACATAAACTAACTAGAAATTAAATGGAAAAACTAAAGGTCAACTATAGTGCTGTCATTTTTTTTTATTTACAGATCGTATCATATCTGCTTGATCTGCCTGAAAAAGATGAGGAAGAGGAGGAACGAGCTCAGATAAACAACTTTGACACACTTTGGGGAGAAACAGGTACAACGTCTCCAGACATATCCTGTGTGTGCACGTGTGTTTTAATTTAGGAATGCACACTGATGATAAGGTATTGTTTTCTCAGCATTGACGGCTGCAGCGGGTCGGGGAAAGCTGGATGTGTGTCGTCTGCTGCTGGAACAGGGGGCCGCGGTGGCGCAACCTAACCGGAGGGGAATCGTGCCGCTCTTCAGTGCTGTGCGACAGGGACACTGGCAGGTGTGCTCAGAAACACTCAATAACACAGCACTTAGACATCTGCTACTAATATCGGCATTACAGATACCATAAATATTAAAAAAAACTTCTTAATTGATGTTTTTGAGTGTTATCAGGCTGTTTTTGTGATATGCCTGTTGTGTGTTTGGATGTGCAGATTGTGGACCTGCTTATGAATCACGGTGCTGATGTGAACATGGCTGATAAACAGGGCCGCACTCCTCTCATGATGGCTGCGTCCGAGGGACATCTGGCCACTGCTGAGTTCCTGCTGGCTCAAGGTAGAACTTTATTTTATCGCCCCCTGATGGTCAGACAGATTAGAAATATTTTTAAAGGAATATATTTTTCATTTGTATTATTTTGTGTGCTATTTAAACAATACTGTGATATAATACAAAAAAATTTTTAGGAATGAAATAAACTTTAATACATAAAACTTCTGGGCCCAGTTGCATCAGCTGTGCGTAAGTTACAACGTAGCCTAGTTACGACGTAAATGGGCACTAAGTTTCAACTTACGCACTATAATTTTTTTTTGCGTTGCACTATTAAACTTAATTTAAACATAACAATATGTTGTAACTAAATCTTTATGGAAGCCTCTGTCCATGAATAACAGTCGAAATAAGATGTCAGCCAGATTAGATCACATCGATGAGCTCGTAAATGATTATGAAGCGCCGCAAGTTCGTCAACGAGTTAACGTCATATAAGATTTAATAATTCTTCTTGTTTATTTTCTCCTCCATGTGTGGGATAGATATTTTCAATTAAAAGTGTAATGTTTCGAGTTTGATAACGTATGCTTACATTTTTTTTGAAATTACGTGCTGTTCAGACTATTTCCTGTTTACCTATTAGAAGGCTTGTGATTGGGTTAAGAAAAATAGACGTCATTCCATGCGACAACGCATTACTTTACGGAGAGCTTACAACCTACCAGCTACCCAGTCACAGTCACATTAGCTACAAGAGACAGAGACAGAGCGACAGGCTACCATTCATTTTCAATGGGAGTGGCCGTTTGCCAGCGACAAGCTCGCCGCTGCGCGAGCAAGGTGTGGCCAAAATAGACAAGCAGGCTATTTTGTGCAAATGCTAAGCGATGCAACAAAGCGACTGCCAATCGGAGTGAAGGAGCAGCGTGATGTAGGTCTGTGGTCGAGTCAGAGAAAATAATTCAAGATGGCGGAAAATGCGTATTTCTGTATATATCTGATAAGTTTATCTCATATATTTTGTTACTTTTATAGAGAAATAAATACTTTTAAATCCGAAAACACCGTTCTTGTAACTTAACAATACCTCTTAAGTGACTGCTTTTGGATGCTAGCCAAGGAACGCCCATCAAGCGAGTGCGTGTCGCTCGGTGTCACTCACTTTCGTAGCTAATGTGACTGTAGGGTTAAGAACAAATGGTGCAACGGAATAAAGTAAAGAGTTGGTTATAAACTAGCTAGTAGTTACTAAGCCTCTAGTTTGGACTTTACGTCCCAGTTTAAGTAAGAACTTACGAATGACTAGTGCGACCCTGAACTCTAACTTGTTTTTTTAGGTGCCTCATTGTCTTTAATGGACAAGGAGGGGCTAACAGCACTGAGCTGGGCGTGTCTTAAAGGTCACCTCCCATTGGTCCGTGCACTGGTTGAAAGGGGCGCGGCAACGGCCCACGCAGACAAGAGCGGCCGCACACCATTGGATCTCGCCGCCTTTTATGGAGACTCTGAAGTGGTTGGTTGTTTTTAATTAACTACCAATGAAAAAACATTTTAATATTTGACTTTAACAGTCCACTGTTATGTATTAATATATGTGTTCCTGTATAGCTCAGTGGTAGAGCATTGCGTTTGCTAAATTGCGTTTGCGCAAAATAAAGTCCCTTTGGATAAAAGTGTCTGCCAAATGCATAAATAAATACAAATTTATGCATGCTCAAAAAACACAATTCAGCCATTTTCTGAAATGGTTTGAAATGGGGTCTGTTCATATTTTTGATGACTTAACAGTGAACATACAGACAATAAGCTGGTCTTCATATGCTTCCAGGTGCAGTTTTTGGTTGATCATGGTGCTATGATCGAGCATGTGGACTACAGCGGCATGCGACCGCTAGACCGAGCTGTTGGCTGCAGGAACACATCAGTGGTGGTCGCTCTGCTTAAGAAGGGTGCCAAGATAGGTAGGGTGGAAGATCTAACTTTTTTAAAAAGTTCCTTTAGCTCACTTTTGGCGTTTTTCCATTGCATATCTATCTCACGGTTTAGGTCGGGTCAGCTCACCTCACTTTGGCGTGGTAAGCTTTTCCATCAAGTTTAGTATCACTTCGTAGTGGGAGGGATTATAGGCGTGTAGTTATATTTGCGCTGCCTACTGCTGTGAAATCATACAAGTGAGAGCATCGCTGTACATCCCCATACATTCAATTATTTCTCAGTCCGCCACAAAATTAAAATTGACCACCACAAATAGATGTTTGCACATCGCATTTATCACTACCTCTGTCTCACATGTCAGTTTCTGTACAAACACCCGTGGAGTCGGTCGACGCGCTCCGCTGAGCCTCATTTAAGTTGCATTTAGGCATGTATGCGAACATGCGCATCGCGAATGTGCCGCCACAAATTGCAAGTCTGGAAAAAACTATGGTGTTCCTGATTCTCAACTTGTGGATGTTTTTCATCGCTAAAGGGAGTTTGGCAACTTATAGCAGAGCACAGATGACAACATGTTTGCTCGAGACAGCGCAAGCTAACTCGAAGGTAAAGCTAATCTTTTACATTATAGCGATGATGCTGGTAGTGTCGATTCTCTCAGACCAATCAGTGATCAACAGTGTTTTCGCCTCACGTTTTGGTATCAGCTCGGGTCGCTTGGAACCAAACCGTGGGGTACTATGCAATGGAAAAGCGCCATTGGTAGAGCATTGTTTTAGCAATGCAAAAGGTCATGGGTTGGATCCTAACTTGAATTTTTAACAGATAGACATGTTAACAAACCTGTATAAGTTTCATTGTTTTGATGAACATAAAGGAAGATATTTTATGGAATGTTTGTAACCAAACCGATTAGAAGCTCCATTGACTTCCATAGTTTTCTTTATTGCTAATATGGATGTCAATGGGGCTTCTGATCATTTCTCAAAATATCTTTCTTTGTGTTCATCAGAACAAAGAAATTAATACAGGTTTGTAACAACATGAGGGTGAGTAAATAATGACAGACTTTTCGTTTTTGGGTGAACTATCCCTTTAACCATCTTGGGACTTCTGTGGGTTGCAAGTGTAGTTTTTGCATTTATGAACTTATTAATGAAATATTAATATTGCATTAGTAACCTAATGCAATGCCTGCAGGTAGATATGTGTCACTTTAGATTATTTCTTCATATCACTTTATATTTGTTAGATGTTGCGCTGTAGATCTGTAATTATGTGTTCTGTTCTAGAAAGTCTTTGTAGCACAGTCACCACATGTACTTAATCCATCTTAGGGTTCTTTTTCATTCCCTCCCCGTGATTTCTGTCGTCCTAATCTAACCTCCTACCTCCTGTTATCTTCAACAAACTCCAGAACTGCACTCATCTGCAACTGATCAGGATGTGCTTGTTGCTTTTGCTAATGTTGCTGCTTGCTGCGGCTTCTCACGCCTGATCTTCCTTGTTCTTCCTCTCACATGACTCCCTCACACCTAACCACCAACTATCACTCTCTCTCTCTTCCTCATACTCTCCCTGTTTCCTGTCCATTAAACCTTTGCTCCCTGTCTGGTACGGATGCCTCACTCCGCCCCAATAACCTGTCACCCTTTCACTCGTGACCCCTTCCACCTTCTCTCTCTCTGTAACCAGGATGTCAGACTCTCCCCACTCGTGCCCGAGGTAAAACACAGACCTTTGTGCGTCCCATCTGCCATTTTTTGACTGTGTTCCTCCATCTTGTCACCTGTGTGGTTTGTTGCTCCATTGATCGGGTCTGATGGTGGTTTGGGTATCTTTGTGATTGCCATTTATTCTTGATATCACCTATTTTTGGATACAAAAAAATGTAGTGAGGGTAACCGTGGATCATCCATGTTCATTTTGTGTCTGCATGAGAACAAAAATTCACACGCATTTTGCATGATGCTGCCGAATGCTTTCTCGCATAGAATTTTGGTGCAGCACCGTTCAAACAGGATGTGCTCTTGCATCAGTCTGCATTAATGTCTGCGTTAAATGGGCATCTAGAAAACTTGAACCTGTAGCGCAAAGAATAGATGTTTTAATGCAAGAGCGTGTCCTGTGTGAACTGTCCCGCGGTTGCTCTCAGCTTGGCCATTATTTCAGGGCTGTTGGCCAGTTTGGTAAATTATCCGGTGATCTTTAGCTCTCCTCAGCTGCGATTTGCATGATGTGCACTAAATCGCTGACTGCCTGCATACTTTAACTGGTTGCTGCAGCTATAATAGACTTCTATTAATCTCTCGTTCCCATCCTCACTCTATTGAACACTAAGTCCAAACCAGTCCAGTCCAGACTCGAGCATGACTGCAAGTTTAGCAGCCAAAGTTTTATTGTTACTGTATTTAGATCATTTATACATGTCATTTTTAATTGATTAACGTGTGAACAGAAATGCTGTCTTTTCTGTTTATGTTATTATTTTAATTATGTTTTTGTTTGGTGTGTTGTGGCTTTTTGCAAAATTCAAAGGTTGTCGTTGCAGCTCTGCTCAACCCTTTGAGGTTCGCAGAGATTAGAAAACTAGTTTTGTACGCACATAAACTCTGAAATGTTTCTTGTGCTCTTTTGCTCTCAGGGCCAGCAACGTGGGCAATGGCGACATCCAAACCTGACATTATGATCGTTCTGCTGAGCAAACTGATAGAGGAAGGAGATGGATTCTACAAGGTCAGCGGCTTTCATCTAAGCTATTTAACAAGAGCACAAATTAACAGAATAAATGAGGCCTGTTCGTTTAGACAACTATGATTGTAACATATATAACAATACCGTATTTTCTGGACTACAAGTCGCTCTGGAGTATAAATCGCATCTATTTAAAATGCGTCATGAAGACGAAAAAACATATATCTGTCGCAGAGGACTATAAGTCGCATTTATTTAGAAAATGATTTCACAAAATCCAAGACAAAGAACAGACATTTAATCTGGAAAGGCAACGGTAATGTTGTCTCTTGGTTCATTTGTGTCAAAATGACTTACAAGTCGCTCCTGACTATAAGTCGCAGTACCAGCCAAACTTTGAAAAAAGTGTGACTTATAGTCTGGAAAATACGGTATGTGACCATGCACATATTATGCAGTATTATGCATTATTCCATGGTCTGTTCTCGATTCTGATTGGCTGGAAGGTATGCAATTAAATTGTTTAATGCACAGTAACTGACGATTTTAACCCGTTCAGTCAAATACTGTGCTGCAAAGAGAAAGCTTGTCTATAACTTGGCAAAGGACCATGGAATAAGCAGGATAATCAACGGTCTGCCGTACATTAAGGCCCAATTTTAGTTTATACCCCGTCACCTACCCCTCAACATTTCCTGCCCGCCAGCATTTTTTTGTGATTTTCACAAATGCCTTCCAGGAAAATGTTCTTCTAAAAATATATTAACATACAAATATACCAAATGAAAAAACAGACCCTGTGCTTTCAAATAAACATTACACAAACAAACAAAAAAAACGGGGAAAAAAAAACGTTTCATCCTATCTATATATTTTTTATTTGCTTATAAACTCTTAAATATGGTAAAAATAAAAATTTGCTAAAAAAATTAGCAAAAAGCTGAAATAATTGCATTTTGTTAAGGAATTTTGGTAGAGATCAAATTCAGAACGATTATCAAAACATACATAGAGTTTAAAATTAGTAAATATTTTTTTGCTTCAATTTTTTTATAAATTGGGAAAATGCAATATCTAGTCGCAGTATTACAGATTAACATAAAACCTCATCAAGAACACCTTTTTTTATGCAAATGTTTTCTCTTTATTGATGAGATAACTCATCAATGGGTAGAAAGTGTTAGTTTATTAATGTGAAAAAAGACTTGAATTATACTCGCATTAGCGGCCATGTTGGAAAAATGTTTACCCCTTCGTTCCCTAGCCCTTCACGTGAACGCGCTAAACAAAGAGGTAGGGGAAAGTGTAGGGGTAAGGGGTAGATAAATGGTATTGGGCCTAACTCATTCCCTGCCAGCATTTTTTGTGATTTTCACAAAAGTTTCACAAAATGCTTTTCAGGAAAATGTTCTTTATAAATATATAAACATACATATATATTTAATGAAAAATCATACTCTCTGCTTTTAAACAAACAAAACGGAAAAAGTTTTATCCTTTCTTCATTTGTCCTCTTTTTATAACCTCTCACATATGGGTAGGCTTCTTCAAAAAAGATCAAATTTTGGGCAAAAAGCTGAAATAATTTCAATTTTGTAAAGGACTTTTGTTAGAGATTAGATTCGGAACGATGATCAAAACATACACGGACTGTACAATGTTGTTGCTGCTTTAAAGTTAAAATCCTTTAATGCACAGCAGGTCGTTGATTATCCCCTACACATCATATACATATGTTGCACTGAGACAGTCACAGTACTTGTACAGCTTTGGCATCAGGCATGAAAAGGCTTATCAGTAGATCGCAAGTCCCTGAGACATTGTGCAAGCCTTAGTTAAAGGTGATTGTTACGTACGTTTTGGTTTATGGTCACTTTTAAAAGTCATAAACATGTTTGGCTGGTCCAGAAAGGAAAGGTGAAGGAAGCAGCTCAGCGGTACCAGTATGCACTGAAGAAGTTTCCACGAGAGGGTTTCACAGAAGACCTGAAGACCTTTCGTGAACTCAAAGTCTCTCTGCTGCTCAATCTCTCCCGATGCCGCAGGAAAATGAACGTGAGTCTCGAGAGCTCTGCTTTACACTTTATACTCTCTTCTGTCTCCCTTTTCTCATAGATACGTTTTTTTTATATATATATATTTGGTGGATGCATTAGAAGTTTAATTTCTTTGGGGTGGTTTCAGTCTATGGTTGCCTTATTGGCTGACTCAAGAGAGTTGTACATAGTATGATAGACAATATTTGGGCATTTTGAGATCCTGGCTGATAACACTTTCTGAGTGGCTAATGAAGCATTTTTCGGTTCCAGAATCAAATTACATCATTATTAGTTTCAAGTTTAATAAATATTTCATGAAAATTCTAGTGTTAATTGTTATGGGTGGGTTTTGAAGGAATTTATTAAAGATTCATTGACTTTATTAATAAATATTATGTGAAAAGCATTTTTATTTATGTCTCATTTGCTGTCATTTAGGTGAATAATTTATAAATATGTATTTTATTACAAATACTTCATTCCCTTGTGTCGGACTTGTATCGATGTAATTAGCAATCGGTATACTGTACATTTGATTAAATAAACATCCACAAAATGGCAACTTGCACTCTAAAAAATGCTAGGTTATTTTCAACCCAGCTGTAGCTAAAACATGCAAGCCCAGTCGTTGGATTAAATTAACTCAGAAAATATTTTTTGACCCAACAATGGGTTAACACAACCCAGCATAGGTTCGTCACATTTTGACCCAACGCCGGGTTGAAAATAACCCAACACATTTTTTAGAGTGTACAAATTGCATACATGCACATATTAGTTTTAAAGTTTGCTTTGTGTTCTTTGCATTTTTTTTTTTTAAACTTAACAGTCAACAGAACCACATCAGTTGCAAGGCAAGGATTTTATTGTGTTGATCTTCCCATTTCCTTTTGATAATGCTTTGTTTCTCATTTTAATCTCACCCTTAAGTTGAGCGTTACAGAAATGCTCTCTGTGCACTCAGCCCATGCCGTAGCTTTAAGTTAATGGTGATGCAAAACAGTCCATCTCTTCCCATTTCATCTCCGTTTCAGTTTGGTTTATAGGATTATCGGTTCGAGAGGTTTAGATCAGGAAGTAGTCTGACCCCTTCTTGAAAAGCTGTGACATTGCATTTCCCACTGTCCTTGTAGAGCATATATACATGTGTGTGTTTGCATCATTTTCACAGTTGTATGTGTGGTTGTGTGTGTGTGTCCATAAACCATGTTTGTACGTTCATGTGTGTCAAGTCTGTTTGTCCTCCCTCTGACCTCATGTACGGCTCAGTGTATGACTGTTGGTCCTGTTGTTGCTTGCAGGACTTTGGGATGGCAGAGGAGTTTGCCTCCAAGGCACTAGAGTTGAAACCCAAATCCTATGAAGCCTATTACGCACGAGCCCGTGCCAAGCGCAGCAGCAGGTAACTGTAGCAACCAACAGGAAGGACAGCATTGAATAAAAACACACGATTGAACCTTCTTGACCCAGAGCGGTCGATTATGTTTTGATTGGTTGAAGTAGCGCTGAGAGCTACCAGATAGAAGTGAATTATATCCCTGACGTCACCCCATCAGACGTCAGCGTCAGGAATTAGACCTGTTCTTCATATTTCATGTTGTGTTGGCCAATCAGATTCTTTTTTCTCAGAATGTCCATCATTCATATTTTATTCCTTTGTCTCTTCTTACAATATACTTTAATCCACTTGCTTTGTTTTGGAAGATCAGAGGGGTTTCGGGTATGTGATTTTGATGGGATTGTCCCATTTACTTATTATAGGGGGCAAATCCTCACACATAATGTTAAAGGTCTTGAAGCCGTCATGTATATTATATTTCTTTATGGCAGTTCCTTCCTTATTCCTACTCTTACCTCATTCTGTGAATGCCTCTTTACAGGCAATTCCACGCAGCCCTGGAGGACCTGAGTGAAGCTATGCGACTGTGTCCCAACAATCGTGAGATCCAGCGTCTGCTGCAACGCGTTGAAGAAGAGTGTCATCAAGTCACACAGCAACAGGAGCTGGATCCGCCCCCTTCCCCTCCCCACAATCAAGCCCCACCCATGGCCCCACATCCATCATTGGAGCCCCGTTTTTCAGACATGGAGCCCGTCCAGGACCTGTTTGAGGAGGATGATGATTACCTTGAGAGGGATTTGGACGGCCTGCCGCTAGGTGTTCCTGCCGAGCCCCACACTGGTCAGTCTGGTCTTCCGGTCATTCAAAACATGCCTCCATCTCCCAGCCATCATGATTCCCCCTATATGGGCCAAGCGTTTGACCTCCGACCCAGCCCACCTTCAATGTCATCTCCTACACGGCAGGGCTACCAATCCACATCTCCGTCACTATCTCCAACACACCAGAGCTCTCACTACCGGCCTAGTCCAGCTCATCAGGCCTCGTACCACTTCAGCCCACCGCCCTCACCATTACGTCGTGGACCACAGTACCGTGCCAGCCCTACTGAAGGAGTTGCCATGTACCGTCCCCAGTCTGCCTCTGCGGGTCGCTACCAGCAAGACCAGCTGTCTGGGCGACCCAAGTCCCCTCTCTCCAAGATGAGCAGCCAGCGATCATTTCAACTTCCCCAACAGACTTCCCAGTCGGCACAACAGGCCCAGTGGTTGCAGCCAGCCAAGGCACAGATTGTCCGTACCAGCCAGCCCAGCACTGCAGTACACTCCAGTGCCGTACTTGGAAGTAGCGCATACAGTCAAATCGCCCACTCCATGAGCGCTCGCTGCCCGGAAGATATGGATGAACTTGAGGATGTGGGATACTCTACATCTCTTCAGCCTCAAGGTAGTCTGAGCGCAGGGGCTTTGTACCAGCGTGCCATCAGCATGGACCCTGGCCTCATGGAGGATGAGCTTCCTCAGCGGCCTTCCTCTGCATACAGACCCAATCCAGGAGGTGTCCGCTATGGCCAGGCACCACAGATCAGCCGCAGTCAATCCACCGCCTACTATCCAGTCCCGCCCCACGAGTTGGAGCGGCAGGTGACGCTGGGTTCACCCGAGAACCCTCACCTTCATCGACGTCCGGTCAGTGCCAATAGCTCAGAGCCCAAACAGCATCCACCGCCTCCACGGCCCCTGATTCATTCCCACAGTACGGGTCTGCGGTTCTCTCCGTCAAGCAACAGTTTAGTGGCAGGATCTGCTGCAAATCTAGGCCCAAGTTTCAGAGCTTCAGCACAGCAAATGGAGATCCCACTGAAGGTTTCTTATGAAAGCAGCTACCATGATGACCTTTCACCAGTGTCACCCCCACAGGGGACCGACTTCCGGGTGGTGGGTGGAACGTACCCAGGTGAAGCTCTTCGCTCGCGAGCCACACCCTTCATGGGCATCATTGACAAAACAGCACGGACTCACCAATATCTTCCGCAGCAGCCTTCGCTAGCATCCTCCTCCTCAGCTTCTCGGCCCTGGACCGTTTCTTCCCTTGATACGGTGGTTAACAGTCCAGCCACTTCCCCTAGTAACGTGGGCTATGGGCAACAAACGGCACCTCTCAGCCATATCGCCTACTACAACCGCACCAACAACGCTCACAACGGCCACCTCATGGATGACGATTTCTACGCCAACCCACCGGGTGTAACACGGGACCGGGCGGATGCTATGGGCCGAATCAGTCAGGTTCCCACGTACCCTGATGTGAAGGTGGCACGGACTCTACCAGTCTCACAGGCTTACCAAGATAATGAGTTTAGGCAAATTTCTCGTAATGAAAGGCAAGGCCCAACCTCACCAATCAAACCAAAGAGACCCTTTGTGGAGTCTAATGTGTAAAAATGGTCTGTATGAGACATTCTTGACGTGTTGATATTGCAAGCTTTGATTCAATGTCCTGTGTCTTGATGATACAAACTGAACTGAAGGTGGATTATGTACAAAAAAGTGCATCTGTGCTATGGGCACAAGAATGGAAGTCGGCCTGTGTAACTGCTGTACACCAACCTTGTACTTTTTCTTGTACATTCAGGAGAAGGTGGCCAAGAAGCACCAGTCCTGGACACATTATAGAAACCTGATCTTGGCCCAAGTACCAGACCAGTAATAAGAATCCTGTAATAAGAAAGCCTATTTCAAATCAATATTGCTAAAGCAAAAAAGTAATATTTATCATTTTAAGTTATGTTTGTACAAATATATATGTAAATTTCAATGCAGTTGTGTTTTTTTTTTTGTTTGCCTTAGGTTCCTAAGTTGACACGCAGTCAGCAATGTGAAATATTTTCGGGCTTAAGGGCATTTTAAGTTTTTGTCAGTACTGTAGGTTGCAAAAGATTACTTCTTTTTGCTCAATGCAAAGACACTTTAGAGATCGATCATTTCCAGTCTGCTTTTGGGAAAGTAGCATTGAGAGGCGGTCAACCTCTAATTTACCTGCTCCTGGATTGCTGGTCACACTGCTAAAGCCGAAACTGTCTTTTCCAAAGAAACATTTCTCATGGTGTATAGGACATTTTGTTTTTATTCGACAACCTCAGAATCCACACGCTCTCTTTTATCAAGTATTAAGAGCTTATCTGTTCACTGATACACATTAAGTTGCAAAGCTGTTGGCCTTCAGGACATTTTTCCTTTATTTTAAACTGTGAGCACTTGGTTTCAAAGTGGGAAACCTGCTTGGATGTAAAAGCCTGCGCTGAACACTACCACTGAACTAATAGGCTGGCTACTTTTTTTAGGGGTGTCTTTAGGGGAGGACACTGCAAGACAGATTCGCTCATGGAGTATGGCTTTACCAATTGTTGTCAGCTGCTGTTACTGTAAAAAGAGCAGGTCTTTTGCAATGTTTTAATTATTTTTCTCTTTTTAGAAAAAAACAATGCAGTCAAAGTCGACCTGGAATACTGCTTACTGTACAACAGTGTTTGTATTTAACTTTTTGTTTTCCTTTTGTATGACAAATGTGTAAATGGCTGTACATATGTGCTTAACTAGAAAGCATGCTCTCTGCTAATACACAAACATGGGTGTATGTGTGTGGTTTGGTTTTATGTATGAACATCCATTAAGGGAAAAGACTGGCACAATGTATTTCATTTCGTCCCTTATTAGACAAAAATAATAGATCAAGTTTGGGTTTTGTATTTAATTTTTTTTATTGGTCTTGCGAAGGAGGATTTTCTATAAATTGTCTGTAAATGTGAGCTGTGCTGTTTTGCTGAAGGAACATCCAAAACGTGAATATGAAAATTTTTATCCACTTTCACCATTGTAAACTGTACAATCATCTGTATGTATGAGGAGAAATAATGAACTTATTTAAAAATGAAGACCACTTCAAAGAAATGAAATGACTGATGTGAGTGAAACTTATTTTTTTAAGTTTATTATAAACTTGGGTGAATCCTTAATCACAATTGTAGTGATAAAACCAGCATTACAAACACATACATGATGTTTTATATGGGTGGATTATGTAGTGTGGTGGTTCTCTAACTGGGGGCGGCAAGATTGTGCCGGGGGCAGTTTTATTATATATATCCTAAATGATAACACTTTACTTGAAGGGGTGTTCATAAGACTGACATGACACCTTCAAAATCATGACATGACACATGCTATGAACATGAAGGAGTTTTTATGCACTTTTATGACAACTGTCATTAAGTGTCATTCATTCAATAATGTCATTTTTAATGCAAAGATGACATTGTTTGAATTGTCTTTGTTTTGACAACTTTGACATAAACCAATACATTATAACTTGTCATAACAACTTGACATTACCAAGACAACATAACTGACCACTTTTTACCAGTGATACAAATTGAATTTGTCATTAAAATGTCATTTAGTGTTAAAACTCTGTCATATAGTTTTATAACAGCGTCATTAATATTTTTCTTGACCTCAACCACAGTGATACAAATATAATTTGTCATTAAAATGTCATTAAGTGTTAATACTCTGTCATATAGTTTTATAACAACTTCATGAATATTTTTGTGACCTCAACTACAGTGGTACAAATATAATTTATCATTAAAATGTCATTGAGTGTTAATACTTTGTTAAATAGTTTTATAACCGCGTCATTAATATTTTTCTTGACCTCAACTACAGTGATACAAATATAATTTGTCATTAAAATGTCATTAAGTGTTAATACTCTGTCAAATAGTTTTATTATAGCGTCATGAATATTCTTACAATCATAAAATCAATCATTTAATAATAATAAAATTAAAATTTATAAAATTATATTTTATTGCATTTGGAAAACAGTACAATAATGGGTTAACCCACATAACATTAAAAAGGTTAATTACATTAAGTTAATTAATTAGATGTTTTCAGAACCCTCCATGTGAGGAAGACCAAATTCTGTTAGTTGTCAGTTTTTTTATGTTTTATGCACCTACATAAGGTTAAGTATAATATTTTGACGTGTCTGTTGCATTGTGTTAAGTATTTAAAATTATTTGACAAAGTATTAACCCTTAATGACATTTAAATGACCGTTTAATGTAATGTTAACCCATAAAGGTAGTTTAGGTAGTTTCTTAAGTTTGATCATTATTCTGCTATGTAATGTTTATGACGGATTTATGACAAGTTATGATGTATTATGTCAAGTTGTCATAACAAAGACATCTCAAACAATGTCATCTTAAAATGACATAATGGAAAAAATGACACTTAATGACAGTTGATCTCCTTCATGTTTTATAACATTCATGTCATGATTATAAAGGTGTCATGTCAGTCTTATGAACACCCCTTCAAGTAAAGTGTTACCATTACGAGTTACTTATTACTTCTTCATTCATGTAATTGGATTACTGTACAAATTACTCTCTCCAAAAAGTATTTAATTACTTTCTAAATCCTATTTAGTAAATTATACAAAGATAGCCTTGAAACGGCTCAAAAAAATCTTATAAAAGTACATCAATTATTCTGGTCACACTTTTTAAGGTCCAATTCTCAATATTAACTAACTACTTTTGCCTCAATTTATTCCTGATTACTGCTTATTAATACTAAGTAAATACATTGTTAAGTTTAAGTATTGTTCGAAATTGGGTAGGATTAAGCATTTAGAGTAAGGATTTGCAGATCCGGCATTAATATGTGCTTTTAAGTATTAATAAACAGCCAATATCTCAGTTATATTAATGCTAATAACCAACCAGTTAATAGTGGGAATTGGAAACTACACTGGTCAGTTAAAGGCACAATGTTTGAAAGCCAATGTTGACATTGAAATCACCTTAACAAACATGCCCATAACCCAATAGAATCTGTACCTTCTTTTGATAGACCCGCCCCACACATACACAACAATGTTGTTTAGTAGAGATGTCCCTTACTGCTGATTGGTTACAAGTGTTTTGGTGATCGTCCCGACTCCCTTTTCCAAAGCGTTTTTCAAACATTGTGCACTCCGCCTAATAATAGTACACTCTTAAGTATTTAAAGTGAGAAGGGTTCATAAAAACATGCATTTTAATGTTACACTTTAAATTTTGATGTTAAATCCACTATTCTATATAATTGTTCTGCAGTCCAAACACAGTATTTAGTTCAATTACAATGAAGTAACCGTAATTAAATTACTGAAAAAATAAGAGTAATCCCTTACTTTTTAAAGGAAAAGGTAATTAAATTACAGTAACTAGTAACACCCAACACTGGTCTTATGCTATACATTTTCTTTGAGGAGGCCACGAAGGCCTATAAACTAAACGTTTGAGAATCACTGAAACATTTTTCGAGCACGATATGACATAGTCATGTTTTATTATGCATTCAATAGTGTCCTGTATACACAATACAAACACAACACAAAGACCATATAAGCAAACAAACACACACTGATCTGTATGCACTATTGTTGTATAACAGTCCATATTACTTTAAGCTGATAGCTGGCACATAGGAAACACTGAACAGAAACAACATTGCTCAAATGACATTAATGAACTGCTCTGTTTACATTACAATTAAGAGTTTATGAATGTTTTTTGTGATTGGATGAAGGACCTTGATGTATGACATCACTTGAAATTTCAGTCTGAACAAAGTTACTTTTCAAGAAGCAGTTTTAGCAATCTATGCTAACAAGGCTATAAATTATTTAAATAAATAATGCATTTTTAGCAATTAATAGTAAACATAGTTGCATTTCCCTTTCTAACCTGTTTGGCTGTATGCATTACATTACTATATTTAAATGTTATATTTCTCAGTGGCATTACATCGCAACACTAAACTGGACATTTTAACCCTACTTTTGTGAAAACCCAGCTAAAGTCATTCTACACAAAATCATCCTACATAATATAAAGAAAATTCTGTGAAAATATAACTATGACATACATCTTGAATATTCACAATGTGAAATCAAGCATTGATGCTCCTAACCTTGTCATTTTATGATTAAGACTTAAACCAGGAATTAAAGACAGAGTCACATTTGTGAGTCATTTTTAGTTTGGTTCAGAAATACTAAGGCACATATTTGAAATACTTAAATCTTATCTATATATGTATGGCAAAACAAAATATATAAGTAGTACGGCAGTAATAAAAAAATAAATAGGTAGTGTAGGTCAGGCTTAATCCTGCCATGACTGTCATATGACACAAGAGGGGGTCCAACACAAACAGTTCAGCTGAAATCACAGCTAATAATAACATACAATTTAACGTTACCAAAACTAAATAAACCCGGATAAATCAATGGGTAACAAATGGAAAAACAGATTTTAAATAAACTTGCTGAAATCTCTATAAGCTAATGCTGGGTTGGTTTAACCTATAGCTGGACAAACCTAACCGCTGGTTTAAATACACCTATTTATATTTGACTTAAATATGGGTTTAAACAACCCACCATTGGTTAATTTAAAAAACCCAATGGTTGGGTTTATCCAAAAGAAAAAAAATGATGGGTCGGAAAAGAAATTGGTTGTTTATACTTAAAGGCGCTCTAAGCGAATAATGTGCGACGTCACTTCCTGTTGATGTTTGAACTGTTTTCAAACAGACAGAGCGTAGCTAACTCCTCCCCCTCCCTTCCGTGCTTTCACGCGCCCAACCCCCACCCCCAAATCCTTCTTGTCGTTTATTGGCTGGAACACTTTGTTATGGTTTCTGTTTGTAGGTTTGGCCATTTGTTGATATTGCCGTTTGTGAAGCCTGGGCTGTCTACAGAGATCGCGTTTTTTACAGTTTGATCAGCGGACAGGCAGCAAGCAGATAGTGAGGAGATGTTTCCGGTATGTAACAAAAAATGTTTTACGGTCTAAAATGCTTCAATTCGCTTAGAGCACCTTTAACCCTACAATGGGTTAAAGCGACTCAGCATAGGTTAAATTACAACTCAACGTGTTAACGTCATCCCTTATTGGCCCAATGCCGTGTTTAAATAACAAGTGCATATTTTACCCAACTAATGGTTGAAACAAACAGCATTTTTTTATGAGTAGGAAGGCAGTTGTTATACTATGTAATAAAATTAAGGCGAGCTGGGGATTTCTCCTTCTGACAGCGTCTTAAAGTGCACAGATAAAGCCTCTTCCTCTGGATTCGGCGGTCGTCTGAAATCTTCTCTCGTCACCACGTAACCCACCACGACCCCAAAGCACACCAGCAACAAGCCTAAGGTGTTCGCTAGAACCCCCTCTGCCGCAAATTCGGAGTAGGTCGCCCTTCAATATAAAAACATCATTAGAAACATCACTACTCTTCCTGTTGCTCAAAGCGTTACCAGCATGGGTTTGATCCTAAAGAAAACGCATACTGATAAATGTATAGCTTAAATGCACTGTAAGTTGCTTTGGATAAAATGTCTGCATAATGTAAAAGAAAGTTAAAAACATAAAAAGTGAACTTTGTCATTTCTGCACCATTAGCATAACGAAATGAAACTGCACAACCCAGCACGTAACAGTCCACAGTGAAAGAGAGAAAGGATGCCAAATGTCATTAATATTCACAAGGCATTGAAAAGTCTATTTCCAAATGGTGACTCATTCCCTTTCTCTATTCAACATTATTAACTCAACTTGAAATGACATCAGAGGCATATCAGTTGTTATAAAATGCATACTCTTTTGATTCAGACAGGCACTCATTACTGAAATTGGTCTAAATGACATCACTCGATCACTGGATGCTGATTGGCCAACACAACCTACGAGCCCAAAGTCCTGTAGAGGTAATATAAACCAAACCAAAAAAGTAAATAAGTTTAATCTTCACCCTCAGATCGACCTAATAGCTTAGGAATGAAAGAAGGTTTTCAGCAAGGATTTGAATTTAGTAATAAAAGGAAAACACCACAGTTTTTTGAAATTTTACTATGTTCTTACCTCAACTTAGACGAATTAATACATACCTATCTTTGCAGCACTTCAACCTCGGGGCGCATCAATATTGACAGAAGTTTAAGCGAGAGGGGGAGGAGTCAGGAGTGATGATGTTACTGAGCACCAACGTTGAAGTGCTGCAAACTAAATTCTCTTCCGTCATACAATAGTTCTTGTTTTTTATCCTCTTAAAAAATACCCACGTTTTATTTTGTGCCACCATACTTACTCGTGTAACTACTCATGTAACAGTCTTTAAATAGTGAAAACATGGAAGTGTTTGGTGGCTTCTAAATTCATCCCTGTTTGGATCCTAAGGAATGAATGGGGCTAGGCTAAAAGCTAACACATTCGCGACACGCTGTACAAAGATTAAGTGCATGGATTGAAAAAAGATAGGTATGTATTAATTCGTCTAATTTGAGGTAAAAACATAGTAAAATGTTGAAAGACAGTGCTGTTTTCCTTTAAGGGAGAAGACCTAATAGGAAAAGGGAAGGCAGCACATACAGTTTCGGTATAAAGGCAGACTATATCAGGGATATTGTGAGACACTCACATGATATTAAAAAGCAATTTCTCTGTGATACCCAGCAGACAGGTTCCTACAGACATGGCCAGCAGCAACAAGCCGAAGAAGATGTGCAGTGGGAGATACCAGCTCCTCAATTGAGCAGATGCCCAGGGAAACAGGAAAAATCCCAGGCCCAGCAACCACTAAAAGAAATGACAACATAAGTCCACATGCTTCATAATCACGTCTTCTCAAAATATATACTGCAGGTTATTAACCCAAAAACTTTTATAATATCTTAACTAAACATTCTTCTTTTACATGCATGTGCTGTAGAGGTTAACTACACTAGCAGGTTAAGTCAATAACAAGGGTGGTTTTGCTGTATGAATAAACTGTTACGCAAACATTAAAGACAAATCTCTAACGTTAAAGGTGTTCCAGTGTTATGGGCGGGTTCGCTAAAGTCTTTCCAAAGAACACACACATGGCCACGCAGAGCCGGCCCAGCCACTAAACGACACTTGCAATTGCAAAGGGCCTCGTGGCCAGCAGAGGGCCCCCTTAAGTCACTCAGCTAGTGACTGAGTTGAAAAAAATGAAATCATTCATCAAAAGTAACATAAAATAAATATAAATATTCATTATTTATTATTATGGCAATGTTAAAAAGGCTGTTACTTGTTATTATAGTTATTATGAAAGTTCGCTAATAAGATCTCTTTCTTGCCGAGATTGATTGACACACAGCATCCAGCGCAGCAGCCAATCAGTGCCCGCGACTATGTGCAGGCGAGCATCCCGCCCACAGAACGCAAAGTTGAGTTGGGCCGGATCCCTGATACAGACGCGAACTTTTGCTGTTGCTTTAAGGACAATTTCTTTAATGTTATGTGTGTTTGTGCGTAAATGCGAAGTAAGTGGATCTTATTTGACTTCGGTAATGACCAAACCTGTGTTCTGTTTGACTTCTCTTTCTTATATTTGCCATCATAACGTGAATTGGTTTATTAAGCTTAATAATTAATATTTAAACGGTTTAACGTGGTAAATTAATTCTGTTACGCTTATATTTCACGTATGCCATAGTCATTTCTACATATTTATGTCATTAGTGTAATTATATTGTTAAACGTCTGAATTTAAAGTGTTTTATGTGTAAGAGTAAACAAACTCATGCGCATATGCGTGGTACATGTCCAGACAGCGCACTGATTTTAAACCACCTGCTAGCCTTTGCAAAAGTGTATAATGTCACTGTTCAGTCTTTAATATTTAAACTATAGCAATGCATATGACATACAGTAGCCAGCTTTGTTAGATTAATGTTATGAATGCAATGTTAATTGTTAATCTTCAGTTATTAATATTATTTGCAAGTGAATTGTTATTATCCACAAACCTATGTTTGTGTCAGATTTAGCTCATCTCAAACAAGCCTATTAACTTTTGTTATGCTATTTACGTAAGGGATAATATATAGTGAGGCGAATGTTAGGTACTATTAACCTTGTTTGTTGGGTTTTAGATAGTATTGTTAATGAAGTTTATTTGAAAAATTTAAACATTTAAGTGTTGTATTTATTATTTTATATTATATTTTATTTAAATGTTATTCTATTTAATCTATTTCATTTGAATTATATATAGGCTGTTGTTTGTGCCTCTTAAACTCTGGTGTCAATTAAAAATGTTTCTTTGATGGTCAGTGAAAAGTCTTTTTATTCAGCAAGTTCATCAGTGTGTGTTTGTTGCACTGCACTGCCATTCAGTTCAGTCAGTGGTATCATATTTTTCCTGTTAGACATCAAACATGGAACTCAAATCAAGAACTCAAGGGGGCAGTTTCCCTGAAAGGAATTAAACTAGTCCTAGACTAAAATAAAAGTAGGCTAAGAGCTGTCCAAACTGAAAAAAGCTTGCACTGACATATCTTAAAATACACCAGTTCCCTTTGTTTTGCCTCAAAATCCACACAAATAATGTTTTTTAGTAAGGCATTTTTGTTAAAATGTGTTATGTTTTCTAATTAAACTAAGGCCGAGTCCTGTCTTAAGATATTCCCTGTCCGGGACCACCCCAAGGTCTTTTATTGTCATTCTGTAGGCTACATGTTGCCACATAAGAACGAAATACTTAAAAAAAATAACATATTAGATATAATATGTGCAGTATAGTCATAAGGTAGTCATTGCTTTTCTTTAGGCCTTACTTAAAATGGTCAAAAGGGCCCCGACTAAATTTTGCTTAGGGCCCCCAAAGGTCTAGGGCCGGCTCTGTGGCCACGATACAACTCAGTAAGTCAAATAAAGACATTCAAATGTGAAAGGACATGTAAAGAGGACATAACTGAAATTTACCTGTAAGATAAACACAACAAAGGTAATCATGCCACACCAGCTGTGGAGCGAGTACATGTTGGAAATCTTAGCCGTCGCATGGAAGTCAAATACGGCCACTAGACCTGCAAAAAGAGAGAGATGGCTTTCTTGCAACTCATAGCTTAGATTCAGACAGTGCATTGTGTTTAAATTAACAAATATATTATGATTAAAAATTTTCAAGAATAGCATTGAACCTAACTGCTGCGCTTCATGAAGTACATCTATTTAACTTTGGTAAATTGCGTTTTGTCCTTAGTTAAACGTCCTCTGTGTTTAGCGACATCTAGTGGTGAGACTGTGAATTACAACCAACGGCTCAGTGCACAGCTCACCCTTCCCTTTCGAAACACATAGTGAAGCTACGGTAGTCATCATCTGAGACAACGTCATGAGAAAACACGCTCTATAGGACAGTTTGTCCGTTTAGGGCTACTGTAGAAACATGGCGGTGACTTTAATGTATAAGGAGCCCTGCAGTGTATGTAGGTAAAAACGGCTCATTCTAAGGTAATGAAAACAAAACAGTTCAATTTGTAAGATCTATATACACAACTGATAATATAGTTATGGATAATAAATTGCATTTCTGTCAAGAGATCCTTCTAAAAGTTGCACAATACTTTAATGGGTATTTCTTCTAACCGGCTGACATGTACATTGGACTTACCTACAATACTGATGATGAGAGCCATCATGTGCAGCAAAGCGTGGAGAATTTTCACAGAGCGTTTACTCTCGCTTCTGAAGACGCGGTAAACCAGAACAGCTGTAGCAGAAAATCAACCATATGAGAAACTGCGCATAACAATACCATGTTTGCATTTATGAGACATATGCATAAGTTCAAGCGCCAAAAAGTAATTTTGGTGCAGGAAACCTTATTGTGCGTTCACACCAGCCACGGTAGAGGAGGAAAAATGCGCTATTCGCGCGTAGTTGAACGCTTGAATATTTTGAGTTTACTCACTTTATTCGCGCGTGAAATTCTAGTAATTCGAGACATTCACAAGGAAATTCGCATCATGGGAGAGGCTTCTGTAATCACGTCACTACTAGAGCAAGCTCCTGATTGGTTAATGTGGCGCGAATATAAAATATAGATTTTTTTAACTCGCGTGTTCCGCGTTGGAGGATGCCTATTCGCGTCTTTGCATTGACTTAACATGCAAATAACTTTCCACCTCTTCCACGTCTGGTGTGAATGCCACATTAAATAGTAACTTGGCAGTGTGAAAGGTTGTGAGTTCGAACTATAGACTGTAAAAAATATGGACGTAGTGTCCGTGACGTCACCAATAGGTTTGTGAAGAGCTTTTGGCTAAGCCTGTTGTCGCCATCTTGGCAGCGTGTCACTGTGCATCACTCGCGGATAACTGAAATTGGGTAAAAAAGGCGGGACGTCGGGAAGCTGAGGCGGCTGGTTACTGAAAGTGGCCACGCTCTTAATCATGCAGAAGTTTAAAGCTTAATATAAATTAAACGGATGAGTAACAAAAAAATCAACCCATTCACAGTTGTCATGAAGGACAAAATTAGCTATATGGACCAAAAACACTTTTTTACCAGGCTGTAAACACATTTATTTCTGCTGTAAAGTTGGGCATTTTAAGTAGCTTAAATATAAGCAATGTAAATATAAGTGCATCACAACTTAAATTTTTAATTGTGATTAAATCTTTAGATGCTTTACATAAAACCAATCAAAGTTTAAAATGTATATCATTGTCAACGTTTACACTCATGGTGCTTGAAATGCAGGTTCGAAATTCGACATATGCAGGTGTCTTGGGGACTATTCCAATGGGTCTGGCCTTTGTAAAAGCACACAGATGCCCTTGAGGCTGTTTTACCAGCACTGGTTTGGACAGATAAACCTCTAATAGGCCAATGACCTTTCAGGTATAAGGTCCTAATCAAATTTCCATCGTGATGGCTTTGAAGGAAAGGAAAGGACAACTGCTAAAGATATTAGCCGCTCATCAGTATCTGTCTATGTTGAGCTTTTTTTAACAACCAGGTGTTGGGAACCTGAATTGAGCACATTGATACATGAATAACAGGGGCAGTTCAATGTAACAAATATCTGTGAAATCTAGGCTAAAGTCTTATAATTTAAAGTTTGATTTAACATATATTTCATTCTTTGACATTAACTATCTCACTAAATGTTAAAGGGATAGTTCACCCAAAAATAAAAATTCTGTCATCGTTTACTCACCCTCATGTTGTTACAAACCGGCATACATTTTTTTGTTCTGATGAACACAAAGGAAGATATTTTGAAAAATAATTGTAACCAAACTGTTTGTGGACCCCATTCACTTCCATCGTAGGAAAAAAAGAATACTATGGAAATAAATGGGGTCCACGGATGACAGAGTTTTCATTTTTGGGGGAACTATCCCTTTAAAGGGGACATTTCACAAGACTTTTTAAGATGTCAAATAAAACTTTGGTGTTCTCAGCGTATGTTTGTGACGTTCTAGCTCAAGATAACATATAGATAATTATTATAGCATGCTAAAAGGTGTTTGTAGATGTGAGCAAAAATGTGCCGTTTTTAGGTGTGTCCTTTAAAATGCAAATGAGCTGATCTCTGTACTAAATGGCAGTGACGTGGTTGGATAGTGCAGATTAAGGGGTGGTATTATCCCCTTCTGACATCACAGGGGGAGCAAAATTTCAATTAGCTATTTTTTCACATGCTTGCAGAGATGGTTTACCAAAACTAAGTTACTGAGTTGATCTTTTTCACATTGTCTAGGTTGATACAGAGCGGGTCACACGTATAGATGATTTCAATAGCATACAATCCAAAATAGTTAAAATAACATTATTAATCTTATTATAAAACCATTTAAATCCTGCCTTATATTGACTTTTACATACACTGAAATCAGTAAATTTGATTTTAGTCTTAACAGTATTAGCTGGCCTTCTGTTCAGTATTGTGTGCGTGTTGTGAGTCTGTCACTGGTCATAGTAAGTGACATGGTTCACATAAACACACACCCTTAGGGCAGAAGATACACAGACCTCCAATTAGACAAAAGAAAATGGCCACAAAACACAGAGCAATATCTGTATCTAGCAATGTTTGCCTTTTCTTGATCTCTGTGCATTAAAAGAAACTCAGTTTGTGTGTTAAATAATAACAAATAATATATATCTTTACCATCTCCATAGAGGAAGACCAAGCCGAGGACCATGCAGAGGGGGTGGACGTTAAACTCTTGTGCTGAACCATCCCAAGCAAAACCTCCACGGTAATGTCCCATCCACACACCTGTGATCACCACACATGCCACGCCGAGCACCTGAGAAGCTGCAACGTACCACGGCAGTGTTCGCAAGCTGCCCAAACTCAACGGTATCCTCTCCATTTCCTGTAAAAAGGGCGAAAGACAGAAGAATGTGTATATTAATAATAATATTATTATGGTTATTTTTGAAATTAAAAATGTAACATTGATTTTAAAAAATGGAATATAAAAATAAATGGACTATGAATTACAATTACAAGTCTCCAAATTTTTTTTACTGTACTGTATAATCACGTGATGCTGTGATCTTTCTAGCTTTAGTAAACACGTGCAGATAATAATCAGTTTTGAGTGTGTTTTAACATCATGTGCTCCTTGCCAGCCTCAAGACAGCATTATTGGTGTAAACCAATCTGTTATTTGACTGCATGCATAAGTTATAATCACATTAACACCAACCACAAATTACACAATTACTGTTTTGCAGAATAGCCTAGTAAGTACACCTCGTGAGCCTTTATATAAACAAATTAGAGAAAACAGAAAAACAACAACAGACGTCATGCAAACCATCATCCAAAGATTAAAATAATGTTTGACAATAAATGATAGATACAGTCAACAGAATGAACCAAGTGCCATAAACTCACTCACCTGTGCAGCGTATTAAAGGGAAAGCAGAACAGACAAAGAAAATGCGTTATTACTATTACTGTGCACTTTAGACTGTATCCTTAGGATGTTCTTTAAACCTACTTTGAAAAACTAATTCCTTTAAAAACATCTGCTCGCACCCGTTTGAATGGTCTGGGTGTTAACTCGAAAGCGTTGCTGATGTGAAACTGTGAATGCACGCGCCGCCTGATGTTTAACATAACTAGCGTACTCGACTTCATGCGGCGCTGCGCAAATTAATCACTGTATTACATTAAAGTACCGCGAGAGCGATTTAAATACTGGGCTATCGAATCATTCTCGCGGTACTTTAATGTCATACGCGCAGCGCTGCAAGATCTCGATCACGCCTATGAACTTACGCTTTGACGCACTTGGAAGTTGACTGGCAGATTCTTGATCCGTCTTTATACTCTCCCTATTGGTTGTTTATTGGTAGATGGGCGGTGCATCATTAGACGCAAAGCAACGCGTTTGTTGCCTTGGCGACCACTGGGCACTTCGAGGTCGATTTGATCATCGGATTATACCCAAGCATACAAGATTCATACTGATAAAACAGATGACCTATATTTATTTATTTTATCAATGTGGTGCTTTGAGTCATCTTATAAATTTATATTATTTAAATAATTGATGATGACTTGTTTTTAATTTGCATGTATTTGATGTATTTACTATGTATTTACTATTGCCCTTCCACACACACACACACACACACACACACACACACACACACATACATATATATATATATATATACCATACATAGTGATTATCATACTCATCATACACCATTGTGTTTACATAATGTAGCCTATTGAAATATTGTAGCATGCTTAATCTTTTAAAGAATCATATGCTTGTTATTTTTAGCAGAGAATTTTACTACTATTTTTACTACTACTACTACTACTACTACTATTATACTATTTCAAAATCCTGATATTCTACCAGAGTATCTCTTTTCCTTTAATGCAAAGCTGTGAGCATAAACCAGGAAAAGCATTAAAAATAAAATAACTTGTTTGAGGAAATTATTGCCTGGTCGGTTTATTTGCATAGGACATCTTTGTTACTAACTAAACCATGAATGTCAGCCTTTAGGTTGTGTCAATATTGACCACAAGAGGGACTCAATGAGCTTTGAATATTATATATTCTTCTGCAATATTTGCAACGTTATTTTTTCCTAGGCAATGCCAGCCGTCATCTATATTAAACCTTATGCTGACACAACGTGTATGCATGTTTGACTGTGACATTATCTCCATATAATCCTGCACTTCATCAACACTGTGCCATCCTCACCCTGCTGTCCTTTCATTTCCTGCAGTATTTCCGCTGGGGGTGGGTGTGAGTGATGGGAGATGACATTTTCAGTATGACTTCACAAAGCAATGACTCACAATTGATTCATTGTTTTGCACTTACAAATATAGAAACTCCCCCCCCCCTTTTCATCCTTTTGTACAACAGCCTGACTTTCTCCTCTGTGCACTTCCTGTCAGGTGAAGAGATGCAGTAAAAACTTGCACTTAGGATTATTTAGGATACTTCTATTATATTCACAATTACACAATAGTCCACTGTCACACTTTCACATGGATGCAGGAGGTACACAATGCACAAAAATGCACACGAAAAACAATCATCTTTGCGCATGTGTTTCCAAGCCTACTTATTCTTCTCAAAGCTGAGAATTCTTTTATTTTTTGTTTCTTTGTAGTTTATATTTGTGTAAGCCATATTGTTAAAATTTTGAATAAATTGAATGCCATCTGTTGTAATAATTTTTAGTTATCTTAATAAAATATCCTAATGCTGAGTTTTAGTTTCCAAGCACAAGCGTATGCAATTTTTGATACAACTTTAAAGGGCCCATGTTATGCAAAATCCTCTTTTACAAGGTGTTTGGACATCAATGGGTGTTGCCCGTGTGTGAACCCAACCACCCTCCAATGAAAAAATCATCATTTTGAATCTACATTAAACCAGAGCAGTCTCTTTAGACATGCTGTTTTGATTCTCTTGTTAATGTGATGTCACACTGACAAAGCCCTGCCCACAGCCAGTGACTGACAGGTTAAAAGCTTTTTTATATGTGTTTGTTAACATATTGTGGCAATGCGGTTAAAGATACCATTGTCCCAAACTGAAAACCTAAATGTATCTCCTACAGTATAAGCTGACCTATTGCTATGGGGTTGTCATGGCCTCACAAGACCTGTTTACACTTTGAGCAAGGTCACACTATGAGAGAGAGAGAGAGAGAGAGAGAGAGAGAGAGAGAGAGAGAGAGAGAGAGAGAGAGAGAGAGAGAGAGAGAGAGAGAGAGAGAGAGAGAGAGAGAGAGAGAGAGAGAGAGAGAGAGAGAGAGAGAGAGAGAGAGAGAGAGAGAGAGAGAGGAGAGTGAGAGAGAGAGAGAGAGAGAGAGAGAGAGTGAGAGAGATTGACATAAAATGTACAGTTGCAGTATACTGATTTGCTTCCAAAGCACACAATTAATGCTAACTGCTAAGCTGCGGTATGGCAACGTGTCTTTGTCGCCATGACAACAGTTAGCTCTTTGCACTGCTGCTGGCTGTTGGTCTCCAACACCAGCATAGTGAGACGACGGCAAACAGGAAAAGGCTAAAAATAAAAAAAGTAAAAGAGCAATGTAAAACAGACACAACTGGAAATGAAATAATGACTTCCTTGTTAGAATTCCTTTAGTAGTACGACATAACGTAAGACTATTTTGCCGCAGTTCACTGTACAGTGTACGATATATGACCTTTGTCCACCAATATCAGTGCAAAAAAGAAATAGAAAATATTAAAATATATTTATAATCTATTGTATTATAAAGAGTCACATGTGCTGGATATGGTCATTTTCTACCTTTAGTAAACATGCAGATAAAATAGGCCTGCATTTTTCTTTGTGTTTAAGTATATTGTAGTTGCTTGTTATCTACATTTTGCATCAATTATGGTTATTTTGACTATTACAAACTTCTTTGTAAATTGTATATTAATGGATCCAAGATAAAAAAAGATTAAAACCCATTTGTGTATATAGCCTATGCATGTGTGCCTATAATACAAAATATGGTTAATATTTTCACATAGAGAATGCAAGCAAAGCATAAAAGTAAAAAACAAATTATATATATATTGGCTGATGCTTTTATCCAAAGTGACTTACAGTGCATTTTTATCAGTATTTGTGTTCTCTGGGTTCGAACCCATGTCCTTTTGCGCTGCAAACGCAATGCTCTACTACTGAGCTATACAGGAACACTGATGTGTTTTTATTATAGTGAGAGAGGCTGCGTAGTTGAACAATGACTGGATCATAAGCTTTGTGAGGAACGGCGTCACAGATGACCACGGAGGTTTTCATGCTTTTATTTCATGCGCTAATGGTGAGTCATAACTGTTAAGACTGGAGATGGCTCTCCATGGAGACATGACGTTGGATCTTAACACCCTTTTGCAGTTTGTTTTGGCAAATTTTAAACAATTTACAGTCACATTTGACTTAAATATAATTATGATGAATTATACATTTTAGGGCCATATCTGTCAATTCAGTCATATTTCCTGGTACACAAAGTGCTCTCTGTCATTGTGTCTCTTAGTGAACAATTAACAAATCAGCATAACAGAATCGATTAAGTTGGCAAGATGAATGCATGCTTTTATTACCATTTAAAGGGGACATATCATGAAAATCTGACTTGTTTAATGTTTAAGTGCTATAATTGGGTCCCCAGTACTTCTATCAAGCTAGTAAATGTGAAAAAGATCAACCCAGTGACTTTGTTTTGATAAACTGTTCTCTGCAAGCATGTAAAAAAATAGGTAATTGACATTTGCCCCCCCCCCTTGTGATGTCAGAAGGGGATAATACCTCACATTAATCTGAACTATCCAACCACAGCACTGCCATTAAGCTCATTTGCATTTTAAAAAGGACACACCCAAAAACGGCACATTTTTGCTCATATCTACAAAGTGGCAATTGGAACATGCTACAAGAAATTATGGTATTTTCAGCTAAAACTTCACATATGCATTTTGGGAACACTAAAGATTAATTTGACATCCTGAAAAAGTCTTATGAAACGTCCCCTTTAAACTACTCTAAATTACTAGATTAAGGATCAAGGATTCCATGGGAATTCATGATTTCAAGATTTGTGTCTCAACATAAAAGATCTTATATTCAGTCCCATTATGTGACCTTATTGTAAAACATCTCAAGTCATTGCAAAAGCTTTTCACTTTTAAATTTCATACCTAAAATCTTTCAAAAACATTTTTATCGCAGATTATACCCTGTTGCTGATAAAGAGAGAGGCCAGGTTTCTGTGACATTTCCACAATTGTTCTTTCTTCGTAAATTCTCATCTTGTTTTGTTCACCGTTGTACCAGGAAGAGAATTAAAATCCATGTGTTTCTCCCTCTGGCTCTGAGGTTGTGGAGAGTTTTGGTTTGGATTATTTATTTTTAGCTGCGTTTCTTATCTGTCAACATGTGCACATCGATCGCTCCACACCACCTTCACATGAATGAGCCTTTGACGTAAAAGAGCAAACTATCTGCTGCATGCTGGGAAGAGAGACAGATCTGTTTCACACTTTGCCTGAAATTTCAATTGACTCTCTTGCACTGTGCCATTCAAGCAAGACTTGAGGTCTAAACTGTTTATGTCTATAAGATATAGTTAATAGATGTATATTTGCAGTCATGCATTACTGTATGCGTTTAATGTTTGAGGCATGGCATGCAATGACCTGTGGACTAGAATGAGGCATGCAGGCAGCAGCCAGATGCATCCATGGCAACCTGGTGACTGTTCAGGGAAGAGTAAACAACCACTATGGATTGTGTGTGCGTATGTGTGTGCGTGTGTATGTGTGTGTGGAGTTAGAGAGACTTGTTCAGATGAACCACCCACAAACAAAAAGCCATCCTTCCACCACCAGAAGCAATCTTTTAAAATGTCAAACGCATTACTGATGCAAAAACTAATTTGAGAGTGACACATCATCTGAATGAACAGAATATTAACACAATACAGGTGGGAGTGAGGTCAGGATTTCAAACTCTTTTCAGGATGCAACACCCACGTGAATATTCCCCAATCCCCATCCATAACACTTTAACTGAGAACCCTAATGAATCCTGGGGTTGAGACCCAAAAATGTGTTCGGATCAGGGCTGGAAATGGGGGGGGGGGGCTTATCCAAGTTATAGCCTCCAAACAAAAATTGTAAATATAAAAAAAATGTCATTTTGTGCATCTGTTTTTTTTTTATATAACGGTCCACAAATAGGCTCCCACCAGTGAATTTCTACCATTTTCTCCACTGGTTCTGAAAAATAATATTAAATGTAAATAATAAAGAGAAATTAATCATATAGCCTTGCATTGTTGGGACAGTATAATGAGAAGACCTATCAACTTTATAAAATAAGAGAAAACACTACCTGTTTCCCTACAATTTGTTGTGTCCCAAATTATGGTATTTTAATTTTGGTCCAAATATATATTTAGATTGAAAAGGACTGGCCTATTTCATTTGTCACTGATTACTGCTTTGTTTGGGCATTTGCATCCAATCACTTAGCAGTGTTTCCCAACCAAGGGACATTAAAGGGATAGTTCACCCAAAAATATAATTTTTGTCCTTTACTCATCCTCATGTTGTTTTAAATCTGTATGAATTTATTTTTGCTGATGAACACAAAAGAAGATATTTTGAGAAATGATGGTAAACACACAGCATATAGTGGCCATTGACTTCCATAGTAGGAATAAAAAATGGAAAATATGATGGAATTGAATGGGTACTGTCAACTGTGTGCTTTCCATCATTTACGCAAATATTTTCTTCATCATTTATCACAATACTTACAATTTTTTTTCCTACTATGGAAGTCAATGGACACTATATGCTGTGTGTTTACCATCATTTCTCAAAATATCTTCTTTTGTGTTTATCAGAAAAAAGAAATTGAGACAGGTCAAGAACAACATGAGGATGAGTAAATAATTACATAATTTAAATTTTTGGGTGAACTATCCCTTTAAGACCTAAAAAATATTTCAAATATATTGGGTATTTTTATAATGAAAATACACATTTCCATTGATGCAAAGCTCTAGAATATTTTATGGTGTAGAAATTATTATTGTGGGGGCCTTTAAATATTGTTTTGGAGATTCATTATCTTACAGGATATTTAATGAGAAAATGTTGTGAGTGAAGGACGCACACAGACACACACACACACATCCTCCCTCGCCCACTACATTCTCCCTACGCATCACGCTATTTTAGAACCCACAGAAAGAGGGCGCAGTTCCCCCCAAACCAGTCCTGTCCAGATCTTTCTCACATTATTCACTTCGGCAAACTAAGGTTGTGCTTTTAGCAACTCCTAATGCTCCGAGCACATCACCATAAGGTAGAGCTTTATTCAAATCGCCAGCCACGAGGCCCAAGAGACCCGCGCTCTGCGGGTTCTAATCAGTCGTGTCGCACGCCAAGTACCCACTGGTCTCGTGCTATTTTTAGAATCAACGTGATCACGTGACCTCGAGAGCGCGTCATTAATGTTGTTGTTGGTGGAGAATCTGCAAATATGGAGGAAAGAGAGTTGAGACAGGAAAATTGGCACTTTTCGTGAAAAGAAGCGAAAAATAGCCTCGCAAAAGTGATAAAGTGTCCGACGCGGGCTGAGATAAGACGGAGCGTGACGGGGCGCGGTGTGCGAAACGACAAGAAGTATCAGGTAAAGTAGAAAGCATTTGAATCGCCTACGAGTGATGGTTTATTTTCTGTCTTATTCCTCCTGGGTTTGACACACACCGACTGGCAGCGATTTTAGCCGCAGGGTAGCACATTATGATACAGTACCGCATTTACGCAGTTTTACACCTTTTGCATATTGATAGTTTCGCACCCTGGACGGCCGATTTGCCTTAAACAAACATCAAGAGTTTTTGTGGTTTAGTTCGAGTTTCTGACGTTACTGTTCACTATCGCCATTGCTTTCGGAACGGAGGCGATCGTAGCCAGTGGGAATCACCGGACGGGATGGGTTTAAATGTGTTTTTTTTAGTGACTCGCGTGTCATGTCTGAACAGTTTGTACAGTTAGATGAACTCCAGTATGGCAGTGAAGATGTCCACCTGAATTGGAGGGTTAAATACGACTGTCTGTCTTTTTATTACGCAATGACGTCTCCAAAGAATGACAATTTCGTGCAATTAGTTTGTTACATTTTAACTAATGCCATGCAACGTTTGAAAAATAAAAGGTCACGTCATAGCAAATGTGTTCATGTAGATTTTGAAAACTGCAGATTGTTGTGTGTTTTGGTGTAAACGTACGTTAAAGATTGTCATTATTGGCATTAGCCAATTACAGTTTTGCCCAAACACACGAGACTGCTACATGCAAGACACATCCATATATGTACATACATACGTGACGTCATTTATAATACCATAATCTAATAATTTCCCTTTATTAACTCATCGTGACTTGAGCAGTCCCAAAAATAGGTTGGTCTATCACTCATGCACCTATATTGATGTGATGGATGTGTCTCATTTGTTACGATTTGTGTGAATAAAAGGTGAAACAATTATGTCATTATTGGGCTATGTGTTGGGTGTATCATAGATTAGTAATGGTAGGTTAGGTTTACTAACTAGGTTTGTAATGCTAATTGTTGTGGTGATACGGCAAAAACATTCATCATTGTGATTCTACAGAAAACTACAGTAAAAATGCCTGTATAGCATCTTGCACTGAAGTATCTTAACATATATCAGGTGTCATTGTTTTCTCACAAAATGCACACCAGTAATGTTTTTGTAAAACACTACCTAGGTCTGGACTAATCTAAAAGTGTCTTTCTGTGTACATGTCAGAAAATGAAACTAAATATGTTCTCAGTATTCTAATAATGTCATATTGTGCCATAGTCCTGGGTACGTGCTGCTAGTATTTTGCACGTAAATTTGGGATTTTGACAAATACTGAAACCAGTGTTAGTCACAGCAGAGTAACAGTGCAACAAAAACAAAATGATTTTCTTCCTTTCGTGCTTTTATTGCTTTAAAGATAATGTGGATGAGAGTTATGTACTGTAGCAAGCACATTCTCATATCATCATTTACAATGAAGTTATAGTTTTGTCTATTTTAAGCTGCGTGTTTGTGGTTGTATTTGATTGGCTGTCTCTGGTCTGACAGGTGATTGGACTTTGAACTGTTTCAAAGACGCAGAGTTGCAAATGTATGTAGTAAGTGTAAGGTAATTGTACTGTAAATGAGTGCTGCTACCTGGGTACTATTTCTGTTTTATAAGGGCCGAATGACACGCGACCATAACATTCAACAAATGATTTGATTGTTTTGGTACTGGACATTAGTAGATTTGTGTTATATATATATATATATATTTTATATATATATATATATTTTATATATATATATATATATATATATATATATATATATATATATATATATATATATATATATATATATATATATATATATATATATATTTTATATATATTTTATATATATTTTTTATATATATATATATATATATATATATATATATATATATATATATATATATATATATATATATAAAATATATATATATATATATATATATAAAAAATATATATATATATATATATATATATATATATATATATATAAAATATATATATATTTTATATATATATAGTAAAAACTTGCCCGACTTCTTTTCTTTGACTTACTTACATGTCCATGTTCACACCCTGATCTTTATGTCAGAATGGAATGAAGAATGTGGTCTGTTTTCCACACTATATGAAGGGCACAGTAAGTACTAATAATGAATAGTCAATGGGTGTAGAATGACGGCGAAAATATCCGAACCTTGGCACCACCCACAGCCACACCAGACTCCTCAGTCGCTTAACAATACGACTGTAACCCCTCTGGGCCAGTAGGTGAGTGTGGAATGTAGGAGTGTGGAAATCTGAAGGTATTTTGATGTGTTGAAAACAGATGTTGCCTTGGCTACGCTAAATGGATGACCTGTACCCTGTTTTACAAAGCTAGCTGGCATCCAGCAACTCCCTGTCAGGATCTCTAGAGATGTATATCTCACATTTTGGGAGCAAAAGACAGATTTAGTCATGGAAAATATTAATTTCAGAAGTTAAACAACGTCCTGTATCCTCTACGTGTCATGACGCATTTTATGAAGTAAGGTGGCAATTTTTTATTGTTGTGCAGATGTTACAGGCCCTAAAAATGGTTAAGCGCTACTGTACGTAATGAAGGCGTTGTTTTTTGAGGTGCTGCAAAATTCTAGTTCTTAGTTTACGTAATTTGGTGTTAAACACATCAAAGGAACAGAAAGCAGACTGTGATTTAGCAGGACAAAAACCTGATATGGCATTGGGTCTGTAAATGCATGGCATCCAGGGTGGCATAAATGGAGGAAGCTTAGAAATATATAGACATTTTATTTAGGTATATCATTTGGAAAATAGATTTAGTTCACGTAACAGAATAGTTTGTCATTCTTTCCTGATTCTCGTGTTGTTGTAAGCCTGTACAAGTTTCTTTATTTTGTTGAAGATATTTTGATAAATGATTGAAGCGCATAGGTAACCTATTGACTTAAATTGTAGAAAAAACAAATACTATGGAAGTCAGTGGGAGTGGGTACCGTCAACTGTGTGCTTACCATCATTTATTATAACATAAAGAAACTCATGCAGGTTTACAACAACATGAGGGGGAATAAATTATGACAGATTTTTCATTTTTAGGTGAAATATCTTTTTAAGGCTTTTCTGTTGATCCTTGTAGCTGGGAATTTGACATTTTTGGGAAGATGCTCTGTCCTTTGTTGGTATTTACTATAGCTACATATAAAGTCCATTTTGCTAATTCATGTACAAATACTATGCCAGCTGCTTTTATGACCTGAAAAAAATATACGGCATGTTATTCTGTCGTCTTTTCTCCCTTTTTTCCAAACCGCACCAATCGCCAGTCCTCCTTCTCTGCAGAATGCAATAAATCCACTCAACAAATCACAGCGCACCATTCCATGCATTGTAAACATTAAGGGCGGAGCTTTGAATACACACAGAAACCTAGTTTTCCTCATCCACTTTGTGCTTCGTGATTGAAAAACAAACAAAAACAAAATAATACTTTTGATGGCATTGATAAACTTGTGGTGTTTTTCTGTGGCAGGAAAGAAACTTAAGGCATCAAAATCGAATAATTTACGTGAGAGGCGAAGGAAAAATGCCGGGTGTTGCTTGTTCTCCCGACAGCATCAAGCTTCTGTCATGCTAACACATTGACGCCAGCAATCTTATGAAAAACTTTCCATTATTTTACTCGAATTCAACAAAAATCAAGCAGGACCAAAACATTTTACAGCCGATCGCTGTCAAAAAAAATCAGCGACGATGTCCCAAGCATGACAGCAGCATGACAGTGTTCTTAATATGACAAAATAAGTGTTTTAGTAATGCCATTAATGTTTATTTTTTAATTGGTGTAAACCACTAGTCAGCTAAATGAATATAACATGGCAAAGATAAATTCACATTTATATATTGATTCAATAGATTTATAGCATTTTGAAAAAAAAACTTTATTGCATTTTGCGGAAATAATCAGTTTTTATAATATTTGACAATCAAATTATGGATTAGATTTTTTAATGTTATTATAACCTAAAGATGCTATGTGAAAGTTTGTACCAGAAAATAGTGGTTTTCATCTTGTCACTTTCTTGGTATAGAAAACACATTTTTACCCAAATTAGTCAAAATGGATTTATTGCGTTTTGGAACCAATCCATTCATATATAGCTTAGATGCAAATGCTACTGAATGCAACCTCTGTCAAAAATGAGATGATATTGACTGATTGCTCTCGGCATGCATGATAACTTCATCAGATTCTTTCTACTATTCTGTACTTCAAATCCGCTTAATCCAGACCTCAGCCTATTTATAAATACCAGTTTGTTGGCAGAATGCGTTAAATGCCATATCGATTTTTACACAAAGTCCTCTTAAGTGCACTGAAAAAGAATTGAACCTAAACATATGAGCCTGAGAAAAAAAAGCCAATTTTCAAGAAAGCATGTCAGGTAGGTAAGTAGATAGAGATTTCTTGAGTATAGAGTACATTTGTGTATTTCTAGAGTATTTTAAAGTTTCTGTTCAACATGTTTATTTTTCTCGTTCAAACCCCCCACACACACACATTTAGTTTCATTTTCTTTTGGCCTCTGTATTACTGCAGTCTACGTAGGTGAATCTTGGCTGGGATAAGCAAGCAGCATTGTGGACCAGACAAAATGCCAGCGGTCAATAGTCTAATTAGTCTATGCAAATTAATTTTAATGCTTTAGTAATGCTCTGAATTTCGCTCAACAGAACTGCGTGTGAATCCAAAATCAATTGTTTTTGTCAAAATGTAGTACGCTATTAGGGGAATAATGTGCTATATTAGGGAACTTAACAGCTACAGTTAATGGAAAATGTTTTATTTGCGATGGGGTCAAAATGTTAAATGTGAGAATGCAGAACATTTTGCATTGTGATATTGCAAAGTCAGTCGATTCCGATAAATATGCAATTTTGTGATATTAACTATACAAAATCTAATTTGTAACAAATAGTTACAGATACAAGATACATTTGTAATAGCCTCAAATGTGTGAATTGTGTCAGGCAGCAATGGTCGGAGTAGTTTGTCCTCTTTGTGGATGTGAGCCATGCAGGGTCCTGATATACAGCAGGCTGGGATTCAAGAGGTCTACTGGAGGACATAGTCGCTCTCTTTCCTCCTGGGCGCCTGCCATGCTTGCCGTGCTTCTGCTGCATGCTAATGACCAATTTCAGCATTCAGTTAGACTGCTGTAAAGTGGCAAGGACTCTGTAACCTTACCTAGGTGTGTGTGCCTGTTATAAAAAAAAGGAATAATAAATTATATAGACCTCAAATGTTTTACTGCCGAGATGCAGGTGGTTTTGTATCTTATTGTGCAGCCTTGTTCGTATTTAGACCCAATACAGAAATTTGTTGTGCTATAAAGGCTGTCTGATTTATACATGTCCACATCAGTGCGTTGATCTGTTCCACAAAAGTGATGTTTTTTGCGGAGTACTCTGTTGAACACAAAAGAAGATACTATGATAAATAATTATAAACACACAGTTGATGTCACTTCCATAGTAGGAAAAAAACAAATACTATGGAAGTCAATGAATACTGCGTAAACTGTGTGCTTACCATCATTTATCAAAATATCTTCTTTTGTGTTCAACAAAATAAAGTTTCTCATACAACATGAGGATGAGTAAATGATTTTTGGGTAACTATTCCTATAAGTCAAACAGGCATCTTTGATCTCAAGGGGATGATGTAAGGATTTTTGTCTCCCAGGTGAGCACTCGCACCCGTTGCCCGCATGCACACCGTGTCTGCTTGTCCGTCCCATGGGGGAATGATGTGGGGTGTGGCAACATGCTAAATCAGAAGTGGTTAAAGATTTTTAATAATTTCATACGATTATTCTCGTTTTTACAACATATACTTTATTTCGCTGTATGTTACTGTAAGCTCTTGAGTTGTAAGTTAATTTAAGCTTGATTTCATGTCATTTCAACCAGCAGTGCAGTACATAATGAAACGTAAAGCTAGTAGCCACATTTTAACCTTTATATGCATCCTCTTGCAAATAGTGCCAGGCAAGACAAAAGACATATATTAAAATAAATAATTTAATTAGTGTGTGGTACATTTTAAACTTTTGTACAAGAGTGTTGAACTCTTGAAATGTCCCATTCTTTATACAAGCATAAATTGCTGATCACTGCTTTGGCACGGAGCCTAACAGCTAATCTAAGTGTGGAAAGAGAGAGAGGAGTGACAAAGATTTGGACAGGAAGTACTTTCACTTCTTTCATTAAATTACTGATGGAGCTTAAAGACCAGCTTCAGCCTGCTCAAGTCAATACCGGGCTTGCCGGAGAGTTACGAGCATGTAAACGCCCCACAAGGCCATGGGACAAGTCAGTACCGGCTTGGACCAAAAATACCATGGATAAACCTATCTGAAGGTCCTTTTGTTTATTTGCACAGATCTTATGAGCAAGATAAAAAAAACTCAAACTATATAAATATAGTATAAGGAAATTTTAATAACTAGATTTTTTGAATTAAAATATACAGCAAAACTTGTCATCAACTTACAAACAAAATAAAGTTCTGGCATAAGTTCAATTTACTCCGACTGCCAAAGCAAAACAGATTACTTTAAGATATCGTACATGACTAAAACTAATAAACTAATAACAAGGTTGTTTGTTCATTCAGATATTAATTAAGCGTTATGATTTGGCAACCTGTTTGAGAAGTACACAGACAGAATATAGGTGTATGCTAAGTGATACAAATGTTTGTTTTAACTTCCATACTTTCCACACCTGAACCAGCTCATCGGGATAACGTGAAAATTACAGTTGGGTGTGTTTGACTAGGGTTGGATCTAAACTCTGCAGGACAAAAGTCAGGATTGGACCCCTCGTGTATATTATTTCCAGCTGCAGTTGCATGAGTTGACCAGCAGGTGAGGCCAGAGGATATTGTCCCTGTGCATGCCAGGCCTGGACTTTAGTGCAAGGTTGCCAGTTTACCCACGATTCAAGAAACTTACTTACAAATGTCTGGCAAGTGCCCTGATGATGTGCGCCACCAACTTTCCAAATAGACGTCTTGGAGTTGTTATACCTGCTGTCTAAAGATGTTATGCAATTGCATAACAGTGCATGGGTGATAATATTAAAATGTGCTCTGAATACTATACATTACATCAAAATATAGGGCAGACCTCGAAAGTATGGACCTATATTTTTTTTAACAATTAGGCACAGTTCACCAATTTTTTTTCGTAACCGTTATTTAATCCCATATGTATATGACACAAACAAATAATTTGATATTAAAATGTTTTCATGTTATCTTTAATGCACTAGATAGCACAAACATTCATCATTAAATTAACCCAAATGAATCCAGTGGGTTAATATATGTCTTCTGAAGCAAAGCGATACATTTGTGATAGAAAACGGTTCATATTTATTTAGCCATCAATCTGTCACATATTCATGTAACCAAACTGATCAGCTTAGTAAATTCAATTAATATAGTGAAGTATTCCTTTAAACTAGACGGTCCAGATCCTCTTTCTTCTTTGCTCCGGGCAGGGCTGATGGTAAAATCATAAGGCAGCGTGGGTAATGTGCTAGTCCGCTGCGTAATCAGTTGCTGCTAGGCTGCGTGGGTATTGTAGTGCGTCTCTAGTGATATACAGGCTGCGTGAGTCATCCATTAATAGGCCTGTGGATCTGTTTTGGAAGTGGCAACCATACAACCCCCTTACAAGCGAAACGTAATAACTTTCTGGCGCTGACATTAATGACTTTACAAGATCTGTTAATATTCAGCGACGAGACCGTAGACATACGAGCTGATTTTGGTTTTGCTTAGAGCTGAACACAGGGTGTTTGCTAGATCTTCATGACTTCAGGTTACCATGAGTTAGCAGGAGCTTTGATTCACTAACAATGAAATGGTGATGACTCAATTACCTGTGACATGATTGAGAGAATGTATGAGATTTATCAGCAATGCAATACTGATTTATGTACGCTATAAATTGTTTTGTGGCTGTTTAAACAGTGCCATCATAAAATATACAGTCATGGTTGAGACTGAAAAAACCCTCGATACGGTTAACTAACAGGGTTTCCTGCAGAAAATTTGATAGTTAAGGTGGTAAGGTTGGCGGGTGGGTGTGCCCGGGGGCGTAGCAATCAAAGGGGCGGGGCGGGGTGTACGCAACTTGATGAAAATGAAAATATTTTTATTTAAAACACTCAAATAAAACTTAATTTTGAAGAAACTATGACAGAAAATCAGCACATACTAGATTATTAATTAAATGTTTTTAACAGATACCTCTAACAAAATAGCTGCATGAAAAAGTGAAACTAAAGGGGATCGCACACCGGCCGCGCAGCTCAGTGTGGTGCCGCGTCGAGTCGCGTCTAGGACAACTCGAAGGTATTGTAAACCGGAATTGCACATTAAATAGCGTGAGCTTCGTCAGATAGCGTCTACTTCAAAATGCAAAATATACGTTAGCAGCCAATGTTAATCATTAATGATTTGGAACAAATAGGATGTTATTTAATGTTAAACTATGTCGCGCTGTGTGGCGCGACAGGGATTTGAGCAACTTCCTGAGTCACAGCTGGGCGGCGCAGACAGGCGCCACCTGGCGGCGCCTGTGTGCATATACTCATAGAACACAATGTGTTCGATATTTTTTTAGAACGGCGCTGCGCTGAGCGGAAGCAGATTTGTAGAACATCTGGCGAACGATGATAGATAGCACTAAGATTGTAAAAACAGACTATTTCCCACTATTAATTACATTATCTTAAGGAGTGTAACTGCTGTAGCATGTAAATAATGCACATAAATAAAGTGAGCAAGAGCGCTCAACATTTATATCTAATCAACAGGCACGCTAGCAGGTTGCTCAAACAACAAAAATCACTAGCTAACTTACTTTAAATTTGCAATAACTATAGACTAATACAATAACAGGCTTAAATAAACCAAAAACATAAGTCCACTTACAGTTCTCACGGACGCGCATTTTATCAACCGGCTATCCTCCAGACAGTTGGCGGACCACTTCGGCCGCGTGGCACGCGTGCATGCTCCGCGGTGTGAAGCGCGTCCGCGCTATTCTCCGAGATGTTTTATCAACTGGCTACTAGTTATCCTCCAGACAGTGACGGACCACGTCTCTCTCATTTGGCTGTGTGGCGCGCGTGCCCGCTCGCGGTGTGAAGCGTGTCCCTGCTATTCTCCGAGATGCACTTGACGGCCTTTTGTGCAGCAAATGTTTTATTTTTTTGGACGACCTAGTTAAGTCGGTTGGGTTTCCTAGCTTAGGCGGGCCGCCCGAACTGCAAAGTGCTGCGGAAAACCCTGGCTAATTTATTGTGGTGTGCAGGGAGGTATTCCAGAAAGCTGGTTATGTGACATACCCGGGTTTGTTTGAAAATGAAAATGTCTTTGTATTTCCCGTGTGCAGTGTTGGGGAAAGTTACTTTTAAAACATTAAAACATTTTGCTTGTTTGGATGCCCCGTTTCTATTGGCCGCGCGGGTAATCGTCACAGAGCGCAGCGCAAAACTTAAACTATTTTGAACTTTGACCGTGGCGTGAGTGCAAGCTGCGCTCGCACTTTGCTCGACGCAACAAAAAACCCCCCTCGCGCGGCGCAAGCCATTGAAATGAATGGGTTTCATAGTGCAGCACACCGCGTCCTATGTGAAAGCCGCATAAGAAGTTCTGCATTCACAAATTGCATATTTCCATCGCAAAAAAATCAAGCTCTTGCCTGCCATTTCCGACACTGCCTGTGTGTGCACATTAACTCTTGGTACCAGAAAGAGGTTGATTAAACTAACTCTTATGAAGTGTATGGAACCGACATGATCAGGGTAAGCAGGTTTTGGGTTAAGCATTACCTCAGGTGATGCTCACAGGTTTGATGGTGCATTCTGGAAATTAAGAAACAGAAATTGTTTACGTTTTGATCTAGATTACATATACATTAATCGTATTACTTTATATCCACAGTTTTTTTTGTTTTTTGAAGTTTTTTCTCACAAAGCCTTGGTTGAGCATCTAAGCACACTTCACATGTTTTCTTGGTTCTAGAGATGGTGTCGGTCTCATTTCCATTAACTCCTGCGTGTTTGTGTCTGTTGCAGTAAGGGTGTCTTGTGACCGGCACCAGTGGCCATCACAGCCCCATGAGGTCTACGGTCATGGCTGATGCTGAGGATCCCCTTTAGAGCTTGGCATCCTTAAGGGTCTTCATAACCGGGTGAAACAGAACTTATACAGCTCAAGCAACGTCTTATTCATATCGTCTTCAGACTCGACTAGTCGTCACCAATGAATTCACCTAATACACCAAGTAAATGTTTTAACTTACTTATTATCTTTTACAATGTACAAGAATAAGCCTAGATTGAATGTTCCTCCTCAGTGCTCACCAGAATTCAAATGCATGTATTCACACAGTACTCCATGTCCCCTGCCATTTGTAAAATAATGCCAATGAATAAAATTATATAGCTAGCCTGATTACACAGATATCAGAAATATGAGCATAGCTGTCTCCCATCTGTTTAGCTGTATGTCTGCACAGAAATGCAAAAACAGATTTTTTCTTGAGCCACACGAAGAAGTATTTGAAAAAAATGTCTGCGCATTGTTTGAAATTGATGGTGTTGCTGATTTGAAAGGTTAAGTGTGTAATTTCTCTTTTGGTTGTACAGAGCGTTGACTCACAAGCATTGGCTTAATCAGTGCTGGGGGTTTCGCACGGACCTGTTGTTATTGCAATTCTGTTTGGTGACGCAAGCGGCACAGAAATTACACACTTCGCCTTTAGGGAGTTGTGGTTGCCTTTTTCAGTTTCACTTTGGCTACCCTTGAAAAAAATCAGATGAGTCTGATTTCATTCAAGACAACGTGGACTGCAAAGGAATAACATTTATCAATTGCTCAATGCTTATCATCCAGAAATGTGAACCGGAGAAGATGCTTTTTTCCTGTCTTGTCTTGCTTTTTCTTTTGTGACTTAAGATGATGAAAGCAAAGAGAGTCTCTTTGTTCTGTCATATTGAATTCTGTACGAGCACTCAAAAATTTGTTTTCTCGGTTCTTTAAATTTGATTCATTTTCTGAAGTAGCAAGGAATACGTAACATAAGGTTACTTATTATGTGAGATGTCTATAAGGGGCATGGTTTAAAGACAAAGACGTAGACATTCTTCGATACATTTTAATTGTGCCTCCTAAAACACCTTGTTTTGGACAACTGTAAAACAGCATTATATGGAAATGGCAATCCCAAAATGCATCACATCAATTATTAATACAGTATTTAAAAGTCATGGCCTTTAACATCCACAGAACCTTTCTTTATTGTGGTAAAAGGTTCTTCAGACTATAAAAAGGTAAGAAAGATGATTCTTTTAGGAACCTTTAGGACAGTGTTACTCATTGCGTGGTTTGGCAAGCTTTAACTCTTTCACCTCCAGCGTTTTTTTAAAAGTTGTCAGCCAGCGTTTTTCATTATTTTCACCAAAGTTTAATGCCTTCCAGAAAATGTTCTTTAAATATATAAACATACAATATACAAAATGAAAGAACAGACCCTCTGCTTTCAAAAAAAAAAAAAAAAAACGTTTCATCCTACCTTCAGTGGTTCTTTTGTAATCAGCTTTTGAATATGGGTAGGTTTCTGCAAAAACACCACATTTTAAGCAAAAAGCAGAGATAATAAAATTTTATTTGACGGACTTTTCATAGAGTTCCCATTCAGAGCGATCTTTAAAACAGGCACGGACATGCAGCCACTTGCAATAGGGTAATACTTCCGAGTTTAAAAAGTTGCGGAAGGGTGGATAATACTGCCACCTGGTGGATAATAGCGGTATTGCGGAAAGACGGAAAATCTCGTCATTGGCAGGGAAGCGTTATCTCTTGATTGACGAGATATCTCGTCAATGGCGGCGAAAGAGTTAATTTGTGGCTCGGATGGCTGTAATAAAATAGTGATATGATTATGCAGGCATGCGCTTTTCTGTTTATTCTTCTCTGGACGCTAAAATGTGAGGAAAACCATACCTATTATATCAAGACGCATGTCGATAAGCGTGTTCAACTGCATGTTCAAGAGCGTTTTTCATATGACATCAAAGTACCGCGAGATCAGACTCCTTGTTATTGCTCTCGCAATGCCACTCGCCAATCATTTTGTGTAGTGCCGCATAAAATTAAGAGAAAGGTGGCCCCCTAGTGGTTCGGAGGGCACTGCACAATATAATAAAGAATGCTTAGCTTAAGGAAATTCTTTTTTTGTCATTAAGAGAAATCCTCGTCTCAGTTACAAATTTGACTGGTAAATGATAAAGAATGATTTGTATTTATTGCATTGCATCTTGTAGGTTCAGGGACGACAAATTGATAAGCAGACTAAAAAATGATATTTATAACTGGATGTAACTTTTAATACTTTGTGGTAAAATAAGCTCTCCTATTGACTATGACCTATCAGTGTGTCTCTCATGAAAAAAATACTGAAGACCACTGCTTGAGGAGGTCGCATACTGGACATGAAGCGCAGTGCTGTGTTCCATGTATGACAACTCGCGGGTATCCCATACCGGACGTGCACATTCAATAGCACAAGCTTAAAGGAGCATTTCACCCGTATAAACATGAATCTTTATTGAAAGGGCGTCATATTTGTAGTCGACATGTAACATACATTTCGAATTTTGTGCCTATTTGACCGAGAAAAGGGGTGTTTGTAGTCTCACTCCCTCAACAAAGATATTGGACTTCCTTCTTTCAATGATGCAAAATTATGATTTTTACATCATTGAAAGAAGGAAGGGCAACACTGAAATCTGTATTTCTCCTGTCTCAGTGGCAACTGAGGAAATGAAGCACGACCATTCAAAAACATGACTGGGGTTCTAACTATACAAAGCTTTGTGCAAATGGGTGAAGTGTCCCTTTAAGCTGCATTCAGACAGGACAAGGTGCCTGGAGATGTGGATATATTTTTTTAATGTACGTCCATTTGTTTTTGTTTTTTAAAGCGGCTCAACTAAGGGTGAAGTTGAACACCCTGTGATATAAACAGTCACATAATTAGTTCACTTCAAAAAAGGCTGGTTTTGTTACTGCTGCTTGACTCTGTCCTCAGCATAAAGGTCTTTGCACACTGTATTTCGTAATTTTCGTATGTGTTTTTTTTTGTTATGTGATACAAAACAATACAAAATAAAGTCTTCATAACGTTAGCACTATTCACTGTGAATGGATGAATAGCATCAAGCTATCGTTTAGCAAACTTGAGCAAGGCTAAACGATGGCTTGATGCCGCTGTCCAGCTGCTCTGTGTGTGTGTGTGTGTGTGTGTGTGTGCACGTGTGCACGTGTGCGTTCACTACACTGGGATGTGTTCAATCAGAGGTCACATTTTGAGTGTGGACTACCATAGCTGACAATCACAGCACTTTTCGTCTTTATATTTCGTCTCTTTGTATTCCTTACTTTCTTTGTCACACTTTGTGCTGTGAGACGATGTGGATCAACTTGTCAGACGCTATTCTTGATTTTGGTGTTCACTTGTCTTGCTCTGATGTCAAAACATCTCTCAAAATGCCTGCTACGGATGAGAAAAACATGATCCGAATTTTTTTTACGACGGACGAAGTTTCAGAGGCAGTGTGTAAGTGATTGAAACAACATGACGTCTTTTTTTTATGTGTGCAAATTTCGGTTAATGTTCATTATGAAATTAATATTTAGAAGTGGGTATACCCCATGCCATCTAAAAAGATGTGGACATACTTCGTATAAGCATATACCCTGCACTAAACCAGTGGTTACATATCTTTAAGGATGTTGCCTAAAAACAGAGCTGCCAATGTAACCAGTAGCTTCTGGAAGAGACTTCTACATTGTTTCTCTTGTCCTAAATGTTTTACTTATTTTCATTTGTAAATTTCAGATACGTACTGCGATTGGTAACATGGCGTCAATTAAAAGTATCCGCTTAAACAAACAATTTGTGTGGCATTATTCGAATCCATTTGTTCTTGTGGCAACACAGCCAGCCCCAGAGCTGTATTACAAATCATGTTTCGAAAACGTTTTGGCTGTCAGTAGGATATTAACCTGTTTTTGTGTATGTAATTGCATGTAATCGTCTTGTCTCAGATGCAGCACAGCCAGGGTTCAATGTCTTGTTTCTCACATGTCTTTGTTTGTCTTCCTGCATCTGCTGCTACCTTAACATTGCACCCTCACCCCTCCCTTCCCAGCATCCCTTTTTACCTACTTTTTGCTCCTTTAGGTCCCCCCACTCTCTTTTATCCTCCCCTCTCTCATGCTCATGGTTTTTTGGCTCTCTGCTGTTTAAAATTAGAACCGGTAACAACCTCCATTAACCCTCCTCCCCCCTCATGACGTCTTTGAATGTCACCGGATGCTGTGGAAACCTTCTACACTGGACCCCAACGCTGCTCGGAGTGCTCTTTGCTGTTGGCTTGTTTGGTTGAAAGTTGATTGGTTCTTTGCTTTTTACGTATTCTGCATGTGTGTATAAGATTATATAACATATATTTTTTTAAATGAGTATTAGAGTGAAGGTCTTTTTAATATATAACAAGAGATGGATCGTTTCTTTATGTTGAATATTTACGATCAGAAAATGTTGTGTTGTGAGAAACCCTAAGGCGAAAAGCACATGTACCTCGTTACTTCAGTTATCTTTTTGGATAAGTTGTTTCATTAAGTTCCATTAGAGATGCCTAAACATCATGTTAAACATCTCGCAATTTGTTTGAACCTGAAGCTCCATGTGATTCAGGGCATCCAGGCCAATCAAGGAGAAACAAGTGTCAATCCATTTACCCATCCAGCGGGGTCTTTTGTTCTGCTGAGGACATGTCGTACAGTTCTGTTTCTTCAATAAAAGGTCATTTCATGTGCCGAAGCCCTCTACTGTTAATGGGCTCCATGCTTTGCATTAGACAAGTTCAGGGATACATGTATCAGATGTTGTGCGCTGTCTCTTTGCTTTTCATGTGTTTTTCTGGGGGTGGGCACAAGATGTTTTGTTTTGTACATGGTTTCTGAATGTCCATTGGCGTATTATGCCTTAATAAAAAATAAATCTGTCATTTGTGATACAATAATGGCGTCTTTAATTAAGTACCCAGATATTCACCCTAGAACATAAATGGCCATTATAGAGACATCAGTAACAGCATTAGAGTAACAGGAGAACATGGTGTTTTCTTTGTTTTTATCCCCCTTGAATTTTTATAATCAATATGTTTTTGTTTTTTAGGTTGAACTCAAGCAATTACCAATATTAATGTGGCTTACGTCAAAATCTAAGCACATTTCCTCTTAGGCATTTCTTATTCAATGTGTCAGTGTTAAAGTTTTGCTTCCTTTTCATTTTTCATAATGGGAGTCTGCGGCACATTAGGTTTTAAAGCTCACAAATGAAATGATGTTTTTGGCTTTTAGTTTGAATAGTTTGAAAGTCCGTCTGACATGTTTTCTTGTACATGAGCACTTTTCTATCAGACTCTCAAAGCCTATAATCTCCACTTCCACCAATACGGATCAACAACTGTATACGACATTTTACGACCACATTATAATCTGCACTTCAGGTTCTTATTAGATTTCGGGCTGTGAGTTAAACGAAACAATATTGACTATTTTAAAGGGGGAGGAGCCACTGAGTATGGTCTGTCCCAACTTCCTGTTTCCGTGGAAATTTCGTCAACACAACGAACATTTCTGTGCATTTCAATGCACCTCAATGTGTCTTAGAGACTGTTTACACTTGGCATTAACATGCGTTTTCATCGATCGGATCACAAGTGAACGACGTTAATGCCAGGTGTAAACGATGTTCAAACGTTTTGAGCTCGTTCACTTTCTACCACTTTGAACCACATTCAGAGGTAGTCGAAACCTCTTTCGATTGGATTGCTTTTGTAGTGTAAACGCACATGTGGTTGGATGTGTTCGAACAGCCACACGGACTGCCTTCTCTCCGCCCATTTATCTAATCTGAGGTACTAAACACATGTTTTACGTCTTTTCTGACTTCTGGCACGAACACATTGTGAACAGCGCTATTTTTAGCCTTTCATTGATAAAACTAAAGCGGCTGATCTCTCTTTTCATTTTGCAAGTGTGCGAAAGTTGCGTGATCTTATTACATTAATTGCGCTGAAAATTCAGAGATGGCTCTAACATATACATGTACAAAACACTGTGCAGCATGTTTACTTACAACACAAGCAGCGGACTCCGACATAATATTAGTTCGCGTCCATATAAACTCATAATTACTCCCGCTCGCATTTAAATGACAGTGGAGAGACTCGCCCACCGTCTCGACAGACCACCCCCTCACAGTATTCAGGACTGAAGCGGTCGAAAGTGGACAAAAGAGACAGATTTAAATACCAGGTGTAAACGTGATGTGTCTCTCTCGTCCACTTGTGATCCGATCGATGAAAACACATCTGTGTAAACAGTGTAAACAGCCCCTTTAATGAATAGATTTACCCAGTAATTACATTACGGAGATGTTTTTAATGTCACCTGAAGCAAAAGTAAGTAGCAATTGTCTTCTTTTCCGTATCGTGATGTATATGTGAGGTTTTTGAAATAAGAAAAAATGTGGGGCTGGACTTGATTTTGGCCATCGAAAACTGATGGGAACAGTGGAAGTTGGACCATGTCGATAATTGCTAATTGTCACAATTTTTTCCTGGGCAGAAACAAGTTTCTGATAGCCTCGCACCATTCCTCATGAAAGGAAGTGAAGAGCGGTTTTTTTGATATGAAGGAAAAATGTGGGGCGGCACATCATTTCGTCCACTGAGAACTAATGGGGTCGTTGGAATTTGGGCCATGTTGCTAATTGCTAATTGTCGCAATTGTTTCTTGGACAGAAACAAATTTTTATAGTCCCGACCTTGCGCCATTTCTCGTGACAGGAAGTGAAGAGAGGTTGTTTCGAGATGAGGAAAAAATGTTGGTTGGGACTTTATTTCGTCCACCGAGAACTGATGGGATTGTTGGAAGTTGGGCTGTGTCGCATATTGTCGCAATCTTTACCTGGAAAGAAACAAGGTCCGGGAGTGTCGCCCTCGCACCATTCACCGTGGCAGAAAGGGAAGAGAGGTTGTTTTGAGGAGGGGATGAGATTATTGGTTTCGATTAAATGAATTTTACAGGGGACATTTCACAAGACTTTTTTTAATTTTAAATAAATCTTTGGTGTCCCCAGAGTACATATTTTAAGTTCTATTGTTATAATATTATTATGATAATAAATAATAATTTATTATAGCATGTTAAAGGGGACATATCATGAAAATCTGACTTTTTCCAGGTTTAAGTGCCATAATTGGGTCCCCAATGCTTCTATCAACCTAGAAAATATGAAAAAGATCAACCCGGTAAACCATTCTCTCCAAGCATGTGAGATCATTTGCATTTCAAATAACACAACCAAAAAACGGCAGATTTATGGTCACACCTACAAAGTGCCAATTTTAACATGCTATAATAAGTGATCTATATGGTATCTTGAGCTAGAACTTTGCATATATACTCTGGGGACGCTAAAGAATTATTTAACATCTTAAAAAAAGTCCCCTTTAAAATTGCCACTTTGTAGGTGTGAGCAAAAATGTGCCATACACATTTGGGTGTGTCCTTTAAAATGCAAATGAGCTGATCTCTGCACTAAATGGCAGTGCCGTGGTTGGATAGTGCATATTAAGGGGCAGTATTATCCCCTTCTGGCATCACAAGGGGAGCCAAATTTCAATTAACTATTTTGTAATGAAATTGATCTTTTGTTACATGTCTCCTTTAAAAAAAATAAAGCACACAGATTAGTCATTTACAAAAAAACTACAATATTACATAAAAAATGTATTTCCATTTCATGGTGACTTTAAAAGAGTACAACATTTTTAAAGACTTGCGTTCTGTGTCAAGTTGTTTTATTTTTTTAAGTTTGCCCCAAATTTTGCCATTTAATGGATTCCAGATGATTAATTGCATTTTTCAGATAAACACAGAAATATCAAATAGACATTTGCTGATGCTCCAACTGTATGTGTGCATTCAGGGCACTCTCTAAACCAATCCAGGCCTTATTGTTTTTACCTTCGGTCTTGACTGTTTACAAATGGCCATGTTTTACCCCCAACTCTCATCATGAACTGACTGGTTTGTTATCAATATGTAATAAATGTGTGTATGCGAGTGTGTGCGTTATGTGGCAGGGAGGAGCATTGCAGTCGGGGCTGTGCGGAGAATGAGTCATCGCAATGTGCTATTTGAGGAGAAAAATCTGTATGCGTCCCCTGCGCTGCGCATGTGTGTGAATCCTCACTTTGGGTGGAAGTGCATCTGTCTATGCCTTCATATGAGTCATCAAATGATGAGTCTAAAAAAGGGTTATTTTTCTAGCTGTAAATGTATATAAATGTCTTTGATGTCAGATTATCGATATATCTGAGGATATTCACTTATACAGTACATGTGCTTGTAAAGATTTTTAGTGCATATGCCATTATGCATGAACAAACCTACGCCATGGCGAACGCTTGTTTTCTTAATATTGAGCAGTCGCTCGTTTTAATTGTGCATTTGATAAAGTTTGGTTTGTTTTCGGTCTTGATAGCTCATTCAGGATTGATTTTGTGAACCTGAGAAATTTCCCATGCTTATAATCAAGATGGGTAACAGATTGCTCATCGATCGGCCGATTGTTAATTCAGGTGGTATTGACAGGCCTGTCCGTGCTTGTCTGGATTGACTTGCAGTGAACTGATCCGACAGCACAAGAGTTCCTTGAGCATCTGTTTTGTTTCCGAGTGATATAAAATTGCCAGGGTGTTCAAGTTGATTTTGGGGTTGTTGTCATACTGTTTTAAGTCATACTGTCCCCCTTTTTAGCAAGCCCTTTATGTCTGTATTGTATGTATACATGACAAGTTGCCTGCCCAAATAAAGTGGTTTGCTCTTGTCCTTAACCCTAAGTTTGTGTGCTAATGTTGACCCTTCCTATTGCCACTATACTTAATATATGTTTTCTTAAGATGGCAGTGGTCACATGATAGACGCCAGTAACAGAGTTGGTAATATGCCTGGGAAACCACTTTGTTTCTCTTGGCTTTGTTGTAATTAATCCCATGCAAACCAAGGCTGTTTTTTGTGGCCCTGTAAGTGTGAGTTAATAAAGTCTTGTTTTTTTAGGATGGTAGAGAATCAAAGTTCCCCTGTCTTGTGAACCGACTGACTGTCCGCAACCTTCTGCCCACCGTCCGTGATTCCTCTAGGCCCAATGGCAGGAGGTTGTGGCTCACTTTGGGTTCGTCTTAATTGGGTTAGGTCTGGCTAAAGGCTAGAGAGAGGGAGAGTGAGAGACTAGCTGTCAAACAAAGTCTGCTGCCAAAGTCCTTGACATTACCAACATGAGTTCATCACTCGTGAAAAAACGGGCTTAAAAAACAAGTGATTCTCTCCCCCCACCTTCCCATAGCTAAATATAAACCCAACTAACGTCATAAAGCCCAAAAGGTACATCCACCTAAAAATAACATGGGCGGCTAGAAACTAAAGCCAACTGACAAGACCGGAGTTCAGGGGCCACGTAAAAACACAGTCTTGCCTACATCTGCAGATCAACAAGTACCCAACCGCAGTTTCTGAGATGGAGATGTTTTGATTAGTGGTGTGCAAAACTATCCATTTTTAAAATCGACTAGTTGATCATTTGCGTGATTAAAGAAATAGTCGAATAATCAATCTTAATGGATCCTGAACAATTCAGATGATACAGGATGGGTTCTTATGTTTAAATACAGCTAGACGGACCACAGAATAAAACAAAAAGCTAGGGTCTTGAGGCGCTTATAAAAGTCAAACAGATTTTAGCCAAAGATTCATAAAAAAACACTGATGCAAGAACAAGCGACCATTTGACTGATGTTCAACCAATTAAAGATGCATTCTGTAACTTCTGCTTGAAGCATAAGATTACAAGTTAAAGGGACACTTCACCCATTTGCATTAAGCTTTGTATAGTAAGAACTCCAGTCATGTTTTTGAATGGTTATGCATCATTTCCTCAGTTGCCGCTGAGACAGGAGAAATACAGATTTCAGTGTTGCACTTCCTTCTTTCAATGATGTAAAAATCATCATTTTGCATCATTGAAAGAAGGAAGTGCAATATCTTTGTAGAGGGGGTGAGACTACAAACACTCATTTTCTCTGTCAAATAGGCACCAAATTCTAAATTTATGTTACATTTCGACTACAAATATGATCCACTTTTAATAAATATTAATGTTTCCACGGGTAAAATGCTCCTAAAATTATGGTTGGCGAAACCATGCCCGACAGCTCAAAAAATTATTGTTGTGATTTTGGGTAAAGAAAACTGATTTTTTATCTACTTGTTCAATAACAGTTTTTTTATCTACAAAAGTTACGAATTGCAACTTTAACCTACTATTTCCTGTATTGTATGGCAGTGGTTCTTAAACTTTTTCGGCATGTGGCCCCCCTTGTGTATGGTGCATCCCTTCGTGCTCCCCCCAAAGAAAACTTATGACATAAAACGTTCTAAAACTTAACATTTTAAACAAACTAAATTATTATATTATTCAACGCAGTGCTGTTGGTTAGTAGCCTTTTTCTAAGGTTTAATAACACAGAGTTCATGGTAAAATGTCATAAAGCTGGGGCCCCCTGGCACCATCACACGCCTCGCCATGACCCCCAGTTTAAGAACCACTGTTGTAATGTATATGTATAAATGTATGTCTCCTAACTGATCCTTTTTTGAGCGCCACAGTTGAAAAGTGGAGTTTGAGCTTGGCATGCCATGCAATGGCCAAAGATTAATTTGTTTAGACTAGGGGTGTCCAATCCGGCCCGCATGATGATTTATACAGTTTTATTAAAAATTAAATAAATATTTTAAAAAACCTTTCAGGCGGGTGTCTAGTTTGTTTTTAATGTGAGAGACTTGCGGAAAGCAGCAAAACACAGAACAAAGAGTAAACACAGTGCCCAAAAATCTTGCCGTTTTATTGTTACCGCTCTGCTAAAGATCCATTGATTCCGGTAATCCACTTCGTGTTTTCCCGTCCGCTCCGCAGCATCTCTGTGTCCACTCTCTGTCTGGAGAGCAAAGATGACAGTTTCCGAAGTTCATTGCATTAACAGGTAGATTTGTTACATTATATCAGTTGTTTATTGGAAGTTTGTTTATGTATTTCTTCCGGTAATGATTGCTGTCAGTGTTCTAAAAGTGCTAACAACTTAGCAAACAAACAACAACAAAATATCCACATTCTATTAACGTTACAATGCTTGTCTAATCGATTTAATCTTCCCGATCAAATCTAAGTTAATATAAACACTAAATTTGCTGTTGTTGGCACACTTTGTAGACAAAAAACACCAATGCCTTGACAAAATATAGACAGAGAACAGAAAGGGAGGCTGCTAAAGGCAGTTCAACATTACAAACATGTATTCAAAGCTCCATCAAGCCAGCAGGTAAATCATATTGAATATTTAGCAGATTGTCACACTTTAATTTTTGTTATTAAATTTCCAATTATAAACACATCTAACGTCTAAGTTGATGATCGTAATATAACACATCATATTTATAAAACTTTATTAAAACCATAAAAATAGTAGTTCCACCCCCCTTAGTGCCCATTTTGGTTTTGGCCACTGCCCCATCTACCATTTTCATTTTCTAAATGAGTGTTCTCATTACAAATATATTCCATAGTAAAGCGAATGGTTTAGATATATATTTTTGCCATTATAATGCAAAAGAAGTTAAATTAAGGCTTTTCATCCTAAGGCCAGTGGATTTTGTACAGATGTAAATTTTACAGTATGAGTGTGACCTTATGACATGTAGTTTTCACAGAGCTGTGTGTTTCTCTAGTTTTCTTGCTGAACAAACGAATTAATTGGTTTGTTTAGTTAATATTAACACAATTATCAGCACACTAAGGTTTAAAAAAAATATCCGGCCCTCACACCGTGGCGTTATTTACCATTCAGCCCTCAGCCTAAAATGAGTTTGACACCCCTTATTTAGACCAACATAAAATAAAGAATAATGCAAGAACAAGCAGCCCTTTGACAATTATTTAACCAATTAAAGCTACAGTCGTGACTTTTGTTTAAAACATAAGATTACAAGTTAATTACATAAATTCCTTTCTGTTTGTTGACTGCAAATCTGCAAAATCATGTCCGACAGCTTGAATTATAAGTCTTTGTTAAGATGTTGTGAGCTGGGGTTTGTGAATGATTAATGAATGAAACGGATTTTTATATACCTGTTCAAAAACCCATCTTTGTTTATTTTTAACTTAAACAAGTTACGAATTGAAATTTTAACATGCTATTTCCTGTATTGTATATGCATTGAGAATTTTTTGTAATAAAATATACAAAGGACATATAAGCATGCAGTGCATATGTTGCCCTGCATGATTATAGGCTGCCCGCTCTTTTTGAACCAAAGTTGATTTTATTTTTAGTAATGTTTGTTCAAAATAATGCATTTGCACTTGTAAGGTCACGCCCAATAGCCAGGCAATGATAGTAGACTGTGGGTGCACGTACATCTGTTCCATGTTGTTTTAAACACGTCTTTTTCAAACAAGTACTTGACAAAGCCCTTCTTTGATCTTGGCCTGCTCTTGAGCCAGATCCGTTTTAACTCTCAAGCACTCCAGTGGTCATGGTTACAGACTGCTCTATGAAAACACGTCAGTGGGCTAATTTAGGCACTCTGGATAAATCTTACCCTTTAATATTGGTCTGGGACCAACTTTCCTTGCATGAAACAAATGTTTAGCCATCGTAAGAAAACTGTGAGACTGGGCTTAGATTCGTTTTTCCTCCTCTTATTTGCTCTATGCTTGAGATTAAAATCTCGATGCATCTCCTTTCCTGGAGGTCTATGCAACAGTTACTCTTTCTCATGAGTCGTTGACCATCTCTGATAATAAATGTGATGCATGCATTAGATTGTTCTCTAACTGCAGCAGAAGCGCAGAATGTAGATGCTGGGTAATCTTGTCATACATCAGACAAGAAGGCATTAAATCAATGGTGCAGTTCACAATGGGCATCCGTTGGATACATTATGATTTGTTTCACACCTGCTGTCAAAAATGTTTAGTACATTATAAATCTGATTTTGTTTCACTTTTAGACACGACTAACTCGCTTTTGAAATATAATAAATTGATAAGCTATAGGTCTCTATCAGTGCAGTGCCATGAAGAGGCCTTTTGGGGGGGAAGGCTTTTTACCACCAGTCGAGAATGCCTTTCCAGGGGGGTCCCCCTTTGTCCGCTTTCGAAAAGGGCACTTTGGGCATCAAGAAGGGCGCATTGGGAAAAGCGGCGTGCCTAGGCTCTGTTATCCATGTATTATCTATCTATTCAATATTTTTTATAATTATACACATTTATTAAAGGCGTAATATGCACATTTTTACCACTAGAGGTTGTTATTACACAATAACAAACGCAATGCTAAAGGGGCCATGGCATGAAAATCTGACTCTTTTCATGTTTAAGTGCTATATTTGGGTTCCCAGTGCTTCTATCAACCTAGAAAATGTGAAAAAGAGCAACCCAGTAACTTAGTTTTGGTAAACCATTCTCTGCAAGCATGTGAAAAAAAAGGTCACTGAAAATTGGCTCTCTTTATGATGTCATAAGGAGATCTTATTATAATAATACCGCCCCTTAATCTGCACTGTCCAACCATGGCACAGCCATTTAGTGCAGAGAGAAAGAGAGAGAGAGCGAGAAGAGAGAGAGAGAGAGAGAGAGAGAGAGAGAGAGAGAGAGAAAATATTTCACAGCACAATTGAGTTTCAATTGCAACAAACCACCATCATTGCGATCAGCGTTTGAATTTCGTCAGCTCATTTGCATTTTAAATGGACACGCCCAAAACAGCTGACTTTTGCTCACACCGACAAAGTGTCAATTTTTACAATGTTATAATAAATTATCTGTATGGTATTTTGAGCTAAAACTTCACATGTGTACTCTGGGGACACCGAAGATTTATTTTACATCTTTAAAAATTCTTGTGACATGTCCCCTTTAATGAAGGAGAGTGGAACGATAGGAGTTGTTGTTTTTACCAATTAAAAAACATGGATGTTGCGTGCAATTCTCTATAGTTTATATAAAATATTTGGGAATATATATTTTCATATTTTATGAGGTTCTTTGTTAAGGTTACAAGGAAAAGCGAGGCGCTAGAGAGCTCTATTTGTTTGAATGCAAAATACAGTTTCACCACTAGATGGGGTAAATCCTACTTACTGTCACTTTAATGGTTGGGGGTGCGGGTTGTAAAAATAGATACCGTACTTTCCTATAAACCGCACTGGAGTATAAGCCGCACCCGACAAGGGCACCTGATTGTAAAACGCAGCACCAGCCAAGTTATGAAAAAAAAAACGTGGCTTATAGACCGAAAAATATGGTACAGTGGTGCGGAGCAGACTGGGGTGGGACAAATAATTTCATAAAAGCGGGACCCACGGGTTGAAAAAAAACCTGACCTGCGCATCACTACTTTATAACCGCCACTTCTGCATTTGTTCAGTCATGTTGCCTAAAGGAAACTGAGGATAGCGTGATTAATAAGTCACTAAAAGGACGACAATTACAAGGGACACAAGTGATGAGCCATTATTCAAAACAGGAATATCTCTAGAAATCATTGGGAACTTTAGAGATAATACAAATACACAGCTGCATTAAATATATCCCAATGTGGTTTTGAAGTATATTACAAAAATCTTACATATTATGGCTTTAATTTTGAAAATTTCACGTTTATGTTAAAAGCTAACCAGAATGCTTTAAACCGAATCAGTATTGATTTTTTACCTTTTACGTGCCTTGTTAGTTTCTGTTTTTGATTTGGAGGGTAAATAGGGTGAACTGTCAGACCTAAACATGTCACTGGATTGATAAGACTTCATTTGCCTTCCAAGTCTTTTGGCGGACATGTGCTTGTGAAACGGTGACCCCTGTGTTCTCTGTGTGTCAATAGTGCTGACGCAGATTCATTGTGTAAGAATTAAAGCAGTTGTTTGTACTAAATGTTTCGATTTAAACGGTGCTGTTTCAACGTCACGAATTCGTTCCATTCGATAGCGCGTGCTGGCAAACTCGTATGACTCTACGTTGGTTGCCTACGATTGTTGTCTCCTTAGACAAAATGTTTAATGTTCTCTCACTGGATAAATGAATAAATGTAAATGACATGCAGCATTCTTTGCATAACATTGTGTGTTTATTTGTGTTCTTGCCATGGGTCTTATTTATCCTTACGGCGACTTGCATTGTTGAGTTAAATTCTGTTGTTTTGGTCACACTTCTGGGGTCCCGTCGTGGTCTAGTTGAACTAAACAACTCCTGAGAGTCATTGTTTTTGCCACCTTGATTTGCATGGTAGGCAATCCACCATCCACTTCCTTTTATCTTTTTGTTTCTCTCTCTCTCTCCACTGCCTGTCTCTGTCAGCCCCCTCCTCTTTCTCTCTCTCTCTCTCTCTCTCGCTCGCTCATTCTCTCAGCTCTCGACTCTATTTATAGCTCGGCCCCGCCCCTCCCCTGTCGCTCGGCTGCTATTTCCAGCAGCCCGAAGCAGCTACAGTCTGTTTGTAAACTCTGCGTCTCTACACCTCTGCTCTCCCGTCCGCTATGCACAGCAGGGGAGGGTGTGGAGATTCAAACGATTAAACGCAAAACTAAAGAAACGCTAAGCGCATTTACATTACAAGAACATCGTTGGACGGTTCGCTTTAAGCCCATTCATCAGGAAATCGAGCAGTGTGGATCCACAGGCAGAGCCTTGCCGGGATTGGCTGGCTGTATTACGCGGATCGGTGGGCTCGGAGAGGCGAGGATAAGGAGGGGAAGGAAGGAAGAAGGGCACAGGCTTTGCCGTTTGCCGATAAAAGTCTCCCAGGGATGTACTTTGTGTTCCTCTTTATCTGTCTGTTATATCGTCTCTCTCTCTGATCTTTTCCCTGCATCGTCATGGGGAAGTCGCCTTTTCGGAGTCTGCTGATGCCACATGCATAACTTCATACAGGATACAGGCACGCTCAGACTCGGGGACTTGGATACGAGCCACGCTTGGAGTTGACGGTGTGAATTAGCTGTTTGTTTCTGTAATGGACGATTAGGTGATGTGGTTTATGAATAGAGTCATTGGTACGGTCGAAGAGCTGTTCTGAACGAACAATTCAAGGATTCGTCTGCGGCATTTCCTTCCATGGTTCTTCTGTTTTGCTCATCTTTCTTTATTTTGAACATGGGACTAACAGATAAACTAAGCTGTTTATTTTTTTCATAGCTTGTTCCTCTTGATATAAATAATAATATTAATAAAAAAACGACGTGCAGCTCTTCACTAGAACAGGAAAGCATCACTCTCTTTTTTTTGTGTAGCACAGATGTCGGAGAGTGGGTTTTATCATTTTGATTTTTTGCATTAATTGTGTGGTGACATTTTGAGACTGGCATGCTTTTGAAGCCCACCGTACCGGGACTGTGCGCAATGTTGCAGACGATCTATGAGACTGAATCCTGCTTCTCTTCAGACACTACGTCCAGCCGAGAGCAACCCGTCGAGCTGCTACCTCAGTCCAGAAGCACCAGCATGCCTAGTACCGGTGAGTTCAAAGAAAGAGAGGGCATGTGGAGTAAGAGAAAAAGTAGAAAAACAAATGCAAGCATGCATTATGAGATGTGTATTGCTTTGGGAAAGGAAAAGAAAGAATGGTGGGTGGTACGACGAGGGTGTTTGCATTGCTTGAATTGAAGATACTTTGAAGTCGAGGGTTGTTGATGTTTATTCGATAGGACAACAGTTGTGCTGTGGCTACATCTTGACTTTGTTTTGTCTGGTCAAACTTTGTTTGGACAAAATCAAGAGGGTCATGGTATCTCTAAACAAAGGTGGCTGTCTGTCTATTCTGGCTTCTTATCAATGTCACAGTTTTGTACATTTGTCTTGCAAAATCTGTTAAGAACGTTTTTTGGTTAAGGTAAAATGTTCAACCATGTGGCTTTAAATTCTCTTGAGTAAATGTGGATGGGTTCAAATAAATGTAAAAACAATAAAATGCAAAATACCCTGTTTTTTTTTTCAAATTAGTAAGAGAGTCAGATTCAGAATGGTAGAGCAAACTTATCCCTCGTCCTTTCCAGAAGTGACGTCAACATTCCCGTCAGAGCCCTGCGAGGTTCGGCCATCTCTCACCTGCGCTTGAATCAACAGAGAGGAGCGACTGTATAACGGCATGTAGGTGTGTGGCCGTTTTTCTGCCTCACGACGGGCCTGTTTATATCCCACCTGTTCAAATAGATCGATATGATGTTGCATACTCTCAGTTAGTTCTCTGTTTGTGGAAAAGACCCTTTAGAAGGGGTCTGAAATTTATTTATTTAAGGTGAAATATTTATTGATTTTGGCAAAGGACTAGTCTGGATTACTGGAAAGGTTCACTCCTGACTATTAGTAATGTTAACTTTACTGTTTTTTATTCAAATTTTTGTTACAGATTTTAAATCAGGAACTTTTTCATGCAGGCTTTTCTATAGTGCTGCTTCTATATACCTTTATTTAATATGACAATCACATGTGCCTCTTATATTGAAACAAATGACGAAGCTTCACCTCCAGATAGGACCCTCTAGTCAAAAATGTCTTCTTTTTGAAATGTCTTTATTGTGTATGTTAATGGAATTAGTATAAGTATATTTTACCAATACATTTACATTTATGCATTTGACAGACGCTTTTATCCAAAGCGACTTACATTTCTTTACAACACATACACATAATTTTTTATCAATGTGGCCTCGTACACACTGCAAACTTTTGAGAGTTACAACCGCATTTAAATGCATGAGTGAATCCCCTTAATGTTCGTTTCATGTCTGTACGGAACAAGACTCACTCACGAAAATTTGATGATTGACACAGAAATAACCATAGCAACGTTCTGCCGTCTCGCGTGCTTATCACTCACAGATTTGACCAAAATAATTTAACAGCATTATGTTTTGCAATAAACCTACGGCGTACGGATTTGTGAGACTGCTCCACAGCACGCTGTCTTGCAGTGTTGCCAGGTCCTCGTTCTTACTTGCATACCGTTTTGGGGCTTAACTGTTTATGGCTTTTGGTTCATGAAGCGATCAAGTTTTTGGTGTTATTAAAGTGTGAAAGTGTTGGTCCCAATATTTTGATCTTTGAGGTAAAGCATAAGGATTTATTTTGGTTTATTTATTTTGGAGTTTTTTCATCCAAGATCTGGCAACACTAGTCGGCAAACACTCGTGCCTCTGTCATTTTCTGCACCGCAAGACATTTTCCCCTTCTAGACATTTATTTTTTCAGAAGAGAGAACTGTCATGTCTATGATGAACGTTTAAACTAGGGATGCACCGTTAGGATTTTTTTGGGCCGATACCGATTTAAACAGAAAACTTCTGGCCGATACCGATATTAAACACTTGTATACAATACTATACAGTTGGTCTATTAGCTAGTTTATTTCTGCATCAAATTATTTTTACTGAACATGGATTGGATCTAATTAACATTCAACTGACCAACATAATAAGAGAGGCACAAATTAAGCTAAAACAAATATAATAAGACAGCATGACAACCTTAAAAGGTGGTTTATGCTATTCAGCATTTATTTTATTAACAACATTAACTAATTTTTTTACATATAATGGATTTCTTTATGCAGTTAATTAATAAACAAAGCCGATTGTTTCAAATTCATCAAAAATCGGCCGATAAATATTGGTGGCCGATACATCGGTGCATCACTAGTTTAAACACTTTATTAACTACTAGTTGTTGGGTTATGTACACACTATGCAGAGCTTTTGTAAATGCGGTTGTCACTACCTGCATTTTGCGGGGGTTAATTCGGTTGTAGAATGCGATTGTCAGTCCTGTATATTACTGAACTGCGTGTGTACAGAACACGGTTAAGCATTAAAAGGTGAAGTGACAATCGAATTAATATGCAGTGTGTACGGGACCTATGTGTGTTCCCTGGATTTGGACCCATAACCTTTAACGCAATGATTTACCACGTTTTCAGCAGTAACATCATAAACAAGTGGCTTTTGTGGTCAATGCGTAACTTCCGGTAAACTCCGCTCAAGAATAAATAATAAAAAAGTACTTTAAAATAGTTTATTTATTTCACTTCATGGTTGTACGGGAAGGCCTTAGAGGCTACAACAAATTGCTTCGCTATACAGTGTACATGGGAAAGAGACTGCGAACAAGAGGAAAGTATTACAGACTGGAAAAGAGTTTGGCAGAACATTTTTTCTTCATCTAGAAATCCCAATCACCAAATGATCCATTATAACTTCTGTCACAGAACTTATTGGACCCCACTTTTTCCATATGGTATGGGAATGCAGGAAAGTTCAAAGATTTTAGAAGGAGATATGTGCTTTTTTATCCAAAATTAATGAATGTCCTATACCGATGATCCCCTCTGTTATATTACTGAATGATGATTCTCATTTGGATTTCTCTGCACAGACTACATCTTTTGTGTCGAAATTTCGAAATCTGTGCGCAGGACATTAAGATTGCAAGCTGCAATGTCTGTAAAGGACAAGTTAATGGCGGAGAAACAACAGTACATTCGCAGGGCTCTCAAGTCTCACGCATTCACTGTGAGATACACGCATTTCAGTCAGCTCACACACACTCACACCTTGTATTTCTAAGAGACTGATAACTTTTCCTGCTATATACAATTAATGGAAGAGGCGCAGGGAAGTTATCTGTCGAGTTTAGCTGTCTCGAGTTTTTCTCGCGCTCCTCTGATGTCAATCACGTGGATGCGCGGCGCGTGCACGCACAGAGTGAACGTTAGAAGAGCAAGATCCGATAAATGATGTAAATAACGCAGGTTTCTTGAATATAGCCAAATACGTGATAAATCATGCTTGATTTATTAAAAAACTCTCCAACTGCTTTGCAATCAGAAGCTTTAGCTTACCTGAAACTAACGTAGAGGCTTCCTGAAATGAATGAATGGACCAGAGATGTATTTTATTATTATTGCCATGTAATACTGAACATGTATCCTTATATTTCTCTTAAACACAGCTTAAAATACACGCTGATGGCAAGTGCTGCAATCCTACTGTATATAATACAGATTTCATTTTAATTTGGATACATTTGTATTTTTTAATATGTAGAGCAATTTATTTAATTTGGATACATTTGTTTGTCTTTTATCAGACTTACCAATTGTTGTAATTTATATTTGTGGTGGTCAGTCATTTGCTTGTTAAGAAAATCGGTATTAAAACCGGCCATGAAAAATCAAGATCGTGCATCCCTACGAGAAAGCGTAACAAAACTTGTACCTCAGCAGTTCATCGATGATTTGTTACCAGCCTTAATTGGAAACATGAAGCATATGCTGCAAAAACTCATGTACAACATTCTGGTTATGTAACACAATGTATAGGTAGCGCTTGGCTTGAGCAATTACTGTACTCATCTGGACATCTGTCTCTGCTACACCAGTTGCTTATTTTGTTTACATTTGGAGCAGTTTGTGAAATATGCATCCCGTAAGGTGTCTTGACATATATTGGTATGATCTAATAAAAAAACGCATGACTTTGTTCCAAAATTGGTAAGCTTACTGTAGTGCACGCAGTAAAAATGCAGCATGAAGTTAAAACAATTTGAGTTTTGCAAATCAATTCAACCTAGAATTGTACGTTTTGGCTTGTCATAGGTGACATAACTTATAAAAAAAGTTTAAATTGTTTAACTTAATTTGTTATGTTTAAGTAAAATAGAAAAATATATGTTGATTTGATATAATTTCTTACACTGCAGTGTTGTCCAGATGAGTTGCCTGAGCACTGTTGGAACTGAATTTCATTGCGGATTTTGCAGGTTTCGAATACGAATTTAGTGGTTAAGCCGAGCTTGTCTCATAAACTTGTTGAACTAGTATGGAATCATGATAAGTCGATACTCCCTGGAGAGGTTTTTAATGAACTGTACCTGTGTTATGTAATGGAAAAGACCCTTGCAACACCATGCTAAATCGGTATGGATTAGATGGATTGCAGATTTGATGTGTAACAAGCTGCTTGCCTATATGAGCCTTTATCCTACTGGAAACGTGTGACTGTGTATTACAGCTTTAAAAAGTATTTTTGTTGAAGTTTAAAAAAGCTCTGATTGGAAGTTCGCAGGAAGAATTCACCGTCGATTGAATGTGCTTTTTTATAAATGTGACTCTGGACCATAAAATCAGTCATAAAAGGTCAATTTTTTTGAAATTGAGACTTAAACATCTTCTGCAAAAACAAATATGCTTTTCATTAATGTGGTTTGGTTGAGATACAACTATTTGAAAATCTGTAATTTGAGGGTGCAGAAAAATCCAAATATTGAAAAAAACGTCTTTAAAGTTGTCCAAATGAAGTTCTTAGCAACTGCATCCACTCACAGAAATAAAGTTTTGATATATTTAAGGTAGAAAATGTACAAAATATTTTCATGAAACATGATCTTTACTTAATATCCCAATGATTTTTGGCATAAAAAAATCTACACTGTCAAAAATAAAGATACAAAGCTGTCACTGGGGGCAGTACCCTTTAAAAAAAGTCCATGTAGGTACAAATATTTATCTTTGAATTGTCAATATGTACCTTTGAAGTACTAATATGCACTCTTTAGGTATAAAGGCGTACCTTTTTGAAAGGGTATTGTCCCAGTGACAACTTTTGCACCTTTATTTCTGAGAGTGTATAATTTTGACCCATACAATCTATTGTTGGCAATTGCTACAAATATACCCATGCAACTAAAGACATTTTAGAAATTTGACCTTTGTTACAGTGAGCATCACATTAGTCACATCAAACAAAAGAGGAAAACTCAACAGTATAATTAAAATGAGCAACGTAAGCCGACACAATATGCATACATTACATTAATGCATTGAATTGTGTGTCTATTTTAAAATCAATGGCTTGGCATGCTTTGCTTTGACATAAAGATGTCATGCCCAGCCGCTGGCTCACCTTCCCTCTCCAGATTTTTTAGACATGATGTCATTTATGCCTCAGGTATGAAGTATGTAAAAATCTTTGACAAATTCCCTAAATGCCAATGTAGCATAGATCAGTCGATAGCAATGTCAATAGATCTCGTGCGTCTGTCATCTCAGTTCTATGCACGCAATAGCTTATGGGTTTTCTCCCTTGACCTCTTGTACGTTCCTAAAAGTAAGTCTCACATTCGAGTACAGAGTTTACTTGGTAATAAAAGGTGTCAAAATTAAGACTCTCTCTAAATTTAGCTGTACCAATTCCAACACGGCAAGTCAACTATTTCTGCCCAGCGATGTCCCTTTGCTATAATAAGCATTGGGCATGTCACACCTGTTTACAGGCACATATTTGCACTCCGTGTCTTGAATGGCAACCGAAGCTTGTAGGGCACTATGGGAATGCATTAGCCCCATCCACTCGACCGGTTCCCTTTCAGCACCTACTTTGAGGTCTGTTCTCAAACCGCAGTGCACTTGCTATCAGGTTTGACAGACGATCCAATTGAAACAAACATGAGTCAGGAAATCAGTGATTCAGTGGATGATTTACATAATCAGTTGTTTGCCCGTTGCTCTTTTTGCTGAGCGGATATTGATGTTACAATTAAGGATGATGCAAAATTATACTGAATCACATTTAGACTAGGAAAAGTTGAGTGAAGTTTCTCGCTGTGCGGATATTGAAAGCAGTCAGTTCATACTGGAGGACAGTATGTAGTGGAGTGGAAATTGAATATGTATACTAAAGACTGTTGTGTTTGTACCCTACACACAAGCTAATAATATCTGACTGGTATCATTTTCCTGTGGTCTATTATTGGGTTTTAGTGGAGTATGGTCCTGTTATGGCTGTCAAGGATATTTCTGGAGGCGAGGTTATTGTAGGCAACAATATGTACTGTAGGTTTAAATTGGTAATGGGTTGAGGTTTCAGTGTTTGTTGGTGTTGTGTCAGTCTGTCCTTGAAGTTCGTCTTTGGTGTGGTATTCTGGGAGATTGCTAGGCTGTTGTTTACCTGTGCACTGGTTTTTTGGCGATACGCCCCATTTTGAGACCGTCCTATCGTCAGCCTGTGAGATCGTCGATACACGATAGGGGTGGTCAGTAGTTTACTTATTCATTTATTTGATAATTTTTACTTATTTATGACTTGATTGATGGACAAAAAAGAAGCAAGGACAACACTGTCATAACCGCAACCTTCTTAAAACTGTTGCCATTAGTCCATATGCGTCATTAAGTCCAGGCGCTCTTAAATTTCCTACGTGCCAGGGAGTGGGATCAACAAACTCTCTGGTTTTGACCCTAGATGGTTTTAACCCTCTGCATGCCTAACAACCTCTTTAGTGCAAGGAAATTACAAGTTCAGATGCTAGAAGGAGTCCGTGCCGCGCATTCAGGTCTGAGCAAGAGTCCACGTGCGTGTGAGAACGAATCTGTGCGCTTTACAACCTGTCTCTCGTGCAATGTAAAGCCCACAAACCCTCTCATGCGAGGAAAAGCATCCAATACGCATGTTCATGTGAAACACTGAGTGCGTTTACATGCACAGAATAAGTGGATAACTATCAAAAATCTGCTTATTATAGAAAACTGTTTTCATGCGTTTACATGCAAATCAATAAACCGGCTATGCAGACAACTGCGTTTACATGGTACTTGGAGAATTATTAGTTTTCTCGCAGGCAGTGATGTCACCACCTATAGTACATAATAGTCGATCAAAAAGCCAACGGCATATCTGTCTTAAGCTGTACTGTTGTATCTCTTCTCGTGTCTACAGAACCAGTAAATGTAACATAAGCTTCTATTTTCTATTTTTTTTTGCTCTAGTCAAGCGGAGACTTTTATGCGTTACTTTGCGCTTACTTCCGCGTGTGACGTTTATCTTTCATACTCCCGCACATGGACAAAACCGTGAGAAAGAGGGTTAAGGTGTTTACATGCCACACGAAATCGGCGTAATGAACAAAAAACTACTGGTGCCGATCGGTTTTTGCTTACGCCGTTTATGGGCTTTCCCCGACAAAGGAAAACCGTTTTACCCGTTTACATGACCCCACACGTTATCAGTTTATTGAGCATAATCGGCGTAAGACTGTGCATGTAAATGCACTCTATGATGATGATAATAATAATAATAACTATTGCCAGCTATCGTCATGAAAGCCCGCTTTTAGCGATATGTTTGACGATCATCAATATACGGTACTATCGTCTATCGGCACAACCCTACTGTGGACCCCAAAGTATTTCTAATATCTATTTTCTAATTCATTGGTTTTTTATTGTCGTAATTCAGTTCTTGAGGTTAGTGATGATGGTCTTCGCGTTGTGTCTTTACAGCTAGTAAGAAATTTGTCAGGTATAAATTTCCTATTCTTTGGTTTTAAATAATAAGAAATGGCCCAGGTCAGGACCAAACCTATTTTGATGCATCTTGGCGAAGGAAAATCTCTGAAGATGCCAAAAGCTCTGGTGACACGCATTGCCCACTTCGCTGCATGTCCCAGCCACGGTTTATTTAGTATTCTGCTTGTGAGGAATGAGTTTCCACGTCTTTGTTTCCCTTCTCATCTTACCTTCTCAGCTGAAAGCATGTTTGCTTAAAAAAACCGGTTTAAAGTGATTCACCGCCCTTCCTAAATGACCCATAGCTTGAAATTCCTGATATCTTGTAATATCCTTTGCTGGAAGTAGTTTAAAAACAAAAGGAATATCCTTTTATTGGCTCGTGCCATCCAAACCCCTAAGGAGCCCTGCAGGGTAGAGTAAAGATTCAGTTCTTCCTCGCTCGCTTTCCCGGTTGCCAGTTTCCCAGATGCTAGGATTGTGAATGTGTTTATAATGAAGGCATTGAAGTGAATGAATTTTTGCAGCCACAGCGATCTAATGTAACCTCCAGAAACAACACCAGTGAGGTCACTTTCATCGAATTTGTTTCTGTGTTTATCACGATTGTGAAGGTGGTACATCGTGGACGAATCCCTTTGTGGGCCACCTGTTGCTCTGCTTGTTGTTACTAAAATCTTAATATATCTAGTAATGTTGAAATAAATCTCCTGTTGAAGGTTTGGCATGAATTCCTTCCATTGAGTGTTTCAGTGGATCTACTTGTAGAGCAATGCATTAGCAGCTAATAAACCGTACAACTTGACTGCACTGTAAGTCCCTTGGGAACAAAGCCTCTGCCAAATGCATAAATGTAAATGTAAATAAAGGGATTTTTGGATGCTTCGCTCTAAAACTCAGGTTTAGGCAGTGCATAAAAATATCTTTATCTAAGAAGATTTTGTTGTAATTTCAAAAACCATATTATCATCAGGCAGTGCTTATCTTGCGATTCAAGGAAAAACGTCTTTTCTGCCGCAATATACTAATCGACCCCCTCTCTGCCTCTTTCTAAAAAGCAGTGCGAGATGAATTCTGCACCACACATTGAAGTTTACCCAGAAAACAACATTCCTCTCATGCAAGCGTTTGACGTCAATGCTGGTGCATTTATAGAACCTGTAAACAGTGGCCGGCACTCAGCCTGCTACTTAGCGATGACATTTCATCGTCTGAATGTTTATGCTTTGCATGTGGCTTCTTCTTCTTCTTTGCTGTTTTTCCAGCTCATGAAAGGTTGTCCCATTTGAACTAGAGCCCTAAGGAACGGCGGTTAGGCACATGCAGTTCAGGGTATGATTGGTGGAGGTTTTGCTGGTGAATAGGACACTGTTTTGGACTGATGGGGAAAGAAGGGGGGTGATGGGAAATGGAGTTTGTGGGCCAAGTTCAGTGCCATGAGTTGCCAACAAAGAGCAATGCAGTCAGATGCTACTTGTATGAATGAAGCTGAATATACTTAGAAGGTTTTGAAGTTCTACTGAATATTAGTTGCGTGTGTTTTGTATAGCGAAATATCAAGATGACTCATTCCTCAAACTGTATTAAAGTGCCGTTACGTTTCATTAGCTTCCCAAAATAAATGGTCACGGCCAAATATTTTTGGATTTAAGTGAAAATAAATGATACCCAGAATTTTTTGACAACACAAGCGACCTGACTCTCTAACAGTAGAGATTCTGTCTAACCTGCAACCTGGTTGACTAGCTTAAAGGGATAGTTCACCCAAAAATGAAAATAATGTCATTAATGACTCACCCTCATGTTGTTCCAAACTCGTAAGAACTCCGTTCATCTTCGGAACACAGTTTAAGATGTTTTATATTTAGTCCGAGAGCTTGCTGACCCTTCATTGAAGATGTACTAACGGTATACTGTCCATGTCCAGAAAGGTAATAAAAACATCATCAAAGTAGTCCATCAGTGGGTCAGTTAGAATGTGTTGAAGCATCGAAATTCATTTTGGTCCAAAAATAACAAAAAGTACGACTTTATTCAGCATTGTCTATTTGTTGTGAAGCACATGCCCGAGACTAAAGTCACGTGACTGTATTGACACGGAAGACATAAGGACCGGCTGACGTGTTATCTGGTGCGCCCCAGCTGTTTTTTGTTTTTTTGTGCGCCAAGCTTCGTTTACAGTCTGAGGGAGACGCATGCTGTAATAAAAAAACCTTTGCAAACATGTCTGAGGATAACACGTCATCTGCGTCACTGCAGTCACGTGACTTTAATCTCATGCATGCGCTTCACAACAGACGCGGACAAAAGAAGACAATGCCGAATAAAGTCGTAATTTTGTTATTTTTGGACCAAAATGTATTTTTGATACTTCAACACATTCTAACTGACCCACTGATGTCTCATGGACTACTTTGATGATGTTTTTATTACCTTTCTGTACATGGACAGTATACCGTATGTAGATTTTCAATGAAGTGTCAACAAGCTCTCGCACTAAATCTTAAACATCTTAAACTGTGTTCCGAAGATGAACAGCATGAGGGTGAGTCATTAATGACATTATATTCATTTTTGGGTGAACTATCCTTTTAATTAACAGTTTTCTGTACTTGTTGACTAGTTGAAAGTAGTATTAATAATAAATTAAAATGTTTAAAATGTTCTCATACAGGGATGACTTGAGTTTGGTTCATGCTGTATCCCAGTTTTGTTACCCTGTCATTTCTCCTGCAATTTGCCTTCCTGCTGCCCTCTAAATTATAAAAAGGCCAAAAATAAAAAGCAAACCTCTGGGTATTTTTGGTGTCTCGCTGAAATTGAAAAAACCACCATTCAGCGTGTGTGACGTGAGCGAATCGACATGAATTAGCCGGCAAATGCTGCTGACCTACAATGGTGCAATTATCCACTTTAATTGACGTCATCGCCCACATGTCCTATGAATCAAGAGTATAAACTCAAATCATGTGGTGCAAAAATCCATTGCAGTACCCCCCAGCCCACCCCACATCTTTGCAGTTGTCTTTTTTGGGTTGCCACCAAAGATCTGCTGCTGTTTCTTGTTTTCCCAGGACGTGGGGATCTACCCCTCTTGCAGGGCTGCCAAGGCTTCAGGGTTTCTGGGGGCGATAAATCAAGCTGGTGCTTTTTATACCTTACCGGTTTTAAACCCAGCAAGTTTAACATGCCAAGAAGCTCTTGCGAGGATGTAAATATCACAGAGCTTTTCTTGCAGCTCATCTTTGGTCCCCACTATTCCAGGCTGGTCTCGGTGTTGCAGAACCATTGGCCGCATCTGACCGACTCCTTTTGAAACACTTCCTCTCTAGTCCTCTCTCACACTCTCGCTCATCTATGTGCCGTTAACAAGTAGAGGATGCAGAACAGATTTGACAGGGCAGCCTACCGCACATCGCTGTGTGCTATTTCTGGAAAGCAATATTCATGTATTTTCTCTCTCTCCCCCTCCCTTTCCATCTTTCCCTCTCGTTTCTCTTAAGCGTAGCTGGTGTTCCGTTGCTAAAGAAAATAACCATGACGTAAGCCGGGCTCTCTGCAAAATAGAGTTTTAAACTGGGGAAGGTAAAAAAAAAATGCTCAAACTGAAATAATAAATGGTTCCTCCAGGGAGGCTGCGGACGCAAGAGCCTGTTTCCATAAAAAACGCTGTAAAATCAATGTAAAACCACAAAGTATATAAATGGGAAAAGTAATCATGGGAAAAGTAATCACTGCGTACTGAAAAACGTCAGCCGTTCAGTAAAGCTCTAATTGATTGATTGCAACTTTTCTCTTGAAGAGATCGTTTCCTCATTGTAGTGTAGTTTCCACCGACCGCATTTATTTGAAGACAAACCACCATGAGGGTTGTAATGCAGTTAGTTTTAGAAAAGTGATTTTACAATCTTTCTCGGGGAACGTCGATTTGTAGTACAAATTTATCTGGATACTGCCGCGGGTCACAGAGCACTGCTCTTTGTTTTAATGTATCACAAGCCTGCAACTTCTCAGGTACTAATTTGTATCTTTCTTTGGGGAAACACGTCCCATGATTCACTGCTGTGTCCCAGTGCTACACAACAGAGGAGATTCTGCGGAACAGATGGAGACGCAAGCACATTTATTAATGACTGTCCTTGAGGTCCTACCTTGGTGTCCTTAGCTTCTCTCTCTCCCTCTCTCTCTCTCTCTCTCTCTCTCTCTCTCTCTCTCTCTCTCTCTCTCTCTCTCTCTCTCTCTCTCTCTCTCTCTCTCTCTCTCTCTCTCTCTCTCTCTGAGTATTCTCTGTGGTTTCTCACTTTTCTGTTCTAGGGGTGTGTGTGTGTGTGACCTAGTCTGTGAAAGCCTAGCTAAAGTCATATTTTCTACATAAATCATCCTAGATAATGTAAAACATTCTGTGAAAAATATAACCTTGATATCTTTAATAATGACCAATGAATGCCTTGTCAAAGATTGAAATTAAACTTTGTTGCGCCTAATCTTGTCATTAGGTTATGAGACTCTAGCCTGGACTTCACAGTCACATATCTGTCCATTCAGTTCATGATAAATATATTTTTAGATATTTTTTATTTAATTAATTTATTTACTGAAAGATTTTTAATAATACAATTTCTAAATATTATTTGGAATAAAAAAAACGTACAAATGAAACATAAAATGTTTCTGCAAAAACTTATAATTCTACACAATTAAGAATAAAAAGCATCTTAACTGTAATAATCAACATACATTTATTTAAAACTACATTAAACAATATTTTCTGTTGTACCAATGTGTAGCAGCCTGTTATTGTCTTAAAGCATTGAAAATTGACTGAAGATTCTGTGAATTAAGTTTGTGATTTTGTTTTAACAAACAGAAAATATATATATATATTTTAGTAGGGGTATAAATAACACAGTTCATTGTGCCACCAGCGATGCGTTTATTTCTGGTAAATCTAATCAGTTGCATCTTTAATATCTTACGAACGGAGGCGTCATGCCCATTCAAACTGAGGGGGCACGTGCCCCCTTGTTTTTTTTTTTTTTGAGCCAAATGGATTTTGCATGCAACCACAAAGTCAAAGAAGCGTCCATTAACCTGTTTAATATGCACAATATTATACATTTTGTGCTGCATCCTTGTCACATTTTTCAGAGATTTTTGCCATTTTGATTGTGTTACATTTCTTTCTGGCAGGCGCTGCAGACAGCGCAGAATATGTATGGTTTAAAATGTGACAGTCTCGACGTTATATTATTCATCTTGGTGCAACGCCAAAGTTCGCCAAAGTTGACAGGGGCACGGAATAACACACGCTCACATATGAGGTAAAATTTGATGCAATAATATGCGTTCCTCTAATAATTTTATCAACAGGTTTTTTTTAATCATTTCGTTGTTTATATACTTAAGGGATTTAAAATTACATAAATTTTATAGGACAATGCAGTTGTTGTGCAAAATGCATTAATGACACAATTAAACAAGTAGTTTATTAAAACTTAAATAAATAAAACATGCCGTTTCAGATGTAAATATGATACCAATATGTCATTATTCCGATTAAATAGTATTTGATATGAAAGTTAGTAAACACTTTTATTTTGGAGGTTTTTGCATGAAAGCAGGGGTGTTCAGATTGTTAGAAATGTAAGTGCCATGGAAAAGACTGAAAGCTGTAAAATATTTCGTTTGATGTCTGTGTATGCACACATTTCTGTGAGCTGTGCACACTGTGCCCCCTTAAAAAAAGTTGGTGCGGCTTCCGGTTATGGCCGCCGTAAGACGCGGAAAGCATCGCTCCGGCAGAACATCCTGTTAATATTGCATTAACTTAAAGTAAAATGCGGCTACACTTGTATTTTGTTTCATTTAAACTGGATAGACTTATTTTGGCAACTTTTTAAGATGCCCCCTAAAAAACCCATCGAGAACAAGAAAAAAAGTTGATGCATGACCCCCCTTGCTTACGAATGCCACCAAAATATATAACATGACGGTTTCATTGAACACTTTGAAAATGGCACAATCTCTGTGCCATTGTTACAACAGCAAACTAAGAAAAAAATACACTTTTTAAATAAAAATGACACATAAAATCAAGCTTATGATGGTAACAGTCAAAGTCTTTAGTGTTTCAGCTGGTGCTGGCAAATGTTTTCTGCCAATCTGTTTGTCCAATCCATTTTCCAAATATAAAATATTTGTGATAGCAGTCACAATGTCTTCTGCCTCTTTCGCTGCTGCAACCGCTTTGTTGCTACATTGCATTCACTTGCTGACACTAGCATACAAAAAAAAGCGTAGATTGACGTTACGTCAAGGAATGAGGACATAGAGAGTGTCAAAATAAAGATACCTTATATCGATATTTTATATGTTGCATCGATGCATCATATTGATCCATAATGATGTATTATTACACCCCTAATACATAGCATGTCTCAGTGGAAGCATGTATTTCTAACAATTTCGTAATGTGAATCAGATAATGATGTAATATCGCCTTTTGGGTTTATTCTGCAGTAGTGACACCAGCTGCTTGTACATTGTCATCCACTTCTAATGTATCAGCAAATATTAATATGTCTGGATCAGTGCATCCCTGCCTTCTTTGCCTTTCTTCATGTCTCTGCACCATAGACTTTCTGCTAAAATAAAGCTCTTGTCACTGAAATGAAAGCAGGAAATTGTGTCAGCAAATTGTGTCAGCTGTAAGTTTCTTTTTCAACTGAGTTTTCAAAACAAAAGGCAGCACTTCAGCAGAGAGAAGAGGAAAGCGGGACACATTTTTGAGAATCTCTGTAACAGGGACGTTATCCTAATTGGTTCCTTTACAAGTTTTATGCTTTTACATTATATTGTTGACTATTGTGAGGGTAAACCATCAGGGTAAATGATGGTTCAAATCAATGTCAGAATTGACTACCCTTGTTCATTCCGCAAAAGGGGCGGGGCTTTTATAATGTATTATTGACCGGCTTTTGCCGTTTTTTCTTCAGGTCAGAGGTCATCTCTGCAAAGAAACACCACAACATCGATGCTCCACCATCGATTTTAGATAAGAAATTGGGAACGTAACAAGAAGAAAAGAGAATGAGGGAGATGCGCACAGAGCAGCCTGGAAATGTAGCGAATCCCAAAATAGATTTGCTCACTTTTAAAAGCGCAGCGTGCCCCCATCCCCACCTCCCTACTCCGCTCCCCCCAGAGCATTATTAATCCAGGGCTATTTATAACTGCGCTTTTCGCAGGCAGACTGTGTTCTGTCGCTGCTTGTGTTTAATCTCTTCTGGGAGTGAAGAGGAAGACGGGGGTGGATGAAGAAGAGAAGGTATAGAGGAAGACGAGAGGAAAAACCCCTGCTTCAGTGGAAAAGGGGGCAGCCATTTCTGTACCAAGACAAGGGAAACGATAGCTTTTCTTTTACATTTAAACTAAAAAGGAACTACATATGTGACTTGCTTCATGTGATAAATGCATAAACAAGAACAAATTTAGTATAAGCTCTGGTTTCCGTAAGAGGGTGTGTGCTGTGGTTTTAGTAGTAGCCTACACATAGAAATAGATGTAAGCTCGGACAGATCAACAGCCAGAAAATTTGTATTCTCATGAAAACAAATCTAATTTAAAATGGTCACGAATTGAAAATGTCATGGTTTGACAAATGCCCTACCCATTGCACTAAATGCAAAACACAGATTGGTCATTGTTTTACCAGGACTGCACAATAAAACGTGCGGAAAATGCGACCGTCGGTTGGCTCTTGTCACATGACCTGCGGTGCAATTGCGGCATTCTGAAAAGTTGAGATGTTTTTAAGCAACACCAAAGAGTTTTTTTGTATCTTAAAATAACGTTTCCAAAAAAGTTTCAGTCGTTCATCCACTCGAAACAAGGTGAACGGCACATTCACATTCGCTTTGCAGCCCTCTATCGGCCAAAACCGCACTAAAAAAGGTTTCCAACCGTCCTGTAGTTCGAGTAAAAACTGCAAAAACTTGCTTTACGGCAGACCTCCAATCCAATCAGAGCCAGCTACGCTGCAGTATTTACGACAGTGGTAATGGACAATTACGCTTCTAACCTGTAGGGGGAGCAAAGAGCAAAAAACTCTTTAGTGTTGCTTTAATTCGATGCGGTGCAGACGCTCCTGGAAAATACGAGTAACGTCGCACTGCGTGCGCGTTGCGACCGTGTCACTTCTGTTATGTGCACCTACATCACTTATGTTATGTGCACCTACATTTAAAATAACGAACTTGAGCGTGCAAAAGACGCAATATGTGAATCGCCCCAAATGAAGAAAAAAATTCAATATGCAATAACTTGTTAAATAATGACGATTTTATCCAAAGTGACTTACAGTGCATTACAAGGCATAAATTTTTACAATTTTCCTGGTTCAAACCCATTACCTTAGTGCTGCTAACGCAATGCTTTACCACAGGAGCACAGGTTTAAAGGGATAGTCTACCCCAAAATTTTAATTCTGTCAACATTAGCTCACCCTCATGTTGTTCAAAACCTGTATGAGTTTCTTTATTCAGTTAAATGCAAAAGAAGATATTTTGATAAAGGATGGTAACCACACAATTGATGGGACCCATTGACCCCATAGTAGGAAATGCAAATACTTTTTAAGTCGATGGGTACGCCAGCTGTGTGCTTACCATCTGTTTAACAGAATAAAGAAACTCATACAGGTTTAGTACAACATGAGGTTGAGTAAATGATAGAATTTTAATTTTTTGGGTAAACTGTCCTTGTCGTCTTAAAACCAGACCTGATGTTGAGAATTGTGCTTAAAAGTTGCCCAACTGCTTATAAAGAAATCCAAGATAAATAGTGCATAAGTGGATCAAGTGTGGATAAACATGCACACAGGCACCAGTGTCTAAAACCAGTGGCATGGAGTGGAAGCTATTTCTAGCCATTCCTGCAGGCGATTAGTGTAATCCACAGAGTACAATATAATCTGATGAGAAGTAATTCTGGCTACTGAAGCATTGTTGGGACTTCATCCAGAGACTTCATTGATTAGTCCTACGTATTTATCCAAGCAAAATGTTTTTTATTTGAGTCTTGTCTGTCTTATCTCTATATCACCCAGACTCATCCAAGACTTATGCAACACCTTTTATTTTTAATGAGGAGGTAACTCTCTCTCTTTCACACACTTACACACACATATAAAGACTGTCCCTTTTTCTCTTGCTTCTATTTTCATCCTGTCAGGTTATAATACTCTTACCTCTATTTTAATAAGTTCCTCGGCAGAGATGTTTTTTTTATGTTTTCCATTTCCCTTGCAACGTCATCACCATTTTTCTCATTTTATCCTTCAACCGCAAAGATTTCAGACACCAAAAAATAGTTTTCAGAGGATACATCTAAGATTAGATGCATTTTTGATACCATCGACATATGATTTGCTGTTTAAGCATGCATCTCACAAAACAATAGAATAAAATAGAAATAAAACTATTATCTATTAAAACAATATTTTTATTGTGTTTTAAGGACCTTCAGACTACAAAGCAACACAAATACAGATTAGTAAAATGATTTGAGTTTTACAATCGCCTATAGGTGTGTGCATGCTTGACAGTTCTGTAAGTGTTGCAAGTGTGCGTCTGTGTGCGTGTGTGGGCACTACACAAATCATTTGAGTCTCTTCACTAAGGAAATTGCCTGGAAACCCCCTCAGTTTGGCCCACCTCCTCAGCGAGGACTTCCTCAGAGCCTCTCATCCGAGAGAACCTCCCTTTTTCCTTTTCTTGCCTTAATGTGTTTTTCATCTCCACCTTTCAGCTTAAAAAAGGCTTCCTCGCGAACAACTACCAATTTGGGGAGGGTTGTAATTAAACGGGACCAGTTGTTTGTAAAAGGAAAGACGTAAGATGTGACGGAATTGCTGTTGTCTTTTTGCGAGTTAATAGGAAGGTAGTCTTTTACGGTCCCTGTGCTTGCTAGTTAACACCTCAAAGGAGTTTCCCGTTGGGACGTAGGAGTCTGTCAGTACAGAAGATGTTATGTTTGGACTGATTACTGATCTGTGGAGCTGATGCGTGCACGGTGGACTACAAACAAACATGCAATGCATTACTTTAATGGCTTTTAGCAATGAGTATAAATATTGCTTCAATTCATTCATATTTTAAAGCATAAATTCTTAATATAATATTTAATCTTGGATTAAAAATCTTCAATTGCCTGCTGTAAGGACCTTCCTTTATAATTGACATGTTTTTATGTTTTCTTAGTTGTTTTCACACAACACCCGTTTCTGCAATATAAACATCATTACGCAAGTTGCAATATTGATGCAAACTTTTAAGTGGATAGTTCACCCAAAAATGAAAATAATGTAATTAATGACTCACCCTCATGTCATTCCAAACTCTTAAGACCTCCATTTATTTTTGGAAACACAGTTTAAAATGTTTTAGATTTAGCCTAAGAGCTTTCTGACTCTCCATTGAAAATCTATGTACGGTATGCTATCCATGTACAGAAAGCTAATAAAAACATCATCAAAGTAGTCCATGTGACATCAGTGGGTCAGTTAGAATTTGTTGAAGCATCAAAAATACATTTTGGTCCAAAAATAACAAAAATTATGACTTTATTCAGCATTGTCTTCTTTTCCGGGTCTGTTGTAAACCGCGTGAACGAGACTGCAGTGATGCTGCTGACGTGTTATCTGGTGCGCCCGAACTTCATTTACAGTCTGAGGGAGACGCACGCTGTAAGTTTGAAAAATAAATATTCGCAAACATATCTGAGGGTAACACGTCAGCAGCGTCACTGTTCACTCGCATTCGCAACAGACGCGGAAGAGAAGACAATGTTGTATAAAGTTTTTTACATTTTTCCCAATGTGGATTGTTGCAAAGCGGCTTAACAGAAAACATTTAAGCACAAAAACTTGGTATAGATAAAGAACCATAAATATTTCACTTAACAATCAAAATGGTAACACTTTACAAAAAAGTTGTATTAGTAAACATTAGTAAATGCATTAACTAATATAAAAAACTATGAAAAAAATAGTTTTTCAGTATGTATTATTTTTTGTTAATGTCAATACAGTTATTCATGTTAGTTCATGGTGCATTGATTAATGTTAACAGTTACAATACTTGATTTTAATAATGTATTAGTTAATGCTGAAATTAAGATGAACAAAGATTAATGTTGTGAAAGAATTGTTCATTGTTTTCTTTTTTTTTTCGTTAGCTAATGCATTAACTAATTATAAACAAATGCAACCTAATGACCAAATGTTCGGCAAGCTATATTATTCAGCCAAACATCTAAAAAAGCATCTTTCTCAGACACTTTAAAATGCGTCGACACTGCCGACATGTTTGCTGCATTTATAAAGCTTGCTTGCCTCTCACTTTATGCTGGTTGCTATTTGACTGCATCACCACAAACGTTATTGTCATGTTAAATTCATTTGTTTTTGATTACTTAATAACTTAAATTGTCGATGCGTCCCTCGAACTAGGAAAATGATATAGCAGACGGGAAAATGAAACATGAAAAAAATACAACTGTGACAAACACAAATACATTTCATAAGGTGCTAAGAATTGTGAACATAAACTCAATTCAGATTAAATTGGCGGGATGTTCTTCATGTGAATTGTTTTAAACACAAGACAGTGAAAATGCCCTGCATCGTACCCTAAGAGTACTCACTTTTTTAAGTAAGACTAAGTAGGTTTCTAAAGTAATTCACGCTTTGAAATAGAATTCGCCCGTAATCTCATTCATCCACAGGGTGCTTAATTAACTATAATTGGACATCTTGGTCCACTTGGTCCATTGAATCCGCTAATTTGTACTTGTATGGGAAGCACCCCTTTACTCTCTTCAAAATATCTGGGGAAATCTGTGCTAAGCTCATCTGGTCAGTAACAGAAGTAGCCCTGGCGACCTCGGCCGGCCAAGCTCTGACGTCAAAGGCTTGACACAGTCAATCGGCCTGAGGGTGTGATGAACCCTAAATTTAGCCCTTGACTGATAAAGGGTGAGTAATCTGATTTTCACGTAAGCCGAACGCTTCCTCAAGGCATCCAGCAAAGAAACCGGATCATTAGCTTGTTGGTAAACTTTAGCCGACGCTGGGAGGGCGAGCCGGGTGATGGCAGAAGCTGAGTGACATGTGGGTTAATGTCTTCTCTGCAGCCCTCTGCATACACTGCATACTCAAGGGCATCATGTTAGCTTTATAAGGTGTTGTTGAGGAGAATATACAATTTACTTGGACTAAATTATATTCTAACTTAGAAATCATAGCTGTTTTTAGATAACAGAAATGGGTATCTAGCAAACATGAGCGACTCTCTTATCATAAACCCTGCAGCAGGCACTTATTTTGACAAGACATGTGATGCACACAGGGTCTCTCAGTGCGCAGAACACATATTTTGAAAAAGGAACCACACACATGACGGGCTACATACATGTTGTGACGAACTTCGCATCGAGCGCCCTCGAAAAAAGAAGTCAATGGCCGCTACTGGTTATCAATATAGCTAGTGTGAATAGGCTTTTAATGCCAAAAAAGATCAAATCTGTACTAAATACTATGCAAAATTTGGATAAGTGTAACTTGTATACTTGCATTGCTATAAAAAATAGTATGTCAGGCATACCTAAATGGTATAGTATTTCCAGTGTAGTGAAGATGAATGTGTTTTTGTATTACTGTTGCCCACAAAACCATGAAGTATGGAAAAGGGTGAATTTATGACTGGCTTTTTTCTGTTGATTTAAAACGGCAATAAATGTGATGGTGAAGCAGGCACATTCAATTGTATTGAAAAAAGATGCTAACTTAACTCCGAACAGCAGTGACCAGGTCCTCTTTAATGGCAGCGTTCAGTTTTTCTGGCTGCGGGCCTATGGAGAGAGCTTAGCCCAACATGCGCTGGAGGCCAGAAGCACACGGAAATCCCCATGGCAACTCATTAATGGCATCTTACTGCAGCAAAAATAAAAATTGAGAAATAAAACAAGCAGAAATGTTTGGCCTTTTTAACACATTAATTGTGCCAAATGCTTTAGGTGGAAAGGTTTGGGAATCTTAATTTATTTGGTAATACTAGAAATATCAGGGATACTGTCTGAAGAGAGAAAGTGAGAGAAAGCTATTTAGGATTATCCAGGACATCACCTTGACTTACTTGACGTTATGTAACAGCATGACCGCTTGACCATATTACTGCCCTACTGTCAGTCAGAGGTGGCTGGATGCGAGACTGTTTGCCTGTTTAAACTAATCCCACAACAGTTTTAGCATTTTTCCAAGTTGACCCTCGTGGGTGAAGCTGGTCCGAGCTTAGCTGGATAAATTCCAAACTGGCTCATGATACAAAAGCCGATGACATCCACCGGGCAGTCAACGTTTGAGCACGTAGACCTGGTTATGATAATGCAGGCAGATGAAGACAAACGCCAACCCACATGCACCTTCAAATGCCCTGTTGAATGCCACCATGGCTTATGTAACCATCTGTTTTAAACAAGTTGTACGTTTATTGTAAGTGTTATATACATACTGTACTTTTTGAGAGGTACCAACACAGCGCTAAAAGGAAAACAGCAACGTTTTTCAATATATGAGGTAAAAACATAGTAAAATATTGAAAAACGGTGATGTTTTCCTTTAAGGATTTTAGCTGGCATGGGGAAAAGAAACCTCTCACCACTGTGTACTTGAATATAGTATTACTATATGCTGGTGCTGCCAATAGTATACTAGTTGCTTAGGTTGGACTTGTTTGCCAAGAAGTAACCGCAGTTCGTGCAGAAATGCCTTTTTTTTTGGAAATGTAAGCTGCAAATGGGAGTTGTCACATTATAATTGCATAAATAGCCTGTAAACATTGCTGTGTTTCCTAAACATGTCATAAGTTTTGGTGCTGTGACTACGTGTTTTCCCCAAAAAATGGACTTGATGGTTTTATGTTTATATTTTGCGATTTAAAGAGCCTATCAAGATCTTTGTTGACTTTCTACACTTTTACTAAACTTTAACCATCTCTCTCTCTTCAGCTGTGGATGTGAAGACTTTGCTACCCTCTGGGATGCAGAGCCCAGTGGGAGGTGGTGGAGGGGATCAGAGCGGAGGTAGCGGAGGTCCGGTGGACCTGCGTACGGACCCTCGCCTGAACGCACTGAGCACAGTGGATCCGACACTGAGAGAAAAACAGCTTCAACACGAGCTTCTCTTGCTCAAACAGCAACAGGAGCTCCAGAAACAACTACTGTTCGCCGAGTTTCAAAAACAGCATGAGGTTTTGACACGCCAACACGAGGTCCAGCTACAGGAACATCTAAAGGTAAGACTCATCTTGGTTGCTATAGGTCCTGTTTGCACCTTAAAACTTGACCCTTGACATCTGACCTCTTGTCGTGCAGCAGCAGCAGGAGATCCTCGCAGCTAAGCGTCAACAGGAGCTGGAGCAGAAGAGGAAGTTGGAGCAGCAGCGTCATGAAGAGATGGAGAAGCAAAGACTGGAACAGCAGCTCATCATGCTACGAAACAAAGAAAAGGGCAAAGAGAGTATGCATCTCACTCCATAAATCCATCTGTTTTTACATTTGTACATGATGGAGTTGCTATGACCTCATTTCCTATTCATTCACTTTACTGAAACCTCAGAATTGGGCACATGTGCTATATTTATATGCACCCCATGACAAACTGTAAGCATTTTGGTGCTAGGGATATGCTTTTACTCCAAATATACTTTTAATAGCGTGTTCATTTTTTATTTTATTTCTCCTCAAGTCATTTTGTCCTCTTGCTTTGTTTTTCCTCCCAGGTGCCATAGCCAGCACTGAGGTCAAACTAAAACTTCAGGAGTTCCTGCTGAATAAAAAGGAACCCGGTCCCGGTGGACTCAACCATTCCTTCTCCCAGAAGTGCTGGTGAGCGCAACATTTCTAGCCTAAATCAGTCACATTCCCACCATTATTCTAGGCTCCCAGACCTGAATTCAGAGTGCTCTATTTTCAAAGCTTGTTTTTAATGAAGTTAACAGATTCAAGAAAGTAGCTTTCCGCTGCATAATGTGAATATGCTTACGTTATGAGCATACTTATATTACATCACGCCACATTACACTGTTAATGAGACTCATTTGTATGTATGTGTGTGTGTGTGTTTTCAGGCCTCACCATACATCCCTGGAGCAGAGCTCTCCTCCACAGAGCAACACACCAGGCACACCACCTTCCTACAAACTCCCCCCGCTGTTGGGGACCTACGAGGGCAAGGATGACTTTCCTCTCCGCAAGACCGGTGAGTAGACTCTTGCTAGTATGAGTGAAATCCAATTTTGATGCTCCTAATCTGAAAACTAGATTATGAGACTTTAACCTGGATTTTACAGACAGGGTCACATAATAATACATTTCTATTTCTGGAGTCACTGTGTGCAGACATTCTCTTGTTTAGCTTAGGTTCCTATATGTATACTTATAAAATATTTTAAAACCTATTTAACACTGATGTTGGTAATTTTCGATCAGATTTTGAATTTAGCAAAGAGCCTTTTTTCCTCACTTTTATGTGCACAGCGCAGAATATTCTGTAACTGGAAACTAAAAATGTTTTGGGGTTGTGCACTCCTTGTACACACAAGGAAGATTGTACATATATACATACATATATACATACATACATATACATATATACATATACATATACATACATACATACATACATATACATATATATATATACACACACACACATATATATATACATACATAATATATAAATATATATTATGTATGTATAAATATATATATATATATATATATATATATATATATATATATATGCATATATATATATATATATATATATATATATATATATATATATAATATATATAATATATATATATATATATATATGTATATATATATATATATATATATATATATATATATATATATATATATATATATGTGTGTATATATGTATATATATATATGTATATGTGTGTGTGTGTGTGTGTGTGTATTTGTATATGTATGTATGTGTGTGTATATATATGTATATGTATGTATGTATGTATGTATGTATGTATGTATATATATACACATATATACACATATATTCACACACACACATATATATATATATATATATATATATATATATATATATATATATATATATATATATATATATAGATTACACATACATATACATATACCCATATATTTATACATATACATATATACACACACAAACAAACACACATATAGATATACATATATATACATATATATATATTCCTTCAGGATATGCTATTTTTTTATTAATCAAATGAATGAGTCATTTGTGTACAATTGGCACTGTTTAATAACAACATGCACAAAGTTTGTGTGTAAATATGACACTATTATTTTCTTTCGGTGCATATTTGAGTGAGATTTAGTGTTTTCTGTGGACAACGTTGAGGTCTTTAGCAGTGTGTGGGTAGCATAGTGTAGGGTGGGTGTAGGTATGTCTGCAGGTGTGAGTCATAATGAGTCATCAGTACACACACCTGTACACACATACACACACTGTGGTCAGCTACCGTCCATTCTCATAGCCATCAGCCATACTAGAATACACCCACATAGATTCAGCCAGTCTGTGTTCCCACACACGCAAACGTTTGCTCTATGCCTTTTACAAACGGCTATCTCTTGTGTCACACCTACGCTGCTGTATAAAGTTCTCTATAATAGAAGTGACACACAAACACAATCCAGTAAATAGAGACAAACACTCTGGGTTGTAACAAAGAACTTTAGCACACAAATAAAGCAGTGCATGCTTGCTTGTGGTCACATGAGCGCATGTAAGCAACCCCGAAGACGAAGCATGTACTCCACATCATCACTGTTGTGGTAACACCTGACGGCAGGCTCCTTACATAATGTGGCCCAAGTTTAAGTGTGTCTTTAGGTACAATATCTTTAACCCCTACGTCTCACACTTTTAGTTGAAATCTAATTAAAGCCATACTAAAGACACTGATAGCATTAGGGCTAAAGTCCTATTTGCTCTATATCTCTACCTCGGACGTGACGCACGAGCCGGCTCAAAAAAACCACACAGGTCACGGTCAGGCTGCATTTTTTTAAACGGGCAAATCCCAGTTTAGTTCAATTAGTTTAATTTGGTCAGTCATCTCCGGAATTGGTGCAAATCAAATTGTTAGCCTGTAAAGATAGATGTGTCTTTAGCTCTGTGTGTATGAGAGAGAGTGATAGAGAGAGAGGAAGAAAAAGAAAGAGAGAGAGAGAGAAATGGTTGCTGTCCATGGTGCTGATACACAAGTAAGAATGGTTGGATGTCTTGACTAGCTCATTAGTGATGTTTGCTAAGGTAAACATCAATTTGAACATTTCTTGTACTTTGCTCATTCTTTCATACAGGCATTTGAACAAAGCCCTGACCCTACAGCAAGTGTTTGGCACATAAGTGGCCCAAACCCTTGCCACATAACTCCCACACTATTTGTGCTCCAGAAATGAATAGTACCAAAACTTGTGCAACTTGAGCGGTGGGTATTTACTGTAAAGAAAGGTTTTCATCTGACGGACAATGAAACTGGTTAAAAATAACTAAAGAATCTTGCGCCGAAGGACACATATTTAGTGAGTTGAATATCAAAAAGTCTTGGGGTGGGCTGTAAGGACATTAAGCAACCACCCACGACATCCAAGTGACCGCATAATCGGCCGATCACACAGAACAAGCTTTTAAAAGTTAATAACGTGAGGTGTACTTTAAAAAAGAGCATTGTGCTGCGTTTGTTTTTTATATTGCTAGCTTACCACCGATGCATCTGTCCTGTCAATCAAATATTGAAGCTTGAGCACTCTTGAAACTCTCGGACGCTTTACTGTCCAGAGTTGACTTTTTTCAACTTCAGGGGCTCAGTGCGCTTCTGCAAAACGCGTGATGCGGTAGGAGGCTAAAACGCTCACATAAACAGCATGCATAATGCTCCGTGCCCATCGACAACCATTCAAAAAAGGCGCCTCCCTCTGCCATAAACACATTCTGTGTGTACCGCTCCTAACAATGCACTAAAAACCACCATTAGCACCCTAGAAAGGAACAGCAACTTTTGCAAGACAAACATCATTCACATTTTCAGAGAACAGCAAGCATTTATTTAATACTGTATATTCGGTCTGTTTCTCTCTCAGCCTCTGAGCCCAATCTGAAGGTACGTTCCCGGTTAAAACAAAAGGTGGCAGAGAGAAGAAGTAGCCCATTGCTCAGGCGGAAAGATGGAACTGTGATCAGCACCTTCAAAAAACGAGCCATCGAGATCTCAGGTAAGCAGTTTGTGTGAGTGCAAAACCCTCTTGTGTATTATTCAGTGCCTCTGCACATGGGTTGGAAAGGTGAAGATGTTTGGAATCATACACAGCTTTGCAAAAGAGTTCATTTGGATTAGATGGTTAAATTATTCCAAAATAATAAAACACTGATGTCATTCTGAGTTAAAAAAGATCTTTCAATGTCAACCCTGTTACCGTGATTTTATGTAGTTAACAACTGCGAACTCAAGAAGACATTTCCTAACCACTTGTCAAACTCAACTTAACCTGCCGACTCTGTTAACTTGCTGTAGTTAAATCTTATCCCAGTATGTATAACACTTTAGCTTGGCTCAGAGTCTTGCATGCGGGTGGGTGAACCACTAATATTAGGGTCAGTGACAAAAACAGTTTGGCAAGATACGAAATTCAAAAATCTTTTTAAACAAATTGTTTTAAAAGCACGCATCAGGTTTATTTCAATGCACAGTGTATTTATGTTAACAAAAAATTACATTTGCACCATTTTAATGAAAGTTAAGACTGAATGGACCTGAAAATGTCAAATGGTGTTACCGCCAGTTGCGCCAAAGAATGAAAAATATTACATATTTTATCCACCTTGATTGCATGTAAAAGTAATCATAAAAAAAATCATTTAAAAAAATCATTTTATTTGTTATTTCTAAATGTAAATTTCAGAGGCGGACACTACTTAAGTATTTTTACTTCCTACATAGAAGTAAATTTTTAAGTATTCGTATTTTATCAGTTTTTTTCTTTGAAAAACATACATTGAGAAGCATATCATAATTTTTACTCCACTACATCTACATTTCATGATTTCAAGTTTTTGGTTTATATTTAATATTTAAGTCCCTTAAACATCTAGTATTTTTTTTTCTTTTTTTTTTTTTAGAAAAGTAACAGAACACAATTTTTATGTAATTAGGTATTAATTCAATTTTAATATGAAATATAAAAGGAATACACAGTATGAAATTTTTTTTGTAAAGTATTTTTTTCCTAAGGCAAACACTCTGATAATGCACAGATGCTTGGAAAATTTACTTAAAATACTCAAGTAGTGTCCGCCTCTGGTAAATTTTAATGCGTTTTTGTAATATTTGTCCTGACGTTCTGAAAACAGCTCTGTTTTCTTAATAATCTTTGACAAATGATGTAAAAATTTATGTAAAAAAAAATCATATTACACTAAACTAGATGATTATATTTTATTCCACATTTTTTATGAATATATTTATATTTTCATTTAAAAAAATACTAGTTACACCAATTGACACAGACCGGTTAGGGGTTGTGTACACCAAAACTTTTACGCCCGCGGCCGGCGCATGTTTTCAATTGTTTCCAATGGAAGCTCTGCGTTTTTCAAATAAGCCAGCCGCAAGCGGGTTTTTTCCGCGCTGAAAACCGGCGCTCGGCGGTTTTTCCGCGCTCGGCGCTGAGCGTCGAAAGTTGAAAGAGATTCAACTTTGGGAGAAAAGCTCCGCTCGTCAATGTCAGTTCTCACACGGCTGCCCAATCACAGTGGAGCAGGGGCGGGACATTACCACAGCAACCAACCGGCTCGCAGCTGAAGTATCACAGCTATCAAAGCGCTCAGCTGATGAAAGCTGGCACTCAGCTGAAAAACAGCTGGCATTCGGCGTCCTCAAGGCGTTTTCAGACGCGTTTAAAAGTTTTGGTGTACACAGCCCCTTACACCACATTGACATTTTTGCAATTATCCCCCAAATATTCTTTCAAAATTAAATAATACCAAACATTTTAGACTTGGTTCTCAAAAAAGAAAATGTATGCAGGTAATCTGCAAATTTATTGGAAATGTTAACCCTTTTACATTTAATTGAACCATATGGACAAAAAAATAATTAACGTTACGCCATTGACCCATTTGCGGGTCGGAAAATCTATAATCCAAGACCATTTTGATTCAATTCGGTTTTTAAACTGTCCTCTGCTTATTTTTGTTTCTTGATTCGTGAGTGTGGTTTGGGTAAATGGGTCGTAGGGTACAAAATGAAATGAATGCTGCTGTCAGATAACAGGTCGGATATTCTGTTAAGTACTGCGAGTGTGGGTTTATCAAACTGGGTTGAATCCTAAAGAACATGATATACCAAGTCAACAGAAAAGTCTCTGACCCACTATAATGACCTGCTATATTTTGTAATGATCCAGCAAAAATGTGTTTGTGTATGTTTTTAGTGTCCTCTATGTGCAGCAGTGCTCCTGGCTCAGGGCCCAGTTCTCCAAACAGCTCTAACAGTGCCATTGCTGAAAACGGTTCGAGTGGCTCTGTCCCAAACATCCACGCTGAGGTGAGAGACTCAAACCCCCCCCCCCCACACACACACTGCTTTCGCTCTTCCCTCGCTTCTCAATAGGCGAATATGAAAAAAGACAAAAAAATGGCTTCACCTAGATAATGACACTGTTTCTATGGAAACAATGTATCGTATGGTGCATTTCAATGGCCTGGGCTAATATCAGTATGCTAATCCCTAAAACACACGTGTGGGGAGTCGAGTGGTTATAGTGGTTGGCTGGTGTCTGATGGTACAGTATGGTTTTGGGGGGATTTGTGGCTCTCTAGGCTTTGGAATGGACATAGCTCCTCAGGATGCCTAGCAGTGAGCCGTCTTAGGGCTTGAAGACCTTGACCTTGCCGAAAAGAAAAGTGTGTGGGAGATTGAGAAAGTCTGTATTTGGATGTGTCACATAGGGTCTGAAGCTGTAGGGAAGAACACTGGATTTGGTGTTTGATTTTGGATGGTTATGAAACAAGATGGAGGGTGGATGTGGTGCCACAATAGAAACCATTTTTTTTTTCATTTGTTGTGTCCAAATAAAAACTTATAATTAAGTGAGATAAAAGTACTTTTCATTTAATTTTATTTAAAAACATTTAAACAATTAACTAATTTAAACGCCATTTCACTAAGCACCATGTTACTACATTGCATTAGCATCTTTTTGAAGTGTGCAAATTTGATCACATGCTTATGCTTTTGACGTGGTACTTCGGAGGTGATATTGCTGAAATTAGTTCAACCGACATTACAATCAAAAGGGAAAAAGTGTCAGTTGATCTCATCAGGCAGTGAAAAACCTCAGAATGCTTCCATTGAATGTGTGACGATGGTGGTGATGTAAGTAGGGTCTCATTAGTGCCGTCCAGTATGTACCACTCCCCAAAAATAGTCTTAGATCATTATTCCAAAGCCTCGGTAGCCTAGCAATACAACCTTAGGAGAAGTGATGGATAAATGCGAGGGTGAATGGTATGCTGACATCATCGCCGCTGCAGGTAATGTGCTCTGCCGACAAATTATACTTTTTATTCTTTCTTTCTCTTTTCTTAGCATAACCCTTTGAGTCAGTGTGAGAATGACGTGGCTCAATGAACAACTCTTATTGAGAAGCTTAAATTGGGTCTTTGGGGATGCATAAATGTTGCCTCGTAAAGCAGATCCATTCATTTTGGCTGTTAGAATGGCCACACTCCAAGTCTAGGGTCAGATGATGGCATTACCAGCACACAGACGCAGCACCTTGTTCCTTACTGAGCTCCCCATTGAGGCTTTCACTTTTGTAATTAGGAAATAATAAATGCAAACCCTGATTGTTTTAGCTTTGTTTTGTTAACTGAGCCGAAACCCTTACATTGGCCCCAGGAGTGGCATCATCAAGCCCCCAATGGCCTCTAAATGTCTTTCTGAACAGGGTTATTTTGAACAGAAATGGATGCAATTACTTGTCTTATTGGACCAGCACTGTATTAATAAAGTAGTGGGTCATGTACATGTGTTTTATACCTTGTTAAATGTCCATGCTGTAATCAACTTCTTGCTTAAATGTCGCATAGGTAATATCATCTAGCTGACTATAGGTAGGGCTTTGCTGCAATTGGGAGGGTAATTTGTGATTGCCGAGTGCTCTTGGAAGAATACTCAGTATTTAATAACATGTACCAGCTTAATTGGTAAAGAATTGCAGTTAATTGAAAAGTTTAAGGGTTCAATCCCAAGAATTATTCTTCTGCGTAGGACCTACGTTGTTGCCTCTATGCCAGGGGTGTCCAAGCTCGGTTGGTGTTCTGCAGAGTTTAGCTCCATCCCTAATCAAACACACCTGAAGCAGCTAATTAAAGTCTTACTAAGCATACTAGAAACTTCCAGGCAGGTGTGTTGAGGCTCTCCAGCAACAAGTTTGGGCACCTCTGCTCTACGCCATAGACTACGAGTTGGTTTTCAGTTTTACTTCTGCGTCGTTGTTTGCGCCGGCATACAGATCACTAGTAGGCAATGTCCACAGGCATGTTATTACAAAGGCAAAGTCAAAGAAGCAGCTTGTTGTGTACATTGTTGGATCAGCGGTGATGGAGATAAATAGACGTTGACTTAAATATCACTCCACAACTTGGCGTATCTAACAGGAGCAGTTCTAGCGGACCAACACAGCGTCTATGGTCCACGTAAAACTGATGCGTATTTACAGTTTTGAAGAGGTGTGGTCCTGCGCGCAACTTTAAATCGCCCTTTATATTAACATGTGACCGGGCCAGCAAAAAATAATTGTCTTCTTAGTGGTATTCATTAAATCTCAAATACAGGCAATCCATTCTCTCACATTCCCCGTCACAAATAAAACTTAGCAAAGAAGAAGGATTTGAGACTGAAACTGTGTCTGGGAAACCTTCCCTACATAAAAGTTTCTTTAAGTTTTGCTCTCTAAAGCGTGCACTTTGTTTGTCCTGTGGGACTCACGTCTTTTTCTCTGTCTTTTGGCAGCAGTTACGTTCTCTGCATCAGTCTTTGACTGGAGATGGGACGCCAAGCCCTCTGAGCCTCTATACCTCTCCATCTCTGCCCAACATCTCTCTGGGACTTCCTGCCAACGCACACATCACAGTGAGTTTCCTCCGCAGAGGGTTTTTTTGTTTTAGGTTTAACAGAATTAGGTTAACTTACTCTCATGATATTACAGAAAAACAATCAAGTTTCCCCTGAACTATCTCCTCCTTTTCAGGCTCCACAGAAACTCAGTGCCCAGCAGGAGGCAGAGCGACAGACCATCCAGAGCTTGCGTCAAGGTGGGACACTGACCGGGAAGTTCATCAGCACATCATCCCTGCCGGCGTGCCTTCCCACAGGGGCGGCCCACGATACCGAGCCCCCTAATAGCCACAGTAGCCATTCCTCGCTGCTCCAGCATGTCTTGCTGTTGGAGCAGGCACGTCAACAGAGTGCGCTTCTCGCAGGTATATGCTTTATGCAGCTGCAGCTTAAAAATTGCAAGCTTTCTGGAATGTCTAAATAAAGTGTAAACTCTCTACTTTCATCCCACAGTTCCCATATATGGACAGTCTCCGCTGGTAACCGGCGAGCGGGTGTCCAACAGCATGCGCACAGTGAATAAGCTGCCTAGGCACCGGCCGCTAAGCCGCACGCAGTCGGCACCTCTGCCGCAAACTCCGCAGGCCCTGCAGCAGCTTGTAATGCAACAACAACACCAGCACTTCCTAGAGAAACAGAAGCACTACCAGCTAAATAAGGTAGAGGGCACTGTGACGGGACGTTTGGGCCAGTCCTGTTTCGGAAAATGTACTAACTAGCCCCAACTTTCCTCAGATCTTCTCCAAAGGGGCGGAGCTTCCAAGACAGCCTCCCACCCACCCGGAAGAGACGGAGGAGGAGCTCACGGAAACTACGGAGATGCAGGAGGAGCGAGGGGAGGGCCCCAATCGTATTAGAGAGGGGCTGCAAAAGGACAGCTCTGGTGAGACCACACCCCCTTCTGAACGCATAATCACGTTAAAGGGAGAGAGCACAGAAAGTGACTTGGAGGAAGACGATGACGAAGACGAAGCAATTGAACTGAGGGAATGCGACGAAGAGGGCGCCCCTTATGGCCAGGTGAGATATTGCCATATTAAACATATCGCTTCTGAGTTGCGTGAAAGGTTTAATAAGCGTGTACTCCATTTCGATCATGAAAAATTTGCAGTGACTGCATGTGAGTCATACCGCAAAACTGTTTTAGGTGCGTATGGCCTCTGCAGCAACCTTCTGCTACTTTTGAGATCCATCCATAGTCTTTCCGAAGATTCTGTCGCCACCCTTCTCGAGAGTTTAAGTGCGTAGGCAAGTAGATAATGAGTGTTGGGACATTCGTGCGTGGGCTTGGTGACTGTAGATCGAGGGGTTCCCTCTCAACAAAAACGATTGGAGCATTCCCCCCCCCTGAAAAGGAGGGAATATAGAGGAAGATTGCTCTTTTCTCTGCCTCCCACGTGTGACTCACCACTGGATGCAGGAGGGGAAAATTAGATATAAATGGCTCATGGATCGGAAGACATTGCAATGTATACATGTCACTCTTAAAATTGGCTTTTGGATTAGGCTTGAAGCTCCTTGTGCAGAATTTTAGCTTTGCATCACTTATGGTTGCTCATATTTAGTCGATATACTATAAATTAAATTGGCATTTTAAATTGGCATCGCTGTACCATTGTATTGCATTAGTAGTTTAAGAGCTCTGCAATACTGTCGTTTATGAATTTTAATAATCTTACAGTACCATAATATGTATTACTGTCACTATACCATGGTAACATTTTCGGTTCAGTTTTATAGCCTATAAACACATTATCCTTAGTTGTCGGTTTGTTTCCCATGGATTTAAATGCGTATGTAATGACGCCACCCTTGTAATGATTCACACAGTTACGTATTCAAAAGCCGTATATTTGCATCCAAGGCAGTTTCATTCCAAAAAAGCTTATTTTGATTTTAGCACAGATCCCCTAAACTCACATTCGTGAGAGAGGGAGGAAGGAAAGCGAGTGAATGAGCGAAAGTGAATGAGAGAGAGAGAATCAACATCCTCCTCCTCCTCAAGCTCTCTCAGCCCGCAATCATTGAGAAAAAAAACCATTTCAAAAGATCACGGCATTAAAATTCAGACAGCATCCCACCCGCGCCGCAGCACGCACACACATATCTACACACACACTCCCCCGTGAATGGACCGTCTCTGACTCATCTCTCCTCGGTGATTCATCCCCTCCTTCAGACCCCGCCCGCCTTCGCTGCCCCGCACTTCACACCCAATCACAGCCCACCTGGGTGACGTGACACGCCGCAGTGTTTATGTGTGTCTGTGATATGGAGTGACACGTTGAGCCATTGAACCTGCGATATCCGAAAGATTCGGTCAGACGGCGCAGACCTCGCAGCTCGTTTCTTATTAAAACACCCCAACCTACATCCTTACACACGCTCGGAGTGTGTGTGAATGCCTTCGCTTGTCTGCCCTGGTGTCCTGAATACAAATTGAGCTCCCATCACCTGCCATAGTGAGAGAGAGACAGAAATGCGGCATGGCTTTGGTGTCTTGAATGAATAAGAGGGAGTTGGCGAGAACGGGGGATTGTGGGTATATGTGTGTGTGCGCGCGTGTTGGCAAACCTTCAGCCTCAAGGTTTCGTGCAAAAAATGTGTCCCTCCTGCTTAAAAAAAATCCTTCGTCAGATGTGTTTCCATTGCACGTTGTACTGCATCAGCCACCGTCTCTGAAGCCTCTTTCGCTCATCTGATGTAAAGCAGACTCGGGCTGTTTACTGCAGGGGACTCTAAAGCAAAGGTTTTTGTGAGATGGTCCAGATGTTCCTCACAAGCATGCATATACAATCACACACTGTTCCTGGCAATAGATGATGTCTGATACACCTAAGCTGCTGGATTTAAAATAAGACATTTTATACATCAGATGTCATAAGCTGTTGTGCTGTTAAGTAAGTGATGTGACTGTTATCTGCATTCCTGATTCACCATGTTCGCTGAAACTGCTCTTAAAAAAAATGAAATTAAAATTCATAAACCTTCACACTGAATATAAATGTATGTCATTTGGATTCAGTTATAATTATGAATGATTATTTCATGAAATTATTATTGCATTAAATATTATTGCATTGTGTAATAATATTACAGTAACTGAATCCCAAAATTAAATCTAATATTCAACTGAACAAAAGAGAAGTTGATGTTGAATTAAACTGAAGCAGTCTCAACTGAATTAAACTGAACAATTAAGAACTTGATCAGAATTAAACTGAAGTGTTCTGAACTGAATTAATATAAACAAACAGAACTTGATCTGAATTAAACTAAAGTTGTCTGAACTGATTGAATCTTAACAAACTGAACTTGATTTGAATTTAAAGCAACACTATGTAGTTTCCATGTAAAAATGACCTACAGCTCCCCCATGTGATTGAAAAGCGCAACAGTGCCTGGTATCAGACACTCTTCTGCAGACAGGGGGAGGGGTGGGGCTGTGTTTCCTACCCTCCACCGCCACTTTCAGAGTGTGCTTGTAGCAGCTAGGAGGCTGCTCAGGTTGCAGCAACAGTACAATTTGTCCAGTTAAAAGTTGTTCTATCACTAAAATAATTTTAGAGACATTATTTAAAGGTAAAAAAAAACTACATAGTGTTGCTTTAACTGAAGTGGTCTGAACTGAATTAATCTGAACAAACAGAACTTGAACTGAATTAAACTCAAGTGGTCTGAAAAACTAAATGAATCTGAACAAACAGAACTTGAACTGAATTAAACTGAAGTAGTCTGAACTGATTTAATCTTAACAAACAGAACTTGATCTGAATTAAACTGAAGTGATCTAAAAAACTAAATTAATCTGAACGAACAGAACTTGATCTGAATTAAACTGAAGTGATCTGAAGTGATTTAATCTTAACAAACAGAACTTGATTTGAATTAAACTGAAGTGGTCTAAACTGAATTAATCTGAACAAACAGAACTTGATCTGAATTAAACTCAAGTGATCTGAACTGAATTAATCTAAACAAATGAGAACTTGATCTGAAGTGGTCTGAACTGAATTAATTTGAACAAACAGAACTTGAACTGAATTAAACTAAAGTGATCTGAACTGAATTGATCTAAACAAATGAGAACTTGATCTGTATTAAACTCAAGTGATCTGAACTGAATTAATCTGAACAAACAGAACTTGATCTGAATTAAACTAAAGTTGTCTGAACTGATTTAATCTAAACAAACAGAACTTGATCTGAATTAAACTGAAGTGATCTGAATTGTGTTCCTTCCGTAGTATTTGGACCAGCACGTGCAGCAACTGAATGTGTTCCAGGCATCTTTGTCCATCACAGGAATGCCCCACAGACCCCTGGGAAGGGCGCAGTCATCCCCTGTCACGTCTAGTCTTAAAGGAGCACCCATTAGTGAGCCGCCAATCAAACATCTCTTTACGACAGGTATGCCAGGCAGCGGTCAATCAATCAAACTGTAAAATTAATCTGACTGTTACCTACATTTACATGTATGCATTTGGCAGACACTTTTCCTGAGCCCCTTACAGTGCATTCATGTTATACATGTGTGTTACCAATTCAGCCATTATAAATATTTTATTCGGACTAATACTTTATACCTTTTCATTTTCACAGGGCTTGTATACGACACCTTCATGCTTAAGCATCAGTGCATGTGCGGGAACACAAACATCCACCCCGAACACGCCGGCCGCATTCAGAGCGTTTGGTCCAGGCTACAGGAAACGGGCCTGCTGGGTCGCTGTGAGGTGAGTACTCCACCTGCTGGCGGGGTGAAGGAAAACCAGGCTAAAATTAACAGCGCAATCTGCAGGAAGCTCAGCAGTTAACACTTAGCAGGTGGCCTTTTGGAGTACACCTTTTGACTAGCATGTTTTATTACGTAACATTCATTATTATGAGTCAATAGCACATATGTTCTGGTATGTCATCCACGTTTCACTTAAATAATGAGGTTAGTCATACGATTTAATGGCTTTCTTTTTACATCTTTTCAAGTACACCATTGAAACATGTTTCAAAACTCCTCTTTCACACTTACTAGATATGTATTAATGTGATTCAAATGTTTTTCCTCTTTGTCCGCAGAGGATCAGAGGAAGAAAGGCCACGTTAGACGAAATCCAAACAGTGCACTCTGAGTACCACACGCTTCTCTACGGCACTAGCCCCCTGAACAGACAAAAACTGGATAGCAAGAAGCTTTTAGGTGGGTTTTGAAGCTCTCAGCTGTTAAACATGTTTTTGCGGTGTAATGTCACGATTTAAGTCCTCAGTCCACATTTCCGGTTTGAAGCGTTGCTTAAGCAAACCTCCTCTGACAGACGCCTGGACATTTTTATGTCCTAGACATTTGCCCACCCTCGCTTCTGAGTCACCAGCAGAGTCTGTGTATGTGTGTGTGTGTGCGTGTGTGAGGGCGAGAAGGTTCAGTTGCGGACAGAGTTGTCGTTCGCCATATTTCCTCCACCTCCACTTTTCCACAAGACTCACTTTGTTGGATGTGAAGAACGTTTTGACCTTGGACGATCTTTGTTGAGCAGCGAGACAGATGATGGTCGCGTCACCGCCGAGACTGAATTAGCATAACCGATTATGTAATTACCTAAATAGATGATAAGGTGTGAACAACAGATGTGAGCCTAAACATAACACTGTGGAAATTTAACACCTACGAATAGACTTTTAATTTTACTGTTTTTTTCTCTGTGTATAGGTCCAATAAGTCAGAAAATGTACGCTGTTTTGCCCTGTGGAGGCATTGGGGTGAGTTAAGCCCAGTCATCTTTCCATCCAGCTCACCTTTTAGACAAGACAAGGAAGTATTTGGGTCTATGGGAACACAGATACTAATCAAAATGAATAAATTGAATAAACTTTAAGTAACACTGGAGAAAAGCGAATGCCAAATGCATTTATGTAAATGAATTGGCTCTGCAAAACATGTAGCTTATATAATATACATTAAAATCAAAACCGAATATTCAGTGTGAAATAATGTAGGTGGGACTTTATTTGGATTTGACTGGATTGTAAAAAAATTGAATTTTAAAGTAAGATCATGAGTTGAAAATGGTTTATAATGTAATCTGAATATATAGATATAATTGTAGCAGACATAATAATAATATGTAACATTTTATATAATGTGTGCACATTACTTGTAATAAGTAAATAGGGTTTCATTTTGATAATTTTTTGACATGTGCCCTGTAGGTGGATAGTGACACCGTGTGGAATGAGATGCATTCATCAGGTGCCGTGCGAATGGCAGTGGGCTGCGTCATCGAGCTGGCTTTTAAAGTAGCTGCCGGGGAACTAAAGGTGTATATTATTTATTTATTTTATGGCATTTAAAATATGAATTTCTTGTTTTTTAACAAAATGTTTGTGCCTTTTTAACTTTTGTTTTCTGATTGGCAGAATGGTTTTGCAGTGGTCCGTCCTCCAGGTCACCATGCTGAAGAATCTACTGCCATGTAAGTTTCACTATTTAGGAGCCCTGTAACTTCAAATTGGCAACCCCTGGATTTTCCTTTTCTTTTCCATGGCTTTCTGTTTTGTTTTTTCTTCAATGTTGCATTATTGTTTTCACCTATGTTTTACAAGTATGTTTATTATAATAATAAATAAATAAATAATAAAAAAAAGCTTCAAATTGGCTTTGGACAAGTTATAAGGGTCAATTTTTTTAAATTGAGATTTATTATCTGATAGCTGAATGAATAGGACAATATTTGACCGAGATACAACTATTTGAAAATCTGAGGGTGCAAACAATTCAAAATATAAAGAAAATCACTTCTAAAGTTGTCCAGATTAAGTCCTTAGAAACATATATTACTAATGATAAATACATTTTTTATATATTTACAGTAGGAATGATTTTTACAAAAATGATCTTTACTAGGGATGTATAACGATTATTTGCGATTAATCCAAAGAAGATTAAACGTTTTTGTTTACATCATATATGTGTGTAAACTGTGTATAATAATTATGTATATATAAATATGCACACATGCATGTATAATTTTAAGGAAAAATATATATTTATATATTAAGTATTTATATATAATATAAATTATACATAAATATACAAATGTACATGTAAACATTTCTTAAATATATACATGCATGTGTGTGCATTTATCTATGCAAAGTTATCACACACATATATGAACTTTTATTCTGTAGATTCGCGATTAATCGTTATGCATCTCTAATCTTTACGTAATATCCTAAAGGTTTTAGGCATTAAAAATGTATCATCTTGACCCATACAATGTATTTTTTGGCTATTTCTACAAATATACCCGTTCGAGTTATGACTGGTTTTGTGGTCCAGGGTCACAAATGTTAGTTTATGTATATTGAGTTTGTTTCTATCACATAATTTTGATTTAAAAAAATCTGCAAAGCTTATAGATTGCGTTTCATTTGGATTAAAGTGCATGAGCATACGACAGTAAAGGACTTTGACTGAAACAATACCAAAAAGTTCTGATGTTCATCGTGAGATCCTTAATGTCTCTGTGTCTATCTGCAGGGGTTTCTGTTTTTTCAACTCCGTGGCCATCACTGCCAAACTCCTTCAGCAGAAACTCGGAGTGGGCAAGATCTTGATCGTGGACTGGGTGAGTTTTGTGCAAGATACACAAATGTCTGTCATGTGACACCTCACATTTAATAACCATATTATTGTTCTGATTCAATTTATTGTCATTTTCGATGATTGTGGAAAGAAAAATCTTTTCTAAATTCCATTTTGAATATTCGATCATATGATGATGTGTTTTGACATGCTTTTCTACATTGTAAATATTTTATCACATAGGATATTCATCATGGAAACGGAACCCAGCAGGCATTTTATAATGACCCAAATGTCCTGTACATTTCCCTGCACCGTTATGACGATGGCAACTTTTTCCCAGGAAGCGGCGCTCCTGAAGAGGTGACAGTTTTAGCTGTACTACATTAAAAATTTTTGAAAGATGAATCGTTTATATTTTTTAACTGTTTCTTTGGATTTTCTGTAGGTGGGTGTGGGCCCAGGAGTTGGCTTTAATGTCAACATCGCCTGGACAGGTGGAGTGGAGCCACCTATGGGTGATGTGGAGTATTTAACAGCATTCAGGTAAGGACAAGTCTTTTGTCTTGATTTTTTTTATTTAAACTATGATAAAAAAAATTCCTTAGGAAAAATGTCAAACTTGTAAATGATAGGTTTCCTGTCCTGTGTTCCTATAGGACTGTTGTGATGCCAATAGCTAATGAGTTCTCCCCAGATGTGGTGCTGGTGTCTGCAGGATTTGATGCTGTGGAGGGCCACCAGTCTCCTTTGGGTGGATACAACGTCACCGCCAAATGTAATTTGATGTGCTGTTTTACTGTACTTTACTATTTGTGTTACCTGATTTCTTTGATGGTTTACATTATACAAATGTTCTCAAAATGTAGTCAGTTTATTGTATTAAACCATTTAGACTCAGTGTACATACTGCGTTCTGATAGACCATTTTGTTATTTAGTTTATGTCATTGCCTGGCAGTGTTGGACATATTATTATTATAGTTACTAGTTACTTCTCACAAATAGTTACTGAGTTAGTGAGATCAATTATAGTAACGCGCAGCATTTTATTGTCACTTACGACAATGGCGTTGTAAGGGGGAAACAGTAATTGGTTTGATTACCCGTTGATATAAAAGCAACGCCGTTAGTAACGTCATTTATTTATAATGCCGTTTTTCCATCACTGTTGTCTGGTACCATTATAGTTTGCCTGGTACCTATAGTGTTTATAGTTCATGAATTACTCAGCATGCTCTTGGCACTTTGTGTAGGTTTCGGCCATCTCACTAAGCAGTTGATGAAGCTGGCCGGCGGCCGTGTGGTTTTGGCACTGGAGGGAGGTCATGACCTTACTGCCATCTGTGACGCATCCGAATCCTGTGTTGCTGCACTGCTGGGAGATGAGGTGCCTGTCAAATGTTCACACCCATGCAAGCAGCACATATCGGATAGATCCAAATTTATACGTATTCTACTGCTTGAATTATTTTAATAAATGCACCAGTTATGGTGTTTGCTAAAATAAACATGAATTTGTACATGGCAGATTCAGCATGCACTATATGCAGTATGCATACAAAGTATTTTTTGAAGATTCTGTTTTACTTTAATAAAAAAATTACAGGGGTTTATAATAAGTGATCCTGTCTGTAAAATCCAGCTAAAGTTTCATAATCAAATTTTGAAACATCAAAAAGCATTCAATTTTTAATCGCGATTAATCTATAGCAGAAAAAAAGTTTTTGTTTACATCATATATGTGTGTGAACTGTGTATAATAATTATGTATATATATAAATATGCACACATGCATGTATAATGTTAAGAAAAAATATATATTTAAATATTAAGTATTTATATTTATATATAATATAAATTATACATAAATATACAAATGTCCACATGTAAATATTTCTTAAATATATACATGCATGTGTGTGCATTTATCTATACAAAGTTCACACACACATATATGATGTAAACAAAACTTTTTTTCTGCTATAGATCAATCACGATTTTTGCTAAAATTAAGGTTATATTTTCACAGAATATTCTTTACATTATGTAAGATTTTATGAAGAAAACAGTAAATCACTTTAACGTGGTCTTCATAGACTGGAAAGGGTCACAAATATAAAAAAAAATGATGAATAGCACTGTTAAAGTTGCCTAGATTAGTCGTGTGATTAACCAATCAGAATGAGTTATTCCAGGAAGTCATGTTAACTGTGTTTCTGTGTCTGTTGCAGTTGGATGCTTTACCACTGACAGTGCTTCAACAGAAACCGTGTCCAAAAGCCACAGCCTCTCTGGAGAAAGTCATTGAGATACAAAGTAAGAATATGTTTATTTGACATTTTTATGTTAACTCACATAGTAAACAGTGTAGTGCCTTGAATATCTATTGTTGTATTAAGCCTTGGGTATAGTCGAACGCACAGCCTTGCAAAGCATAGTTCTTTTGACTCTTAAAGGATTAGTCCATTTTCTTAAAAATAAAATCCAGATAATTTACTCACCACCGTGTCATCCAAAATGTTGATGTCTTTCTTTGTTCAGTCGAGAAGAAATTATGTTTTTTCAGGAAAACATTCCAGGATTTTTCTCATTTTAATGGACTTTAATGGACCCCAACACTTAACACTTAACTCTAGTCTTAACAGTTTTTTTCAATGGAGTTTCAAAGGACTCTAAATGATCCCAAACGAGGCATACAGGTCTTATCTAGTGAAACGATTGTCATTTTTGACAAGAAAAATAAAAATATGCACTTTTAAACCACAACTTCTCGTCTATCTCCGGTCCTGTGATGCGCCAGCACGACCTCACGCAATTGCGTAATGCCGTTGAAAGGTCACGTGTTACATATATGAAACGCACATTTGCAAACCATTTTAAACAATAAACTGACACAAAGATATTAATTAGTATCATTCCACATACAACAACATCGGAACGGTCCTCTTTCTCCACACTTGTAAACACTGGGGCGTAGTTTTGCATTCGGCATCCATGACCTCTTGACGTGATGACGTATTGCGTGAAGTCGCGCTGGCGCGTCACAGGACCGGAGATAGACGAGAAGTTGTGGTTTAAAAGTGCATAAAACCCGTATGCCTCTTTGGGATCATTTAGAGTCCTTTGAAACTCAATTAACAATTTTATACTGCATTAAAACTGTAACGTGTTGGGGTCCATTAAAGTCCATTAAAATGAAAAAAATCCTGGAATTTCTTCTCGATTGAACAAAGAAAAAAAATCAACATTTTGGATGACATGGTGGTGAGTAAATTATCTGGAATTTTTTTTAAGAAAATGGACTAATCCTTTAACACGTGCAATGATGAATTTGCAATAACTCTCGTGGCCTACATACTCCTGTACACACATGCATGACCTACACGTTCTGTATGCAGGGTTTAAAAAATTCCAGCGATGCTCGTACAGTATGCACGCACTCTTCGAAAATTATGTATGCGGACCCACGCATACGCGTAAAATTTTAACCATACTTCGGGCTTTACTTAAATGTGAATGCTAAACAAAAGGACTGATTTTCTTTTTTAAATTTCTTTTTTGTGTGTAGGTAAGCACTGGACATCTCTGCAGAGGTTAGCTCCTACTGTGGGCCAGTCTCTACTGGAGGCTCAGAGGAGAGAAAAGGACGAGGCGGACACTTTGACTGCCATGGCTTCTCTTACTGTGGACAATGATCAGATCGCCACTACAGAAACAAGCAGCAGGTACTGCACCTCAATTTTGACCCTGCAGGACAAAACCTTTCTTAACTCTTTCCCCGCCATTGACGAGATATCTCGTCAATAAAGAGAAAACGCTTCCCCGCCAATGAAGAGATTTTCCGTCTTTCCGCAATACTGCTATTATCCACCAGGTGGCGCCCTTCCGCAACTTTTTAAAACCGGAAGTATTGCCCTATGGCAAGCTGCTGCATGTCCGTGTCTGTTTAAAGATCGCTCTGAATGGGATCTCTATGAAAAGTCCGTCATAAAAATGGAATTATCTCTGCTTTTTGCTCAAAATATGGTGTTTTTGCAAAAACCTACCCATATTCAAAAGCTGATTGCAAAAGAACCACTAAAGGTAGGATGAAACGGTTTTTTTTTTGTTTGAAAGCAGAGGGTCTGTTCTTTCATTTGTTATATTGTATGTTTATATATTTAAAGAAGAACATTTTCTGGAAGACATTAAACTTTGGTGAAAATCATGAAAAACGCTGGCGCTGGCTGGCAACTTTTTTTAAAAACGCTGGCGGTGAAAGAGTTAAGAAGCACAGGTATATTTGTAGCAATGCATTGTATGGGTCAATATTATAGATTTTTCTTAATGCCAAAGGAAGCGTTTTAATGTTCAATGAAGATAATTTGTAAATTTCCTAACGTAAATGTCAAAAAATTATTTATCATTAGTTATATGTGTTGTTTAGGACTTCATTTGGACAACTTTAAATGTGATTTTATCAGTATTTTAATTTCTTTGCATCCTCAGGTTCCATATTTTTGTCCTATCTGTTACAGCCAATTATACCTTTAATTGAAAGCGTATTTATCAAAATTTCAGATGATGTTTAAATTTCATTTTTTTTAAATTGGTCTTATGTGTCTACCAGGATGGTCTTATACTAGAACAAGAAAAGTAGGACTGTACTGAAATCAGTAGCAAAAAATTGTAAAAACCCAGCTATAATAATTTTTTGTATGAAAATGTTAAGAAAATATGTAAAAATATAACCTTGATATCTTTAAAATTGACTGAGTAAGGTCATGTCAATTATTAAAATCAATGTGAAATCAAAATGTATCTAATCTCGCTATTAATTTATGAGACTGAATTTCACAGACAGGTGACAAATCTCTAAGCCTTTTTGTAAATATTAACCAGTCGTTCCTTTCTCAGGTCAGCAGACGAGCCAATGGAGGAGGAGCCTGTGTTGTAGAAGAGAGAGTACATCACTGCTCCAACCTTCACGTCCACGCCTGCTTGGCATTGGCCACCCTGACGTCACGCCTCATGTTCCTCCTTCAGCTCTTCGATTGGTTCCCTCGGTCCTTCACTCATTTCCAGGTGCTTGACTGACACAGTCCACCCACTGACGATTTTCTGAGGTTAATGCATAGCAAATTGTTGCCGAAAGGGGACAACAGGGCATGATGGGTAATTACAGGACCACTAGAGTGGGGATTGGGCTGCATAAGTCCCTCCCACTCAGAAGTATCCACCTGCTTGTGACCTAAGCCCCTCCCACTTGGAGGTCTCTGGTCTGCAGCCATACGGACTTGGAATAGTGGAGAACCTTTCGAAGAGAGGCCTTGGTTTTATTTTATCCTCATCTCGGACTGGGGATGTAAAGAAGAAACTGCAAAAAGGAAGAGAAGGAGGGGAAGAATAAAACGACAGCACGGGGATGTTGTCAGCTCGGAGGATGGCAAAAAAGCTTTGTTTTCTGTACAAAGTATAAGAAATGTACAAAGTTCCAAAAAAGCCACCAAGCAGCAAAAATACTTCAGCACAAAACACACTCATTCAAAAGAACCCACAGAGGAAATACCCCTTTGTTGTGTTAATACCCCTTCTTTTAAAGACAAGTACACTCGTTTACACTGTACCGTGTCGATTATTTGGTATACTTGATCATCTGTATAGTATCCTGTTATGAAAAGCACACAAACATATGAGAAAATATAAATATATATATATATAACTATAAGCATATATACAGTATGTAATTTAATGTGTACTGTATACACATTTGAACATACACAAAATATAGAAATACTTTATATCCCCCTAATCGAACATTTGTTATCAGCTGTGGTTGTACATAAAAGATCCTATACAGGAATTAAAAGATGATGGTTAGACTTTATCATCATTTTATCCTCAGAGAAACCTTTTTTGGAACATACGGCTTTGCTATAACATAAACACGATACATAAAAATATTATAGCCCATCGGTTTTATGACAGAAGGTGTAAAATACAAGGAACGGACTTTGAAAGCGACTTTCACTGGAGAAGGAGGATAGACATAGCGGTAACGTTTTCACAAAAGACTTTCTTTTCAAGAACTTGGTGCCTTTTCTACTAAGGAAAATATTTCAAACACCAATACTAAACGAATCACAAATCCTCAGACTTAACTTTCATCGATTTGTTTGTTTTTAAACTTGCCTTAATTTTTCAAGAAAAAGACGAATTTTAGCCATGACTTTGGAGAGCACAAAATTATCTTACTTTCTTTCCGCCCCAGTTGCTTTTCGTTTCATTATTTTTTTGCTTTTAGGGATGTACATGTTTTTCATTTTTGCTACGTTTTTTTACATTTATCAAAACGAACGAACGAACGAAAGAAATGTAAAGATTGTTTTATTTCTCAGTCGTGTGCTGTAGATTGGCACATGACGTGATTGTTTGGAACACTGACAGTGTCGTGACCAACTTCTTGATTATTTCTTTAACTTGATTTTTACGTCACCTTCCTTTGTCCATTTTATTTTTATTTTTGGCTCCCCTGCTCCTCATTTACCAACTCTTTTCTTTATTTCCATTGGCGAGAGAGTGTTGGCGGATTTTTATTTTATTAACAACATTTCCTTTTTTTGTACAAAAATGTAAAAGAAAACAAACACGAGTTCTGTATCAGTGTTCATTATGTTATGAGTTATAGTATTCTCTGATAAAGAATGTACAGTTGTGGTACAGATGCTTTCTATATTACCGATAATGTTGAGTTTTTGTCACTGTGTGGTGCATTTGGCATTTTCCTTTATTTTATTTTTTAGAATTTAACAACAAACAGGAATTTATTTTTGTTTTCTGGCAATAAGAGTGACTACCACTTCGTAACACTAAAATGCTCAGCAAAGCCATTGGATAGATATTCATTGTCGTTTGAAGTAACTTAAGATGTGCATAATGTTATTTTGCACCACACTAATAGTATCATTTATCAACTAGTAGCCAAAATCTGGTTAATCTGTTCTGCACTTGTGGTTAAAATGCAATTGCGTTTTATTATCCTGATCAATTATTACATTTTCACTGTGTATACCAGGGGCCTTTCTATATGCTGCATCCTTTGGGCAGCCAAGAAAAACAATTTTGTGTTTTAAAGTCAACACCTTTTAAGGCTTCCCTCCGTTTACGCGTCACTATCTGGTCTGAGAGAGTCCCGTATATAAGAGTTGAATAGCATGTTTTTAATAAGACGCACTATCTTGCACTATTACTGTACTGCAGGTCCGAATCCAACTTCAGTTCTCAGACCCCAATTTTGAGGCATTAGATGCGAAGCGAATTATCTCCGCTAATTTGAATTAAGTGTAAACTCTCTCGTCAACTTCGGCTCTCTGCGTTTTCATTGTGCGTTTTCATTGATGCCCTGTTGTTGAATCGTCACAAATCTGATGCACATTTCTTGACTCTGCTCTTGTTTGATTTATTTATTTGGAGTCAGAAATGACTGCTGAAGGTGGGTTGCGTTGCTTTCGGATCAATGCTCGTCTCATTGTAAATTTATATTAAAAAAACTAGATATCTACATATGTCTGTACTCATAGATGGCCTCAGCCTCTGGGCAATAACTTACATTTTTTATATATTACAAATCACAAAAGTGAGCGACGAAAAATGCCATAAAAACAGTCATCTAGCCATTGGTTGTGATGAAATATTAACAAATTTAAACCGTTTTGCTCTGTGTGTTTCGACACTAACAACATCACCTCCTTTTGTTCATTTTGTCTCTTGTTCATTGTTATTTATCATCATTGTACCAAACTGTTTTCTTAACATCTCTAGTTTGGAGCACACGTGCCCCGATTTCTTCTACAGACGTATGCGTACATCAAAGGGATGTACAGTACGCCTGTCTTTGCATGGTAAAGAACTAAACAGATTGGCTTTTCGGACAGGAATCAAGACCTTGTGAAAAATGGGCTAACGCTAGCCTCTGTACTTAGATACTGTAATATACACTAAGAGACGTTCCCTCTTCTATGTGGCCGTGGCGTGTGCTGTCTGAAACAGGAGCTACTGTGATCAGGTTTTTTAATGTGTGGATGTAAATCACAAACCATTTGTGCATAGTTTTGTATCTTCACCCTATATGGTGTCAAACTGTTTATTGACCGTGCAGTTGGTGGTGAAAGCTTTTTCTGTCTTTCTTTTGATTCCTTTATATCATTTTCTGGATGTTCGGCAGACATACTGGTCTCAGACCTAAACCTTTTCTTTGGGTATGTCGGTTTGAGCAGTACATAAAGAGGGAAAGTGATGTAATACAGTATGATTATTGATTTTATCAAACAGGGCCTCGCGATGGACACCGGGAAACCTCTGTAAAAGATGTGCAAAAGAGATGGACATGGAAGATAGCTTTATTGTCTCTGCCACATATTTTGCTATTCAGTAAATATGTATATTTATTGATTCATATGTTGTGTATATGTAGTGACCTATGATCGTCGAGGTTCAAAGAGTGCTTGTATATTTTTTGACTTTTTGAAAGAGAGGTTGTGTCTCTTCCACTGTCCTTTCATTTCTTTGGCATTCTTACATCACTTGTGATTGGGTGTTTCAATTTGTGGTCTTTAAAACTTAATTTTTTTTTATATCTTTTCTCTCCCTCTCTCTCTCTTACTTGTCTATCTTCTGGTCATATTGATACAGTATGCAGAAGTTCTGAAATTATCAAACCACATTCCCTGATTTATTGTGTTCTTTCAATGCTTTCATGTTGCGACAATACAAAAGTGTGTATACTAACTGCTACACACGTGTATATAGAGTGCATATATGTGTGCACATGTGCAATACACGCTATTTGAGCAATCTATTACTGTGACTATTAATCATTAAACATTGCTGTCCCTTTGAATCCTGTTTGTTTTTTTAACTTTCTTAAAAATTATTTATTTAAAAAACTTAATGAACTGCTAAAGAGGTTACTAGGCAAATTTAATGCCAGAGTAACTTTGCAACAAACACAGAGGTAGTGATTAGTTTTTTGTCATTGGTGTCCTAAGTCGTCCTTTTTTTTTATTTTGGCAGTATTGTATAGGAATTTACAAACTGCATGTCACAAAATCGATTGAATAATGATTGCGTGAATGTTTAACAAGTCGGTTATTTTATTCTAATACAGACTACACCCTGTTGTAGTGAAATAATATCTTATATTTTTACATCATTTTAATATTTTACTTGGTATACATAATAATATTTCATATTTGATTATTTTGTTTAGTATAGTATAATTTTTAATTGTATGAACCTATGAAATCATTTTGAGTATTGAACTACATATAAAATTAAAATTTCACGTTAATCTGACCCAACAAAAATATGTAGCATTGTGGTAATGTGCAATTGTAGTGATGTATATAAATGATGTAATGTGTAAAGTGTTTAAAAAATTAACTTTCGAGTCATTTAAGAAAATGCAACATATTGGTAGTATATCATTTACCATAAACATGCTTTTGAATCAAAAACATAAGAAAGTGAAGGAACTGATGTATTTTGAAAAAATATTTCTGTTCCTACAGTGAATCTCAAACTTTTGACACAAAGCCCTCCATTGTTCAAAAAAATATTTTAAAGCCACCCACACCCACAATATTTGGAATAACTAGAAAAACTTATATTTGTTTAAAAAAATAACCAAACACCATGACAAAAATCTCACTTCGAAATAAAAATGAACAATGAAAAATTGAAAAGCTGTCAAAATAACCACCAAGACAGCTTTTTAATTTTGGGTTTCATTGTTCATTTTAATATCTTAAGTGAGATTTTTTTTGTCGGTCTGAGGCTAAAGATGATTCAGATTGCTAGGACCAAAGACTATTTAAGCATATTTAAATTTTAGTCTTATAAATAATTTAAAAGTTAATATATACCCACTGGTCTAGTCTAGTATAGTAAAACGGAGGCGTGGTTTAACTTGCGGCGTCTATTATTGCATCAGTTCATTCATCCCGCGAAACGCCCACTCGTGTTCCCACCCACGCTGACGCGGCTGCGCGTGTTTACGTGAGGCGAATGCTCCCGTTTCCTGGCGGAGAAGATGGCGGCTCCTGGACCAGGGGAGTATTTCAACGTCGGGAGCCGTGTTTCCTGCCTCACCTGCCTGGGGCAGCGTTTGCAGGGAGAGGTGGTCGCTTTCGACTACCCGTCCAAGATGCTGACTTTGAGTATCCTTTTGCTTTCTGTGCTTGTCATTGAATCGTCGGGATTAACAACTGTGAGAGGCCTGGGCTGGGGGTACGCGAAAGACATTAGGCGTGTTCGACTTCATGCGGCGCTGCCCAGACAGATTGGAGTGTGAAAGAAGACTACCGCGAGAGCGGTTCGAAAGCTTAGTTTTTTAGTAGTTCTCGCGGTATTGGGATGTCATGCGCCGATCGGTTTGCGCAGGAACGCAGAAAGTCGAACACGCCTATATTCACCACGGCGAGGTCCTTCCACTTGGGTTTTGCTTCCTTGATCCGCGCGTGTTGAGTCAGGTGGCGTTCATTGTAACAGCCGATTGGTTACAATGTTTTACTTTCTGCAAGGAGCGCGAATACATCAAAATTCTCCAATGTTAGTGTGAAAAAATTGTGTTGAGTTGAAAAGAAGCTTCTTGTGTTTCTTCATTTGCAGTGTACATTCAATTTTCCGCGGTTGTTGAAAACATGATGGTTTGATACATTTGACTAATGCTAGTTACATGTATATCTAGACACTAGTAGTAAGTTGGTCATTAATATGCGGTTTTCTGATGATCTCTGATTTGTGAACTAACGTTAGTTGGCTTTTTTGAGTAAGTTGCCCTTAAGAAAATTGGCCATATTTCTGTAGGTTTATTTGTAGTAAAGCTATAATAACCAAAAATGTCAGTCGCGTCGTTGTGAATCATTTGAAAGTAATATAAAGTCAAAACGGGCAATTTTAAGGCCGTTTAACTATCTGAACTACTGTGCATCTCTTCTGTTCTCCTTAACTGCAGTGGGTAAACCGTTATGGTAAAAGATTAGAGTGGGCAGGCTGTCAACTGCAGCATTGCTGCGCTGCCGTGGAACAATCTGCGCATGCGTGGCTGGGGGGCGTTAGCTAGCTTGAAAGCTAATATCACTCTTGCTGCCTGATTCAAAATGCACACGTTATCAAGCTATAAAGCTATTGTATGCCATTGTATTCATCTTATTTACGATTACTTTTTTAATTTTGCACTATTTACATATAATGCAGTGAAGTTGCCTTTCACCACGAGAACCCTGTGCTTGCATGCTAAAATGCTAACGTTACTGCCATTTCAGTTCGAAATCAAATAGTCACTATATAATATGTGCATTAGCCCTTATAACATTTAGGAGAAAGTTAACTGAAACTTTATTGTCAGACCATGTCTTGATAAGTTAGTTAGCTTAGTCAGCTGTTTTATTAATTTGCACTCGGTTAAATAATCACGGTTAACTCAGCCATTGTCATCTCTGATTATACATTATTGGTATGGTTTGCATACAGTAGCAGCGTTTAAAAAACAATAACATGTGCAGGGCATCTAGGGTTAATAGCTTAAATGGTCAAAATGCACAAGAAGACAAAATGGCTTCAAACTAAATACTGCTTTATTGGCATAGATTTACATGCCATCAGCTTTGCCTTGTTTATTATGTGCAAGTGTTTTTTTATTTGTAGCCCCCTATGCCACTGGTCATGCGTAGTCTCAAAAATAGTTCAGCTATCCTATTGCCTTCCTTGTGTGTCCCCTGCTTTAGGAAGTACCAGTCCAATAAAATGTACTTGTTTATTATTTTCCATTTGTCCACCCCTTTGCATTCTATATGTATTGAATACTTGATATGTTGACAGGGTATTCTTGTTAAAACTCATCTCAATAAGTGTCCATGTGACCACATTAATTGTGCTACGTGTGGTCTTCTGTTGAATATGGCCCATATCTGATTGCACTGCCTCCACTAGGAAGCACCAATGAAACTTATATTTTTAGTGACAGACAAGCGTGTCATGTATCCTGTCTGTTAACACTAGAAACCAACCACAACACTGCAGTGGAGAAATACACCCAAACAGTGGGATACATCCCTGATAATATCTCAGCATGGGTATGCAGCTGAGACTCGAGTGTCTGTCTGTGTCTCTCTCGCTTTCTACTGCATTATTCAATACTGTCTCCTATGTCACTCCAGCATGTAATGTAACTTGAATGAATGTGCTTGCTAGACAAATGCCGTGATGCCTTGACTTGTGTGATAAGAATGTGCCCCGTCCAGCGGTAAACCCAACCTCAATGATGTGGTGCTGGTGAACCTGGCCTACGTGTCAAAGGTGGAAACCATTAATGACTGTGCCGAAACCCCTCCCCCTTTAGCATCTCTCAATTATAGCAAGGTAAGACCCAAAAAACAACCCACTTTGTAGTATCAATATTTTAGAGGATGTCAAAACCTGTGCATAATGTGTGTTAATTCTTTATTGTACAGTTTATTACACTGCTTTATAATCCCAGCTAGTAATCTGCCAGAAGACTCTGTTATATTAACTCTAATAATAACTTGTTTTTCCTTCCAATATTTGTGTAGCTTGCGAATAGAGCACGGGCGGAAAAAGAAGATAAATTGTCGCAAGCTTATGCGGTTAGTGCTGGAGTTTCTGTAGAGGGCCAACAGTTGTTTCAGACCATTCATAAAACGTAAGTGATTCTTCGATGACCCTAGAGCCCTATTGGTGGGCTATGGAAATTTTTACTAATTCTGGGTACACACCAAAGATAATTGTGCTGATTTTGGGCCGTTTTCCCTCCTTCCGACAATCCTAGCTATGTCTCTATTATCTTGATGGTTCTACAGATTATTTTATCAGATTTTCCCTTGGTGTGAGGTGTGTTAAGAGTGTATGAACCTGATCGGAAGAACGTCGGAGCTGCCCCAATCGTAAATTTTAAACATGTTTAATAATTATGATCAAAAATCCTGATGTGTGTGGGTAACCTCGAGGACAAACGTGCGCACGCTCTTAAGATTATCACGTCAAACGAAACGATATCCAATCAGAAAGTTGGATAATGGAAGAGGAAATCAGCCATGGTGCAGCACAAAGTGAAGTTGTGGACAGCAGAGATGGAGGATCAGCTCGTTGATTTGTGGCAACAGCAGAATGTTTATACAACGTTTCTTTTTTCCTTGAATTTCCTGTAAAAATCATTCCAAATGCTATAATTGAAATTTCTTCCTGCATATCATCCGCCATGCTTATTCTGAAGTCTCGTGAGATTTCCTGTGTTCAGTCGAGACTCTGGTTGAAAATCTGTTTGTGTGTGGTGTGCTGTCTTTGACAAATCATGGCACACCGCACACTATAGGAGCAAAACGGTTAAATCTACGATTTTTTTTATTGTCATGTTTATGGTCTATCACATTTTGAAAATCGTATAAGATGTAAAAAATCTTTTGGTGTGTAGTACCCAGCATAAGATCAATATAACTAGATGTTGTGCAGCAGTCTGTTGTTATTAAGTTGTCTCTTGCATCATAGATGAATCTTTTATCAAATGTGATTGTCAAGCATTTGGAACAGAATGTCACCCTTCTCATTTCATTCACAGCATTAAAGAGTGCAAATGGCAGGACAAAAACATATTAGTAATGGATGATGTGATCATAAATCCGCCATACCAAGTGGACAACTGTAAAGGCAAAGAGGGCAGTGCTTTAAGTCACGTGCGGAAAATAGTAAGTCATTTCAACTTTTCTGAGTACATATGTAAGGAATAATTGACGACGGGCCATTGAATTATAAGAGAATGATGCACACCCAAGGTGGTTGCGGAGTGCTCTTACACTGCAGGTGTGCATTATTTTCGAACAATTTAAAGGACCGGAGTCAATTATTCCGCTTATATCATGGTTACCAAAAATATTGGTGCCTATTTTTTTAAAGGTTAGGTGTGCGGTTATTGAAAAATAATCAACCCCCATGGAACATTTCTCAACCAATCAGATTAATGCATTCAACACCCCCGTGGTATAATACCAAATAACCAACACATTTTTCTGTGTGGAGTTCTTGGCTAGAACAATCTGCAATAGGACAAGATTTTGTGGTGCAATCCAGCTATACAAGACCAAAGGCCGAATTATAGTCCCTTTTTTTGTGTGTACACACAACGGAAGAGTACTGTACGATCACCGCCGGGTTTGTAGAACCTCGTGGACATTTTATGCGTAGGTTGCGCATGCACCTACATGTAAATGTAATGTGTAGCCCTGGAGCATTTTGTCGCAGTGTCCCAAATGTCTGAATCCAGGATTCGTATTCGGCCAAATACTGGGCTTTTTGACGGGGGTTCGGCCGAATCCTAGATTTTTTTTCCACCGAACCCTAGACTTGTGCTACGCTGGTCGACGTCACGCAGCCGTTGATTACACACATCGGGTGATGACGTGGAGATGAGCTTTTTCTTTCGGTGAGCCTTACCTGGAAAAACGAGCGTGTCGCACAGCATCGCTTTCATTATGCATAGGCTTATGGTAATTGTCAAAATAGTTTTTCCCACTTGTCATCCTGTCATAATGTTCCTATCCTTTTTTACATTTAAAATTAAATAAAATGAAAAATACACTACTGTGGACGTTGTTTACTTCATTAATGTGTTTTACTGTGTTAATGGAATAAGGATGCTAGTAGGATTCGGTATTGGGTTTCGGATTCGGACGAATCTTAAACAGTGGATTTGGTATTCGGCCGAACCCAAAAAATCTGGATTCGGTGCATCCCTATTACACATAAAGGTCAAATAAACTATACTTTGCCAGTCTGTGCGTTTGATAAAAACGTTCACGTAAAAACAAGCTATACTCCGGACTTAACTCAGTCTAAGCAAGTGTTTATTATTTCAACTGCTTTAAGTTTATGTTGTTAATCTGTACGTTTTCTGTCTGCGCTCAGCCGGCTTACTCTCTGCTGTCTGTCCACAGGTCGAAAAACATTTTCGAGATGTAGAGAGCCAAAAATCAATGCATCATTCACAGCAAGCTCAACAAACACAAAAGGACTCTGCTGTATCGTCATGAGTTCAGGCTCGGATAGAGGGAACATTATGATGACAACAGAAGTTTTTTTGTTTTAAATTAAGTTTTTTTTTTTTAACCAATCACCAGATGAAGGTTGAGATGTCTGGTACTCCTCGTTTTGAACAGAAGTAACTGTCCTACACATCTGATAAGAAAAACTGCTACCATTAACATGAATGGGCCAAAATAAAGCATTGTTTTAGATTACTATTATTATTAGTTGATGATGTAGAAAACGGTTGACTTTACCTTTTTGATCAAACACATTCCCCTAACCTCCATGCTGGATGTTCAATTTGCTTAATATATCTCGTTTTCTCCTTTCAGCTGACCTACTTGTTCATTGTAAGACCACTTGATTCTCCATGCCAACTCAATGCCTTATCGAGCATTCGCTTCTAATTCTACCATTTCGAACTGAAAAATATGGCACAAAATGTGTGAGGGTGGAACAAAAGCTGTATTTTAAGTTATTAAGCCCCTTGAAATGGATAGATATTGTTTGGTTTTTATGGCACATGCATGGTTTATTTTCTTAGCTGTTGGCTAAGACAATGCAAGTATTGTTGCTTATGTGAGGGCTATAGAACCTGTATGGGAAAACGAATTGCACTTAACATCCACCCAACATCTCATTTTCAGAAACTTTTTTTATCATCTAAACTCCAGCATTTTTTGGTGATAAAGGGGTACTGTAAACATCCTTTTAGTCTACATCCAGCCTGAAGGTGGGGGGAAAATAGAGGGCCAAGAGTGACAAGCTTGGCAGTATATCATGACGTTATTTTCTTCCATACTGGTCCTGTACTTACCATTTTAAATACCTCTTCCATAGTGGGACCATTTTTTTGAAGATGCAATGTTTTTGTAGCATTATTACTTTTTTTTCTAAATGGATCCAAGCTGGAAGGTTAAATGCAGTGACAAGACAAGAGACACTCATTTCTTTGAATGCATTCCTTCGACGGTTGTTATTCTTTACAGTAGATGTGTGTCGTGTAAGACGGCTCATATCTCGCTCATCTCTCGTGACATGACCGATCTCTTTTTTCAATGCGAATATTTGCAATTGCCTTTTTGAATAAAGGAAGTGTTAAAGAGATATCTTGCCGTGTTAAGAGACTTGGACAGTGGGGATGGCGATGGCACCTTCAAGCCAAAATCCTCCCCCTTTTGGCGTAGTGAACCTTGTAGCCCAATGGAGACTCTCGCTGTGGCATCAAGCTGTGATGGGCATCCAAGTTGTGTACCAGTTCACATTGCTGTGTGTTAACGAGGTTGCTGTTCGCCTATAGGTTTCTTTTGCAGTATTTTATTTTTTATTTTAAAAAGTAATGAAGAAATAAAAAGTGAAAAAGTTTATTTGTCTTCGTCATTTTTTCCCCACTTGTGTCATGCACAATCAAAGTCACAGCAATTAGCATTTCTGTTTATCTGGTTTTCCAATGCACTTAAGCAGCAAAATTATTTAATGTCTTGATTTTATTGAAATCAAACTTTTGTGATTTGTACAAAGTTTTATTTTTAAACTAAAAACATTACAAAATTTCTGATATCCAGATTAAATTGTGCCACTTTTTGTCTCAATAGAATTTATCTTGCATTAAAGATGTTTAGATAATCGAATCAAAAACGAGACAAAACTGAATAAGAAAATGCTTTTGCAGTGTGCAACAAATTATTGCTTTCCTGTGACAAATTGCTTTGCTGTTTTTCCTCTTTTTATTGTGTAAATCGCTTTGGAAAAAAGTGTCTGCTAAATGTGCATTTTTTTTTAACCACTTTTTTTCATCTCTATTACAACCGTATTCTTATACAGAATTGATCTACAGCATAAACGAATTCTATTTTTTTTATAAATTAAGTTTTATTAGTAAATCTTAGTCCTTAAACTCTTCAGGAAATGAGCCAATAACACTTGACATACTGTACAGCAGTGGTTTTTTGACAGAACAATCTAAAATTAAACATTTGAATTAAACAAAACATTAAATTATTCAGTGTAGTGCTGTTTTTAGGAGTCTTCTTTTTTTTCTAAGGTTTAATTCCACAAAATTTATGAAAAATTATTGTATTAATTAAATGTCATTAAACTGCCCCCCATTTGAGAACCACTGCTGTACAGTGTGGAGAAGCAACTGATGATTGGTCATATGGCTACCGTGACTGGTGTCTGTTCCTTGTGTGTAGTTTTGTACTTTTTTATGCAGATGTTTATTAATTTGTATCACTGCGTTTACATGATTGATCCCGTGATCTTTGCAATGCTAGTCTGAAATCTAAAATCTTTTGGACGTTTTCTAGCAATTTACATGTAACAGGCTTTGACATTTGTCACACTTTATTCTCAACAGTAGCCTAAGGAGAGACAGACTATTAACTTTCTGTGGGACTAAAAGGAGGTCATTGACCATTGTATAACTGTTTTAAGATTTGCCCCCATGACCCTCAACTACAATTAATCATTGATGTTGAGAATACTTTCTATTATTCTCACACAATGTATTATGTATTATTTATATGCACATATAGTGTCCCATTTCTGTCCTCGACCCCCTTGAAACATCTAGATCATGTTGTAGACATTATGTAGGGCTATGTTGGGTCACTTCTTTGTCCAGTTAGCCTGTAAAGTACTAGTTTGCTATAAAGGTGGGGCAACACTTTACAACCAGTTTTACATTACTAAATGCATTAGCTAACATAAACTAATAATGTGGAATATAGTTTTTCAGCATTTATTGTTTTTAATGCCAGTACAAATGTTCTTGTCATACTGCTCTTTACTGTGCACAGAGTAAGAAATAATTTACAACAGGCCGTTGAATTATACGAAAGTAATGCACACCCAATCAGAATAAAGCATTCAACCAGCCCGTGGTATATCTAATATTAACATGTGCAACTTTTAATTTTAAATATGTATTAGCAAAATAATTGTCAAGTGTTGTTTGTTCATGTTGGCTAATTGTGGTGATAATTGTGTGTTTATTGAGTAAACACAACAGCTAATGACACTATTAATATAGTTATTTGAACACATACAACCTTATTGCAATTATTGTAATAACCAAGATGGGAAACCGAGTTAAAAATATAGCTTTCACAACTAGAGAAATGGTAAACATGGTAATCCGGGATATTTAAAATCCTTTTGAGACAGGGTTCCAGGAATATACACAATTCTGTGTTATGTAATGCATGTATTAGAAGAGCCTTAAGTGTGCCAGCTGGTATCCACGTACTTATTCAAGTTTAAATGATAAATTCGGAAGAGGATGTTGCGCGTAATTAAAATTGTGTCATTATTTGAGCTAAAAAAAGGATTTATAACACAGAGTAACGTAATACAAGGACAGCTGGGGTTTAAAGCACACGGGATTAAACTCGCATGTGACAGAAGGTGTGTGCGACGCTGCGCAGACGATCGGTGTATAGCATTAAAGTACCGCGAGAGCGATAAACTGAAAAGCTGTGCTATAGCTTTGCTCTCGCGGTATTTGATGTCATAAACTGCTAGGTCTGCGCAGCAATGCATGACGTCGAACACACAGAGAAACGGAGACTGTAACGGTCCTGCATGTGAGGGACGCTGTAAACTGAGTATTGAAGAGATCGCTGTTGCTTCAAAAGCGAATTATTTTAGGGGTAAAGGAAGAAACGATTATTTTAAATGACTTAATTGTGTACTTCTTCAGAACTGCTGCATCTGCCAGAACGGTAAGATCTTTTCAGGTTTGTGTTCGCCCTTGAACCTACAGACAGTAACGTTAAATGGAGAAAGTCAGTCACACATCGTTATGTGATTTAATTGATGATGGCGATTGCGATATAATGCTTAGTACTCTGAGAAACTGTGTTTGTTTGCAATACTGCGTTTGTTTTTGTCATCTTTAAGAAAATAAATTAAATTTTGCATTTTTAAAGTTATTGTATTAATTTAAACCTGTTCAAGATATCTTTGTAACGCTTCACAATAAGCTTGTATATTAACAGTAGTAATACTGTTTATACTATTCATGTTAATTTCTGCACTTAACTGTACTTATTTAAAACTGAATAGAAATATTTGTTAACGTTTATTACTGCACAATGAACTAACATAACCAATTGTTTTTGCATTAACTAACATTAGTAAAGATTAATTAATGCTGAAAACATTTATCCTTATTAATTCATGTTAGCTTATACATTTACTAATGTTAAGAATTAATAGAATATTCCTATAATAGAAACTCATAAAAAGCAATATATTACAAAGGCAATAAAATATTAAAGAATGTACAATAAAGGTTAAAACAGGAATAGTAAAATGAAAACGACAATACACTATAGCAAAAGTCAACATACATTATGTAAATTAGATTTAAGATTTCACTCAATAGTGTATGGTGTAACAGACACTATAAGTAAAAAAATTATGAATACTCATGGTATCCCTTCATCTCCTATAGAAAACTGGGGATCTATTTATTTCACACATGCCCAATTCATGGTTTGCAGAGCACCTGGTAGCTCGCATCACATCATGCTGTTGTCCATCACGCTGCTTTTCCTCCATCTGTCTTCATCGAGGAGCTCAAGACTGTGTAGTCACCTTTGTCTGTGCTATGAGCACTCAGATCTGGTGGATTGCCATGCCAGGGGTCTTGAGGATGTGCCTCATGGACTTCCTCATGGCACCTGGCTCCTGGATCTAGGTGGAAACAAGCTTCCCGTGATCCGAAGTCGAGCTTTCGCCGGCCTTTGGTCTCTTCGTATTCTTGTGCTCTCGGGCAGTGGCATTCAAGATGTACAAACGCACGTAAGCATGTTCTTTCAATCTACATCACGTGTGTACATGCATATTTTGGATTATAAGTGACGTGTTTTTATTGCTTGCAGGCTTTTTACTCTCTTTCCTATCTGGAGAAGCTGGACATGAGTCAAAACATGCTGACTCGGATTCCACCTCATTTCTCGGAGAGCCTGTCGTCTCTGAAGGAGCTGAGACTGGACCACAACGCGCTGGTTCTCCTGAAACCTCCGGGCCTGGAACATCTGGAGAACCTTGAGAAATTGGACCTGAGTCACAATCGGATCCATTCTCTGGAACCCGGCACGTTCCGTGGCCTCTCTCGCCTGCGCCAGCTTTACCTGCAGGGGAACCGCTTGGGTATCGTGCGGGACGGTTCTCTCACCATGCTTCCTGGTTTGGAGGTCCTGCTCCTGGGGAACAACAATATCTCTCGGATTGAGGTAAATGCACTCGCTCCGCTTCACAGTCTGTCTCTTTTGGGCTTGGAGGGGAATCATTTGGAGCACCTGAATTTTAAGACGTTTCTGAGTTTGCACACGGCTGCTACGCACCTGCAGTTGGCAGGGAATCCTTGGAGTTGCGACTGCGATCTGCACCGTGTATTCAGCAAGCTGCTAAGTGTGCGCCACCTCCACGTGGACGACTATGATAATGTAACTTGTCAAGAGCCCTGGCAGCTTGCTGGAGCGTCTTTGGCATGGGTGGACAGCCAGTTGTGTATGGCTGAGACCGTTACCGTGTTAGTTATCACCATTACTGTGATCGTTACAGTATTTGGTGCCTTGTTAATGGCGGAGAGAAAACGTAAGAAGAGAAAACACTGGCAGCACAGTGAAGATGAAGACCAATGAGATGGTTTAGTAGGACATATGTCTCTTTGGGATAATGAGGAGAAGCTGAAACTTTTGAAACAAATGGATGGATGCTCAAGATGCATACTGCTTTCTTAAACCAAGGTATTCGTTTAGATCATGGGTCTCCAAACCTGTTCCTGGAGGGCGCCTGTCCTGCATATTTTAGTTTGCCTCAAATTTTTAGGTAGCCCTGAACAACTTGATTAGCCGGTTCAGGCGTGTTTGATCTGGGTTGGAGCTGAAATCTGCAGGACAGATGCCCTCCAGGACCATGGATTGAGACCCATGATTTGGATATTAATTATGATCTAAACTCAACACTTTGTTATCTGGTTTTTTTATCTGATTAAAAAGAGAAGAGAGGCAAGAAGAGAGAGAAATAATAAACAATACAGATTTTCCCCTGTCATTTCTGCTTTCAAAATCATTTAAGCAAACACTTTCCAGTTTTACAACCAGAGATCAGTCATGCATTAACCTGTATCAACACTCAAAAGCCTCTGCACTTATGTCAAACAATGTGTCGAGTTTGACTCATAAAAGTTTTTACAAGTACAATAATAAAATGCATTTTTACTGCCAGCAAATTCCTTCAGAGACGTAGGCTTAAGTATGTGTTAAAAGCAAAATCAAAACAAAACTTTGCAGTCCTTTATCTTCGTATTTATTCATTTCATAATTTATTTGTATTTTAAACCTCTTTCCCTCTTCAATATCAAATTCAACAATGCACTGTTATCATTGTACAATGCTGTTTCAAATATGTATTGTATAATGTCAATACTTTAAATAAATGTTAATATACACAACATACAGTATATACAGCTTGTGTGTTTGTATGGTCCAAAAGGGCTATTAAAAATATTTCCATACTGGTTAAATACACAATCTCAGCTGCTGCCAAATATTATAGTACGTCTCAATTCATGTGTGTGACTTTTTAAGCTACCCGACTAAACTTTTAAAGCATTATGTAGGCTATTATCATATTATCAGAGCTTTGTTGTTAATGCGATAGTGTAAAATAAGGAGGCCTAACAGGTTTTACTTTAACATTCACCTTTAGAAAGGGCAAAATGCAGTTTTACCAAAGGTCCATGTTATTTTTTGTTTGTTATTGTATGACAATATTGATGATCAAAAATGATTTAGCCTATGAACTGTAACTTGATCCGCGGGCATCGTTTTATTGAATACATTTTATAAATGTCTGTGGCACAGGCTCGAGGTTAAACCACTGAGTTTAATCAGATTTGTGGAAATTTTTGTGGACAGAGAAAGCGAAGACATTCAGGTCACAGTGAGTGTTTGGCCATATGGAGCTCTCACAGTCACAGAGACACATCATCAGATTACATTTGATTAAAAACAAGGTATCGGCATTTAGGATAAAATAACATGCTATCAAAGTAAATTCATATGAATATCTGAATCCCATTCCCAAAATAACATAAAGGCACAAAATATCAAAAGGCATGCAAATCACATTTGTGAGGGGTGCCTTTTGCACAGTTTGACTTGTAACACAAGATGATTCGGGAATGGACAGTTGCAAATATCAGAGCATAACCCGGCCTGAATTGGGCGGGTGGCACACCCCTTGTTGAAATAAAGACAAAAAGGCTTCCATTTAAATTTGTGACAAAATTGTATTGTTCATATTCTTGAAGATTAGCTCAGGCATTGAACTTGGTTCTCAAAACGGGTTTTACAGGCTTTAATGTTATTATTGCAGTTAGTAAAGAATAAGGAGGGAAATGTACAAAAGGTGCTACAGTACCAGTGAATTTATTGCACATTTGTTTTCACAAATAAAAACATATACAATTAGATTAGATGTTATACGTGTGTTTATGTGTGTCATTCATAATGAGTATTAATTAAATATTATTTTAAACATTTATGATGTATCTTAATGGACTGTTTGCATTTGCTTCAACAGCGTAAAGTGACCACATGGTGGTGGTCATGCGTTAGGTTTAGCAGTTTGGACGTTTACAGTCTCTAGGCTGAGTTTTTTTAAAAGATAAAAATGTAGCAAAATATAGTGTGTCTTGAAGATATTGGGTCCTTCTCAATTCTTATTTGTGCATGTGATGATGTGAAGGTGGAGTAGATTATACGTGCGTGAGGTTTAGTAGATGCACCTCGCCGTGCAATTAAAGAATTACGGGTCGTAGGACAAGTGAGAAAACAAGGAAGCATATTGAAAAGCACCCATTGTCACACACCCCTTCGCTGCGTCCGGAACTGCCTGCTTCCATACTATATAGTAGGCGAAGTAGGCGGTTTCAGACACTGTACTTGTCTGTCTGTCTGCCTGTTTCCCCTGTCCCTCCGTACTCCATTTCCCATGATCCTCCAGGCTCCCACACCTGTGTCCCATCTTCAATCATCCTCACCTGCCAGTCATTATCCACATCAGCTTCTCCAAAAATACTTGTGCCTGTTTCCCCCCTGATTGTCCGTTCTTAAGCCCCGTTTACACGCACATGGTTATTTGAAAAAATTGAGACATTTTCTTCGTTTGCACCCTTCATTTACATGCAAACAGAGAATTTGCCTCTGAAACCGATTGTTTCTAAAAACTCCGGCCAGAGTGTTTATTTTAAAGATGAAACAAGAAACAAGAGCCAACGTCATAGAGCTGGCACCTACGTCAAAAGTGTGACCATGTTCAAATAGGAACATTAGTGATTCGTTGCTGTTGTTGCTAGGGTTGAACGATGTGAGGAAAAGTTGCGATGTGCGGGGACATCGTTTAATGTTGCAATGACGATTTGAGTTGCGAAAAATATTTTATATTTTTTCATGTTTTAGGGGCCATTCACATGTCGCTCCTAAAACGCGTGGAAAACGCTAGACACTTGCACTTGTGTCATTCTGAAAAGTTAAAATGTTTTTGAACAGCCTGGAAAAAACGAGCGCGTCGCACCACGTGCGAGTCGCAACCGCGGCGCTTCCAGAGCGCACATACTGCGCCCACATTTGAAATAATGAACTTGAGCGCGCAATAGATGCAATATGTGAATCACCGCTTCCACAGTACCTGTGTTTGCAACATCATTTCTCCTAAATCCAAAATAATTCAGCTGAAGTGCTGTTCCTTTTCACCACAAGGTCTTCGTCTGACAACACATTTTCCTCACTCTTCTCTCCTTCCTCCGCCATCGTTTTTGCTAACAGGCACAGCGTCGCAACTGACACCTCACAAATCAATCTGAGCATAGCTGACTTGGGGGTTCCCCTGATTGGCCTAATAACATGAACGCGCAAACCATGTCTTCAGGACTAAACGTGATAGGTCAAACGTTATTACATGCGCTTACCGTTTTCCCTTCATTCATCGCGTCAAGGCTGTCTGTTGCGATGTGTTCATCGCGTGAGTTCATATCGCGATGACGATGAAAAGTCGATGTATCGTTCAGCCCTAGTTGTTGCCATTTTCAGGATTCTGATTGGTTTATGTTAGCTTATATAGTAGGCGAAGTAGTGTTTTTAGCCTACTGTATAGTATGGAAGTAAGCGCCTACTATATAGTGTGAATGTAGGCTTGAGCTTCTCATAACACCGCCACCTACAGGTTTGTCATGCTCTTGACGGCATATATACATGGGTATGTGTAAATGAACACTTTTCTGAAAACTGACATGTGTGCACGATGTTATTTTTGAAACCAGAGAGGTTGAAATGTCAGTTTATGAAAATAGCCGCCCACATGTAAACGTAGCCTTAGTCTATTGTTATGTGTGTTTGCAAAGACGTTATGCCTGTTTATTAAAAATAAAGTTTATTTGGTTTTGGAATTCCATGTCTCTTCATCGTTCTCACACGCAAAGTCTGATAGATATGTAAGGAATAATTGATGATGAGCCGTTGAATTATTAGAAAAATAATGCACACCCGAGGTGGTGATTCGCGGAGTGGCCGTTACACCTCTGGTGTGCATTATTTTTCAATAAATCAATGGCTTGGGGTCAATTATTCCGCTTATACTATTGTTACCACACCTCAAGACATCGATCACATGATATATTTAAAGGGATTCGTCCAGTTTTGGTACTTAAATCTAGCCTGACGTTGTCATACTCAATTCTAGTCAGAATTTGAGTTTGACAATTTGATTGTTTCTACCAGCTTTGGGTCTAGCATAGTAGCTCCTCAACGCAGAAACCCCAGACCGATCTTCCCGTTCTCAAAATCTTGTGGCGGGGCTAAGATCGGCTGGCATCCAGGCTAACTTAAATCACTATTGTGAGTAGGACTATTTCTTCCGCGTTTCATCCAACGGCTCTTTTGCTTGTTCCAAAACATCATGTTAAAGCTGGCAATGGAGGCTTGAGCCGTTGATAGCATTCTCATGCAGTTATTTATGAAGTTAATTGAAAGAGAACGAGAGCAACAGAGATGCAGAGAGAGCGAGAGAGAGAGGGAGAGAGAGAGAGGGGGAGAGAGAGAGGGGGAGAGAGAGAGAGAGCGAGCAAGCAAGAAAGAAAGAGAAAGGGAGAGAGAGAGACAGACAGAGAGAGAGAGACTGTTTAAACGAGGCTACCTCTGTGCATCTAAACAGCGCTGTCATTTCCCCTGAAAAACGTCTGTCATATTGTTTTTGTTAGTCTGTTATTATAGTAACTATGCGAAGTGATGTGGAACTGTAATGCGGTCAAGAGAGCTGCCTGGAACTACGTGCGCCGTACGTTTCCCAGAAAATAATTGCACACCTCAGAACGTTCATCAGCCAATCAGATTCAAGCATTCAATAGCCCCGTAGTATAAATAAGTTTAATTGTACTATTTCATGGTATATAAACACATGACTAAACATGGACTGCACCTGCACACAATCAAAAAAAAAAAAAACTGCAAATGTGTGAATATATGCTATCTTTAATTGTTGTTCATTTTTATTGTTTGTTTGCTTTATTATCAGGAGACCTGTCAGCTTTGTCTGCGGAATAGTTGGGTAAATGCACGTGACCCAAAAACGAAAGTGTTAGGGTTCCTATGCGTTTTTGTTAATCCTACTTTGTTTCATTTGTTTCCTGATATGTCACATTTTTGCTTGTTCCTTTCACCACTTATTCAGAGGCATAGCAAAAATGCAGACAAGGCTTGGGTTTCTGCTGAATAGCTTGGGGAATGCACGTAAATGAATAAGTGCTTTTGTTTAACTGCTTGATTGACAGTCATCTGCCATGTAAGAGCTTATCAGGTGTCACATCAGATGCTTAATTTTTTCATCGAGCACTTCAACCATTGCACTGAGATAAAATAACCAAAAGTAACTCATCCATAGTTCTGCTCAGGTGCTCTCCCAAAATGTGAAATCACTTTCTAGTGGTAATTCCCAAAAAATTCCAAATTTTATTTTATTTTATACGCAGCTGACTTAGGAATAACTGCACATCCATTTCTCTCACACAATTATGTCTCAATGTCTAACAAAACCTGATTTTAGTGCATCAAAGTATGTAAGAGCCGTTTGCTAAGTCAGTGATTGCTTTCGTGCTCATAGGCATGACGCCTCTGTTGCGACACTTTTGCTGTTCTCTTGCTACATTGTGACGTTTTGCTGCATAATGCCTTAGAAATGCTAAAACAATAAACTGTGTTACAGTGGCGTGAGCAGGGAGCAGTTACTGAATAGGGACCATGGAAGGAATTTGTTTTGTTGCCCACGCATACAGGCACAGTGCCAGGACTGCACTGAACAAGATCTAGACTTACACAGATAGTTAAACAATATAATTGTGTTGTGGAAATGTGATGTTTAATATGACAGCCCTAATGATGATCATGTTAGTGGTGTGACACCAGTAACCCTGGTGAGATTGGTGTCAATGTTACATTTTTGTGTTAACCATATCACATACTCTCATTTCTCTTGCCTACCGGCCCTTCGTTACAGTTGTCTGACTTTTCTTGTTTCTTTAAAGTGCCACTTCACTATTGTAATAAATGAGGATTTGTTTGCCATTAATCATTTGATGCTCTCAGAAAATAAAACGCCCAAACATGCACACTGTCCTTTGGGGCATGTCATTTTATATGTTATTGTATCTGGCTTTATTAAACAATATTGTGTGCTCTTTTGTCAGTGTCTTTCCAAATCACTTTATTTGCACAAATCTTTTGAAACTAACCTCAAAGAGGATTACATAGAGTTTATCAAGGGCAGACTGCATTCTGTTTGCCTGTTTGTCTTAAAGGGATAGTTCACCAAAATAATGAAAGTTCTGCCATCATTCACTCCCCCTCACGTTGTTCTAAACCTGTAGGAGTTTCTTTATTCTGTTGGACACAAAGATCTTTTGATAAATGACTTCGACACCAACCTAGAGCTCACAGGAAATAAAGGTCACAGAAGAAGTGTGTTTTTGTTGTGAGGGAAATAACTCTTTCCCTGTCAGCATTTAAAAAAAGTTGCCAGCCAGCGCCAGCATTTTTTATGATTTTCACAAAAGTTTAATGTCTTCCAGAAAATTTTCTTCTTTAAATATATAAACATCCAATATAACAAATAAAAGAACATACCCTTTGCTTTCAAAAAAAAAAGTTTCCTCTACTGAATATTTGTTTATTACCTCTCATATAACTGCATTGTTGTGAAGGACTTTTGTTAGAGATCACATTCAGTGCGATCCTCAAAACAAACACAGAGTTCTAACTGTTTGCCCTAAGGCAGTGGCTCTCAAACTTTTTACACCAAGTACCACCTCTGAAAATATTTGACTTTCCAAGTAACACCATAATGACCACCGTTAAAATCCAGAAGTTTAGTAGGCCTAACTATTCAGAGCTATGCACAGTTCAAAAACAAAGTTTTATTCCTTATAAGAATATTTAAAAAAAAATTTCTTATACAAATACTTGTCAGCCAACCATTACAACATTAACACTGCACTGTGCTTACAATTAAATAAAAACTTTAATAAAATTAAAGATTCAATTAAAATGTAATGTGTGTAAAATAAAAACTGAACTAAATATATTTTCAGATTAATCACACCCTACTTGTTAATTTGCGAAATTAAGAATATCAGTGGCGTAGCCTAAAAATGGACGCAGAGTAATTTTTTATAGTCTAAGTTTACTAAACTTGTGCTATTGTTGTTTCCTTATATTTTTAAAATCAAGCCTTTCAGTTTCTCTCGAAATACATGAAAGTAAGTGGCTGTTGAACTGGGAAAAGAATAGAGTATCGTTAGGCTTTATAGTTCCGATATGTGTGTCTGATACGTCTGCAAATTACATTTGAATAGATTGTTTTTCTGCTTCCCTTTCATAGACATCAATGTGTATTTTACAAACTACAAATGTATTGATTTACTAGTACTTGTGTATATTAATGTCTGAAACATAAAATAAACATGTGGTTGGTAAAAAACACTGCATAGTTGTGACATATGACAAGGGCTGATCGCGTCTCTCTCTGGCTCAGCGCCAACCAACACGCAAAAACTTGAATATTGTTTGAATATTTCTGATTCCGATACTGACTTTTGCCTGGCATATTTGTCTTATAAATTGTTGCATTTGAATCTGCCTCTGCCGTCTCACTCATAACATTATGGTTATAGCATGGTTATATGCTTATGGTTAATAATTTTGCACAATATATGACAATAAATGTGGCACACCCAAATTTTCAGAGTCTCTTTTCTGGCTACGCTACTGATACTATTTTTTTTTGTTAAACATTTTGTTAAACAATTTACATTAAAATTCACTGATTCCTCCGCGTACCACACTTTAAGAACCACTGCCCCAAGGTGTTGCTTCCGAGTAAGAGCGCCACCTGGTGGATAATAGCGGAAATACGGATTGTCTGAAAAAATCGTCATTGGCAGAAAAGCGTTTTCTCTTAATTGATGAGTTAACTTGTCAATGGCAGGGAAAGAGGTAAGCTTGTTTAGCTTCCCGATGAACCCAGCATTATGGAAACAATGGATGTAGTTTATTTATCTGGGGTAGCAGTGGAGTTGTACGTGTGTGTTTAATGAGTCATGAGTCACAGGCGGTATGTAAAATTGCAACAAATGTCTGTGTTTTGTTGGCAATCGGCGCATACGTTGCTTGCATGTGACTCGCTCCTCATGCGGTATGATTCAAGGATCTTTGTTTTTCTAGAAACAATCGCTAAAGCTGATCTATCTTTTATAAATCTGATAAAACTAAAGACTCTTCTCAGATATGAAGGATGTAATACAACTCTATATATTGAAAACAATTATTTATTCAATTTACTCATTTTTAGGGTAAATGGTTGCAATCACTTTATTTAAGCTACATTTAAACAAAAGTTTTTTGTTTTGTTTTGTTTTTCAATTTTTTTGTGTAAATGTAGCTAAAATCAATATATTGCAACCACTTACCTTAAAAAAAAAATGAAGTAAATTGAATAAATATTTTTTTCAGTGTACTCAATATTGCATGTGTTATGTGAGCTTTAAAGGTGCTGTGTGTAGATTTTAGCGGCATTTAGCACTGAGATTGCGAATTGCAACCAACAGGTCAGTCCACTGCTCGCTCAACCCCCCAAAGCACATTGGATTTGCAGATCTTGATGCCCAATTCTTTCACCATCAATTAAAATGACATGCCCCGCAGGAAAGTGTGCATGTATTCCATCATAATTGTCAAAGGGCTGAAGCAGACAATTAATCACCAAAATTGTATTATTTGTTTTTTATTTCAACATTTATTTATTCAAGAATTTCAATTTCACATTCACTTCCAAATTTAAGTGTTGAACTAAACTATCCAGCATTGAACACAAAAGAAACCGACTCTGAGATAACACCATAACAACTGCACTGTAAAAAGTGAAACATTGGATTAACCTAATAAAATTGAAGTACCCATTCACAATAAAGATTTTACATTGATGTAATGTTCAGAAACCATTCAGTTCAAACTAATTTTTTGCATTTCATGCAAACTCTTTTCTGAATTTGGTGTAAATCAAATATTTTAAAGTGGCTTAAATAAAAAAAAAAGATTTTTAAAAGACTTGATCTAAATTCAGTTTCCTTCAATCTGAAATATGTATTCATTCCAATATAAAAGGCTTCACAATTGACATAATCTAAAAATTTTAAATTATCTCAATATATAAATACATGTTTAAATGAGTCAGATCAAACGTTCTTTTAAATATTTATTAAATCCCATGAAAATCATTGTTTTTACAGACTTTTTTGGCAAAACAAACGTTTTACAAATACAGCATTCTGAGACAGTTTAAGTAATAAGTTCATTTCAAGTTCAAATTCATATATAGCATATTAAAATGTGAATATATCAAATAAGAACAAATAAGAAACCATTGGTATGTCAGTCCAAATAACATTGATACAGCAGCTGCGGTTGAGGGCACGTTACTGAGGACCTTTGCTCCAGTTCTTCATCACTTGGCATATCCTGGCGAGAAAAAAAAATAACCCCCATAAGTAAATAAATGAGTACACCAACCTCACCTTCATTTCCGCCTTCGCAAATGTTAATCATAAAGCATATAAAATCCACATTCATATCGGCATTGAGCGCCCGGAGCATTTAGCCTAAACTCCGAGCGGCAAAATCAGTGTAACATTACACGTCACATACTGTATTGAGGTGATTCATTTAACGTTAATTGGTGGCAGAGAAATGCAATATACTCAAGCCTTAGTCATGAAAACAACTTTTTTACAACATTCACAGCGAGAAAATATTTTTTCCTTTCATAATATCCGTTCAATCAGTCTATATAATATTATCCCTATTACATTATGCTAGGTCACGCTAGCCTGTAAACCTGGCTATAGGTAAAACGGTGACAGTCACCTTATAAAAACTGAACTACCTTATAAAAATTATAGTGTGAGTGCTGAAATAAAGGGAAAGGATGACGCAGACGTGCAATTTTGGTTAATTCCCCCTTACCTGAAAAATTGGGTCCTGTTTGCGTTGTTCAGCAGATAACCGTCGACTGCGTTCGATCTCTCAAGTTTTCATCTGTGCGCATGCGCAAACCGTGCTTAATCTAATAAAAGCAGTTTGATCGAATGTATAATTTGAATTTCATTGTTATGTTATAAATTATATTGTATCAATCTAATAAAAGTAATTTGATCTAATGTATAATTTGAATTTCATTGTTATATTATAAATATATTGTATCAATTTAATAAAAGTAATTTGATCGAATGTATAATCTGAATTTCATTGTTATGTTGTAATTTATATTGTATCAATCTAATAAAAGTAGTTTGATCGAATGTATAATTTGAATTTCATTGTTATGTTATAATTTATATTGTATCAATCTAATAAAATAGATTGAAAGACACATACAAATTACAAAATTTAATTTTACTTAACAATCTAATAAACTTAGGCTATTGGAATGAAAAAAATTTCATCAAACGAAAAACAGCCATGTTTTACTTTTTACAGTGTGTTTTGATAGCAGTTATGTTTTTAATGGGTGGATCGCTTTTCAGGATTATAGACAGTTCTTTATGTGAATTCAGTGTTTTGATTTGGCCAGAAATCCTTAAGACCTATGCAGATGCTGGTCATATAATTAGAATATGATCAAAAAGTTTACTAATTCCTTTCAAAAAGTGAAACGTGAATATTATATTTATTCATTACACCGAGACTAATATATAATAAATGTTTATTTCTTTTCATTTTGATTATTATAACTAACAACTAAGGAAATCCCAAATTCAGTATCTCAGAAAATTTAAATATTACTTAAGACCAATACAAAGAAAGGATTTTTAGAAATCTTGGCCTACTGAAAGTAAAAGTATGAGCATGTACAGCACTTTTGCCTGAATTACTGCATGAATGCGGCGTGGCATGGAGTCGAACAGTCTGTGGCACTGCTCCGGGTGTTATGAAAGCCCAGGTTGCTCTGATAGTGTCCTTCAGCTCTTCTGCTTTGTTGGGTCTCGCATATCCCATTTTCACAATACCCTATAGATTTTCTTAAGGTCAGGCGAGTTTGCTGGCCAATCAAGAACAAATAAGAATCTCGCAAAGTTTCTTGCGGCCAAACATGACTTCACAGTAAACAAACATGGCAGACAATGGGCATAATAAAAAATAGCATTAATGCAATTGATTGCTTTTTTACATCTCTTACAGTATGTCCATCTCACTTTGGACTATGCCTGCTGCGCCATGTAGTTGTTATAGTTTCATCTTTCATCAGCTCGGTTTCTGATTGAGCTTCGTTTCACGTGACAATCTACAGCGTGTGTGTGTGCATTTGTCCTAGGGGTTCCCTCCACACAACAAGATTTCTGATCGTAAATATTTAACATGTTGGATCTCTTTGGAAGCACGTCGGGGTCACCCCGCTAGCAAATCGTAAATATCCAACATGTTGAATATTTACGATTTGCTAGCGGGGTGACCCCGACGTGCTTCCAAAGAGATTCACATTGCAGACCACAGGAAAATCTGAAAAGATAATCGGTTCAACCACGAAAACTATAGGGACTTTACATAGAATTGTCGTAAGGGGGAAAATCGGCTCAAATACCGGTCCAGTATACCAACCAGTTGCCATATCATCAACAAAATTGAAACAGTAATGTATGTTAACTAATCTGTGTTTGACAAATTCAAATGTTTGAGTTCATTTTGAAATCTTTAAAAATTTAGTATTTTGATTGCAGACTTGGCAAACTCGTTTTGTGAGGTTTTAGTCTTTCTCTCAGGAGAAGTACTTGAGATGCAGGAGATCTGAACAGGTTTCAACTTGCTTTCCTTGTAATCTAATTGATATCTAGGAGAAATAATAGAAATTATCTATCTGTGACTTTCCTTTATGCATCCTAACCCACAAGACATAACATCCGGATTGTTTGATGTCTTAAATTATGTTTGAAGTGTGTGCCGGTGTCCTGACATTTTACCCATTTACCCAATCCTCGCATTGTCATGTTTGAGGGTTAGGTTTAGGGGTTGGGTTGTGGGATAGGCTATTTTTTCCAAGGCAGGTGTAGCAGAATCTGACAATGTAGCACAAATTGACAAAATACTGGAGTTCTTTCTCAAAATTCTTAATCTACGCTTGATACACGACCAGTTTGGCATATAGTTATTTATATGTTATTTTACAGAACCTGTTGATATACAACAAAAATCACAGTTCTGACATCATACAGTGACATTGCTGACAGCATGAAAGTGCTACAATGTCTATGTCATTTCAGTTTAATCTACGGTGACAAAAGCCCTGTTGTCTCAAAATGCCAAGTTCATGGAACTTGGCTTACTTTGTACTTCTACCTTCAATGATAATTTAAATAGAAATGTTTTGTGTTCTAAAAACTGGAACGCACGCCCTTAAATTCCAGACAACTAAGCAGATCTTTAATAAATCTGAGTCATTTATCACCTGTTGGCTGAGATTTAACATAATGGCTATGGAAATAATAATATATGCGGTTCCTAAATATTTCCTCATTTTGGTAAGCCTATTGGTAGTTTTTGAATTACCCCGGAATAAATTGTAAATACCATATTATATAAATGTTACTAATTCTGTGCCATGCTATTGCTACTGGTGGTTACTATTTTCTATTTACAAACAGAATGATGTTTCTTGAAAATCTAAGGTAGAAGAAAGTTTTCTGTGATGGTTGGGGTTAGGGGAAGGGTTAGGGGAAGGAAATAGGATATATACAGTTTGTACAGTATAAAATGCATTATGTCTATGGAATGTCCCCACAAAACATGGAAAACAGAATGTGTGTGCGTACATGCGTGTATGTATGGTTTTATGTATGTATGTATGTACACCACACACACATACATACACTGGCTCGTAATCACTGAGAAACATAACCATATAGGAACTGTTCAAAGTATAGAACAATAAGTGGTACTGTAGTCATAGCACCACTTATGGTTCAATACAAAGGTGCCAAATACACTAAAAGTACGTGGTTCTGATGATTACGAGTGAGTGAACCACTTTAGCTTCATTTTTTTTTAGATTGTATCATCATGAAAGAAAGGGTGAGGCAATGCCATTTTTCCTCTTTTGGCATGGCTCTTTAGTAACAGGACAGTTTGTGAATAAAAGATTAATAAAAGCTGGTATGTTTTCTGAAATATGCAATGATGTTTATAAAAAGTTAGGTTTGTTCCATTAAAGTATACTATTGAAAAGGCTTTTTATGCAGTTATCTGCTCAGTCATACATGGATGAGGGTTCACTGATGCTTTTCAAACAGGTTTATCCAGTTAACAGATTTCAGTATAAAGGCACGACTAAAGATTCTCAGTTACTTTGTGGTCACGGATTAATGGTGAGGACTTTTTCAAAAAATTTTGCCGTTTCACATTAATGGTGAAGAGTTTTCCTTTTTTTGTGTGTGTGCTTTTTTCGGATTAATAGTGAGAGTTTTGCTATTTTTTTTCTTTTTCAGATTAAAGGTAAGCTGTTTTTCTATTATAATAACTTGTAATTATAGCAAATTTAAATTTAGATGTTTGGCAGACACTTACAGTGCAGTTCATTCAAGCTAGACATATTTTTTTACAGTTATCTGTGTTTAACGATTAATATTTATAAGTTTATTTGAAGTATTAATCATAATTATACTTATTTTATACACAAATGTGCCACTTAAAATTCTACTGTTACTGCATTAGTTTTAATATTTCCAGACAGGTTTTAAATGTTATATTTTAATTGTTTATTATAAATTTTAATTATTATAATAATTGTTGATGTAATGGCAAAACAAATACAATTATTATTTTTTATTAAATAGGTAAATAGAGAAAAAAATAAAGTATTTAAAAAGGTACATTTCTTAATCTGGGTACGTCTCCCAAAAGCATTGTTAGCCAGGCATCTACGGTCGCAAGTTTTTAAAAATTTCTTTCTCGTGCAGCGTTTTCACTGAAATTTCTTTAATACTAATACTTTGAAATATAACAATTGCCTTTTTGAAATACGACAAGCTCATCGACAAATGCCACCCTTGGAAGATGCAGCCTTCGACATGTGAAGCAGCTGTAGATACCTTATCGCCTAATTTGCGATGCTGACGTCATGGAGTTCTGTTGAGTTATCGCCTCAGTGCCCTTTCTTCCAAAGACTTCATCATTCAGTTTAAACGATTTTAAATATATTATACATATATGACATAAAAGAAATCTATCTGCAGTAGTTTGATTGTAATGTCAAAAGAGTTTAAAAGTCATTAATTTAGGTAGCCAACAAATTTGAAAACACTTTTTTATATAGAACTTAATTTCTAAAACAAGTGTATTTTTAGGCCGGAGGGATCATGAGATTGAGAGTCTCAATCTTGAAGACAAAGGCCTAAAGCTGATTAAATTCCATGTGTCAATGGCAGTAATCCCTTTCAACACCTCAGCCAGCTGCAGTTGGCCACAATTCTATTCATCTGCAGTCAGTAGAGAAGGAAAACCTGGTTCCACCAGTCAATCAAACACTAATACAAACAGTTAGTTAGTCAATTACTATAGCTGTTAAAAAGAAGATCTTTTTATTTGTACTTTAGTACAATGGCATTTTTATTGTATCCATTCATTCATCGCAAGACAGGAAAGTAAGAACTTAAAGGAATAGTCCATTTTCTTAAAAGAAAAATCCAGATAGTTTACTCACCACCATGTCATCCGAAATGTTGATGTCTTTCTTTGTTCAGTCGTGAAGAAATTATGTTGTTTGAGGAAAACATTGCAGGATTTTTCTCATTTTAATGGACTTTAATAGAGCCCAACATTTAATACTTAACTCAACACTTAACAGTTTTTTTCAGCGGAGTTTCAAATGACTATAAATGATCCCAAACGAGGCATAAGGGTCTTATCTAGTGAAACGATTGTCATTTTTGACAAGAAAAATAAAAAATATGCACTTTTAAACCACAACTTCTCGTCTAGAAACGGTCGTGATGCAGCAGCGTGACCCCACGCAATACGTCATGACGCCAAGAGGTCACAGAGGACGAACGCGAAACTCCGCCCCAGTGTTAACAAGTGTGTTGAAAGATGACCGTTCCTACGTTGTTGTATGTCAACTGATACTAATTAATGTCTTTGTGTCAGTTTATTGTTTACAAGGGTCCGCAAATGTGCGTTTTATATATGTAACACGTGACCTCCCTACGTCACTATGCATTTACGTAAGGTCGCGCTGGACCGGACGCAAAGTTGTGGTTTAAAAGTGTATATTTTTATTTTTCTTGTCAAAAATGACAATCTTTTCGCTAGATAAGAGCCTTATGCCTCGTTTGGGATCGTTTAGAGTCCTTTGAAACTCCGCTGATAAAAAACGTTAAGTGTTGAGTTAAGTGTTAAATGTTGGGCTCTATTAAAGTCCATTAAAATGAGAAAAATCCTGCAATGTTTTCCTCAAAAAACACAATTTCTTCTCGACTGAACAAAGAAAGACATCAACATTTTGGATGACATGGTGGTGAGTAAATTATCTGGATTTTTCTTTTAAGAAAATTGAATATTCCTTTAAGAAACAATAAATTAAAAAAGTCAGGAATAAAAAAATAATAAAGGCAAAGCAGGATAAATACCAACAATATAAAAACAACAACATATGACAATGAAATATATGATTAGAATGAACAGAATAAACAATAAAAAATAATACCATTATAAATAATAAAAACATATTTACAATTTATAATTAAATTAATAGCCTACATTTTACATAGTAACAGAATGAATGTGCTATTCTTAAGTGTTTTAAAGCGTCTAAAAAGTTGCCATGCGTGCTTTAAGACGCTATCAATCACTAAGCTTTTTGAAGGTCCTGCAATCTATTTATCAAGCATTAAATTCGTTGATACTTCAGTCACACTTGGGCGTCTTTAAACAGTGCCTCATTAATAAAACTTAAAACATCAAGACTGGAATTCTCAGTATAAATATAACTTATGATTATATTAAGTCCATAATATTTTATTTGACTTCAGATAAAAATGTGTCATTTGTTATCTAATTTGACATCTTAGGTGTTCGTGTGGCGAAATCATTTCAGGGAAAACTGTCTAGAAGATTTATTTTTGTTAATCCTTAACACAATCACAATCTGTAGGCTGTAAATCATCTTACAGTCTGGTATTCTTGACAGCAAGGTATGCATTGAGACAGATGCGTGGCAGGTGAACTATTTTAGATGGATGAATCACAACAGAGAATGCTGAGAAATAAATAATCTAGATTTTTAAAATATTATTATTAAAAATATATATATTTTACGTTTTTAATTATCCTACTGTATAATCCGACCTTCTGAAAAAGTTCAGCATTTTTTAGGTCATTTAAAAAAATAAGCGTATTTATTTTTCTTGAAATTATCACATTTAAAATCAAGCATTTACCAAACTTAAATGATCCTGTATAAATCATAAATGGATCCTTTTCTCTACAGAGATGAAGCACCCCAGGAGTGAAACTCAATAATCCATTTTTATATGTAGCTCACTTCAACTCCTGGCTTATTTCAACACACAAAACAACTGCAACCATAACTGTAAATCTGCCATGAATTTTTTTTTTTTAAAAACAATTAGGTACTCTTTAGCGCCCATTTTTTTCATGTCCTCAAACTTTATCAGCTAAGCCAGAAAGAAGAAGAAAGTAGCAAATAGCTTCAAGTTACATCACAGTGTATCTGTAATCAACCTGGATTATCTGATCTGCTGTGCCTGCCATGAGTAGGACATAATAATACAAAAAAATATATGTAGGTGGAAAAGAGTATTTAGTGAAGACACAAAAATAATTGCAAAAGTATAAGTCATTTGGATTGTGGGAGTATTGGGTGTGATTTTAACAATGTTTGCATGAATGAGAAGCATACCTGACTAGCTGACACACAAATATAAACATGCAGCTCACTCTGTTTCATAGAAATTCTAATATACAAATATGCAAATATAACCTCCCCAAGACAGCTTTTACGCCTGCGGCCGGCGCGAGTGTTTGATTGTTTTACAATGGAAGCTCCGCGTTTTTTATATAAGCCAGCCGCCCACCTTTTATGTATTCACGCTGAAAGCTGGCGCTCAGCATTTTTTTCTCTGAGCAGAGAGTTGAAAGAGATTCAACTTTGGGTGAAAAGCTCTGCTCATCAATGTCAGTTCTCACACACCCGTCCAATCAGGACAAGTATCACAACAACCAACCGGCTCACAGCTCACGTATCACAGCTACCAAAAGGCTCGGCTGAAGAAAGCTGGTCACATCTGAAAAAACTACCCAGTCTCTCAAAATTATGTACCTATAAGCACGTAATTTAAAAAAAAATATTTTTCGTGATTGTATCATGAATGTTGTTGTCACATATTGTTTCTCAATTGCTTTTTCCTATTTTTAAACCATTTTCGCTTCGGTTTAGGGTTACATTTGGTGTTTGCATTAGGATGTCACTTTAAGTATTGGTTTATACTATTTTTTCAGATTTATTTTTAATATTTTCAAAATTTTAAACCATCGTCGCCTGGCGTTAGGGTTAGAGTTGGGTTTGGGTAAGGATGTCATTTTATGTAAATCTTATACTGAACCAAAGCAAAAATTATAAGAAAATAGGACAAAACAGTTGAGTAACTAATACGTGACAATGACACATAAACAGAAATTGAAAAAACACGGAAATTCATGAAAGTATCACAAAAAAAAAATTATTAATGTGTATAAATATGGACAAAACCAGGGGCGTTGCTAGACATAAAGCTCTACTGGGGCACAGGCCCCCAATGTTTTGCTGACTTTTTTTTGAAAGCCTGCTGTGTGCAAGAGGTGTGCAACACTTCTATACAATGTAATTTGCTTAACCCACTATTCTAGTGCAACAGTTACTGCGAAAGATACATATTTACAAGTGTAATCTTCATCATACCTAACATTATTAACATGTTTGGAGGCATAAATGGCATAACATGTTTGGAAATAATGACAGCAGAGAAATCTTTTCTACATTATACAATGATAGCAATGATTATTAACTTATTTTTACAAGAATATTTTAAGAAACCAGTCATTTTATGACGGCTATACTAAATAATCTCAGTCATAGTTACTGCTAACTGTTATGTAAGAGTTAAATATTAGTAAACTAAATATTAATTTCATATCTCAAAATACAGAACAGTATATTACATACATCTGTTGATTTTCTCAGCAACGATGCAATTCTATAGACTTGACAGAGGTTTTCCTGAGATTTTTCCTCTGTTTGAGACCTGACAGGGTGAGGATGTACTGTAGTTTGTCTTACCTCCTAAACTCATCATCTCTCCTTTCTTCTTCCCTTTTCCCTGCTTTGCACAAAACATTTCTGATGTCCATCTACATAAGCGAATAATGATCGAGTCAAAATAAGATTAGCATTATTATTTAGAAACTTACTTTAGTTTCGTTATGCTTTCATAAGCACTCGCGTGGCGTCACCTTTTGAATGCGGTTGTGTATGAGGTGTGAGTTGTGCGCGGTGAACGCAAACGCGCGCGGCCATGGATACGTGCGTGCACGCGTCAATGCGACTACTTCGTCGCTTTTAGAAGCCTAAATTGGGTAACTACTTTGCATAAAGATCCGCTATTGCCGCGATTGTCTTTTTAAAGGAATACACTAGTTAACTGCTAAAATTTTAACTTGAGATTTACACCGGGGCACAAAAGATTTACACTGGGGCACGTGCCCCAGTAAAAGGGGTCTAGCGACGCCCCTGGACAAAACCAACTGTTGGTTCAAATTGACCTATAGAAAATGTCCACATCTGACCCAATCATGGGTTAAAACAAACCTAGTGGTTTTGGCTTGTCCATATTTTACCCAACCATGATACATCCCAATAACAACTTATTTAAGAGTGGACTTACTTATGCATTGTCACATGTACATCTTTTCACCATTTCACCAAAAGTGAAGGTACAAAAGCTGAAAAGGTGTAATTAAAGACACAAAAGAAATTATTTTTCAGTAAACAATCTTAAAGGGATAGTTCACCCAAAAATGAAAATTCTGTCATCATTCACTGACTCTCATGTTGTTACAAAACCTGCATGCATTTCTTTGTTTTGATGAACACAAAGAAAGATATTTTGAGAAATGTTTGTAACCAAACCCTTCGTGGACCCCATTCACCTCCATAGTAAGAAAAAAGAATACTATGGAAGTAAATGGGGTCCACAAACGGTTTGGTTAAAAGCATTTCTCAAAATATCTTCCTTTGTGTTCATCAGAACAAAGGATTTAATACAGGTTTGTTACAACATGAGGTGAGTAAATGATGACAGAATTTTCATTTTTGGGTGAACTGTCCCTTTAATATTTCTTTTTAATGATTCCTACAATTAAATATTAAATTAGTATCTTTATTGAAATTATGTACGTATGCAAAATTAATGTGAAATAAACAAACAAAAAACTATTTATCAGATTCCTTTTTGCACTAACAGTGTTGCCATATAAATGTGATGTGCGTCTTTCTTTACTCCCCACACCAGGTGTCTGACTGCTTTAGAGTGAGTTAGGCGTGATGCATATTTTTCATTTGTTTTATTACCCATTGTCTTGCCAAGTTTAGCCTCACCATAATCAAACACAGCTGCTTGTTGTTTTCAAGTTACCACACAGACCTAGGGATGGTAATGCTATGCTTGAAATTAAATTTTAATACTGCAGAAATTGACTTGACCCCCAAAGGCTTCTAAAACAACAACTTACCGTAGCAGCATTGGCTATTGGATTTAGACATTTATTTATTACACGGCTCATTGGAATGCTTGATTCTGATTGGCCAAAAACCTAATAATACACCCAAAGCTAATTTAATGTTACATAAAACGGTAATGTAAATATGTCAATTAATAACACATGATGTTATATCATCGAAAATAAATGGGTTTCCCACGCGGAAGTTCTGCATTTATTAAAAATTAGCAAATAAAATATTTCAAATCATCATTTAATGTTTTTTACCTTCACTGTGATCGACACAAAGTGGAGGGTCCTGTATCACACTGAAGGTAAAAAACATTAATTGATGATGGGGCTTATTTCTGCGATAACAACCGGTTTCTTGTACATTATCCCTTAGTGCAGTGATTCCCAACCGGGGGTACGCGTACCCCAGGGGGTACGTGAAGAGTTTCCAGGGGGTACGCGAAAAGATTAACATTTTGCTTTGATCTCATTTACTTTTAATAAAAATGTCTTTCGTTTGTCCAGTCATTTACCTAAGATTGATTTTTGTGAGGAAAGCATTTTAAAAAGGAAAACTTTGTAATTTTAATCTTATCATTAATATAATTAGCTGTCAAGAGTAATGCGCTGCATGATCCAAAACGCAATAGCGATGTCCAACTCAAGAACGATCTGACTATTTTCAATGAACCTGAATAGTTTCTAAAGACCCAAAGTTTATTAACTATAAATAATGTTCAAATAATGCTATAATATTCATTCCCACTGCCATTACATTTTCAAATTATGCAAATTGTTTTTGGCTAACATATATTGTCCCGTATGATGTCTTTTGTATTTATAAAGAATGTCTTAACACATTTTGTTTCTCTTTATATTTGAACAGAATAATTTAACTTATTTGCACACTTTAATTATCAGTAACTTAAATTGAGATTTTAGTAAATTTAGGGCATTTACTAAAAAGGACGTGAGAGCTCAATTCCAAATAAGCGCCGGAGTGGATAATTTGCGTGTGATTTACTACAAAGGCGCAAATAAAATACACAGGCACAATAATGACATATGCACATTTCTATAATGACCATTGCAATCTACTAAGAGCAGCGCAAATTAGGTCGCAAATAAGAGAACTCGGCAGGACATCGCAATGAAAATGCGGACTGCGTAGTGTGAAATTCCAGCTAAGTGAAAGTAAGACGAAAGATGAACGGTAAAAGAAGTTTTGAAATACCTGATTTGACTTCTCCTCCTCTTTTCTTCAGCAAATTAAACATAGCTTGGCTTGGCAAACTCTATATATTTTTTTTTAAGTATGTTCCTCTTGCAAAATGTAAAACTCTCCTCGCATTAATGTTGCTTCAAAAGGAAAAAATCCGTAAATGCAATAAGGTCGCAAAAATAACACCTTTTCAGAGCTAAATATCTACTGCGTGTCTTTAGTAAGTTCAGTCGTTATTTAACGACAAAATGATGGTTTGCGCAAGCTGTTAGTAAATCTGGCCCTTAAAGGGGTCATATGATGAAATTTTTTAATTTGTAAAATAAGTCTTTGGTGTTCCCAAAGTCCATATGTGAAGTTTTATCTCAAAACACCCTACAGATAATTAATTATAGTATGTCAAAATTGCCATTTTGTAGGGCTGAGTAAAATGTGCCGTTTTTGGGTGTGTCTTTTAAAATGCAAATGAGCCGATAAAATGCAAACACTGATCGCAATGATAGTGGTTTGTTGAAATAAACATGCTTCATCAGTCAGTGCTTTTTACTTTAATGTTTAAAATGAATAAATATTACTAATTATTTGTCTTTAAAACACAACTTAGGTTTAGTTTCGATGAAGGGGTACTTGAGCCTTACTGATACGGCTGTGGGGGTACTTAGGGCAAAAAAGGTTGGGAACCACTGCCTTAGTGTATAATAAATATAGACCTTGATCACAGTATATGCTTATAAAGTCCACGGTGTAAAACAGTGGAAACATTCATTGCCTGGCTCGTCGGTCAGTTATACAGAATTATCATATAGAAATAATTTAGCTGGATTAAGCATTGCACTTTAATTTGGACTTGTGTTATGTTAAAGCTCCTTTAGTAGGTTGTTAGTATTGCAGTGCTATTGATGAATGTAACTTTTTTCAGGTTATCTTCTGTAATGAACTACCGCTGTCTGCTTCAGTTATTCCTGAGTGTGCTTGCTTTTGCCGCATTGGGTATTTACAGTTTACTTAATGGAATGGTAAATGTTTCGGATATCTCAAAAAGACTGTTGCCCATCAGGTATGACACTGCAACTCTTTACATTGTCTCTTAAAATAACATATTTTATTGGATGTTTGTTTTCAGTCTTGTTTAATACACAAAGTAAACCAAAGCACTTTACTCAAATGCATGTTTACATTTAAAAATAGGCTACATACTCTAGCTGGTGTACTTATCTTTGTAAAGTATAATTTTGTATAAATGACTTTGGACAGACTATTTAAAGTTTGAAAAAAATAAAGTTTGGTTAATATTTTTTTCTTTTCAACAGCAAAACTCATTTTCAGAAAAGAGTTTACTTTAACACAAGGTGAGTTGAAAGGTTGTTTATTAAGCGTCTCATATTGAATCTGATATTCTTTAGTTCATATAGTCTCTTATTTGGACTTATTTGCTGTTGCGTGTGACTTGTGTCTACAGCATTGGTCTATTTTCCAGTAAAAATCAGTCCTGTTCCTGTAATGGATATGCTTTAGCTTTTCAAAATGTGCCTAAGAATGAACTGGAAGACCTTCGGAGACGTCGGTCTGAAGAGTACAGACAATATCGAGTCAGGTAAAAAAGATTCTTAACAAAGTTCATGACCTTGTTTTTTTATTCTTCGTTACATCTTGCAAAGGGATTTAGTGGTAACACATTACATTAAGATTGTATTTGTAAACATTAGTTAATGCATGAACTAAAATTAACAAACAATGTAGATTTTCAACATGTATTAATTCTTGTTATACCACGGGTCTGTTGAATGCTGTATTCTGATTGGCAGAGAAATGTTCTGTGGGTATGCATTAATTTCTGATAACCGCACACCTAACTTGTCAAATGTCTTAAAAATAGGCACCAGAGCAATGTTTGTGGTAACCGTGATATAAGAGGAATAATTGAAAATAATACACACCCACTTTGCATCGTGCCGCATTGCACCTTGGGTGTGCATTATTTTCTTATAATTCAATGGTCCGTCGACAATTATTCCTTACTTATACCACGGGTTTGTTGAATGCTTTATTTTGGTTGGTTGAGAAATGTGTCATGGGTGTTGGTTATTTTTTAACAACCGCACACCATGTCTTAAAAACAGGCACCAGAGGAATATTTTTGGTAATGTGGTATAAGTGGAATAATTGACTCCGGGCCAGGCCATTAAATTATTTGAAAATAATGCTCCCGCGGTGTGCATTATTTTCTTATAACTCAACGGCCCGTCGTCAATTATGCCTTACATAATATCAGTTAATGTTTATACAGTAATTCATTTTAGTTCATGGTGCATTAGATAATGTAACATTTACAATGCTTTATTTTATAAACGTATTAGTAAATGCCGAAATTAACATGAACAGATGAAGAGTTTGGTTCCAAAACGCAATAAACCAATTTTGACTAAATTCAGTAAAAATGTGTTTTCTATACCAAGAAAGTGACAAGATGAAAACCACTATTTTCTGTCACAAACTTTCACATGGCATCTTTAGGTTATAAAAACATAAAAAATTTGGTCCTGCTCGCTTTTTGTTGACTTCGAGTAAAATAATGTAGTTTTTCATAAGATCCATGTGTTAGCATGACAGAAGCTTGATGCTGTCGTGTGTGAACAAGCAACAGCCGGCATTTTTCCTTCGCCTGGGTGCCTCTCGCGTATATTATTAGATTTTGATGGCTTACGTTTCCTCCCCGCCACAGAAAACCACCCCACGTTTATCAATGCCATCAAAATTACAATTTTGTTTTTGTTTGTTGATCAAGAAGTACAAAGTGGGTGCGCTGTGATTTGTTGAGCAGATTTATTGCATTCTGCACAGAAGGAGGACTGGCTTTTATCGAGTTTTAGAAAAAAAGATGACAGAATAACACTGCAGATATTTGATTTTACGTAAAATGAAGAATTTACTTTTTAATACTACTGTAACCTGATACAATACTGATTTGCGGTAACTATTAAAAAAAGATGTTTATCACATTTTGGAACCAAACTCTTCAAATATAAATAAATGCTGTAGAAGTATTGTTCATTGTTTGTTCATGTTAGCTAATTTGTTAACCAAATGTTAACAAATACAACCTTATTGTAAAATGTTACTGGTTTAATAGTATAGTCACACTTATTCGTAAGATTCAGATCTTTAGGTATCATGTGATCAATGAAAACACTGTATTGTATTATGAATAGCTGTTAATGTTCTTAGCACTTACAACAAATATTTCCTCAAATTTTGAGATTATTTTATTGAGAAACAAACTGTGTTTATAACAGGAGGCAGGTAGATATGGAGCCACTTGTTCTTGCCGCGTCTAACTCTCCTCTCCAATATCCCATCCATGGTGTCACATTGGTCCCACTTCAAAAAAGTATAATACCAGGTAAAATCTGTTCTTCATGTAAGTCAAGTTCATCTGATCTTTTAATTGTAATCTGGTCTATGAAACCCAGCATTTTTGTGATTTAATGTTTGCTATTAAATCATCCTTGATAATGTGCAGAAAATATAACTTTGATATCTTTAATATTGACTCAGTAAGATCAGTCAAAGATCGAAATTAAAGTTAAATCAATGATTGAAATCAAACTTTGGTTTTGAAATTTTGAACAAGTTTACAATGTGAAACTGCCCATTCTTATAGGTTTGGCTTTGCATGCACAAGAAAGAGAACGCTATGAGGTTTGTTTTGAAGTATTTTGGCTCACGTAACATAAGGTGAAGGGTCTTTTGCATTCCCATTGCAGGTAGACACAGGGACAAGTAGATCTGTTCTTACCCTTACCTCCATCACTATTGTTCTGTACCTTGGTTTTACATTGGTGTGCTTCAACTCCAGTTTTGCTATCATCCTTTGAGTTACATCATACAGTTCTGAATCCGCTTATTTTCATTAAACATTTTTGTATCTGCAGGTATCTTTAAGTGTGATGAATGGGGTGCTCTCAGTGGAGGATGTCATGAATGGAGCACATGTGGATGGACAGGGTCAGAGTGATTTGACTATCTCATCTACAAGCCTCACAAAACTCAATCATCTGCTGAGCAGAGTGACCTACACCAGCACCGTCTATCATGTCAAGACTAAAGATATGGGTAATAGTGACATCGGTGTTTCAGAAAGTATTATGCTTTTGTGTCAAAGAGTATATTTTGTTTTGTTTCCTTTATAGGGTTTTTGCATTGAATTCACCTTTAAGTGTTCATTTAATATAAACCACTTTAATTTTCTTCTCACCTCAGTTCATTTTTCATTTGAGGACCATAAGGCCATGTTTCCCATAAAAATTACAAGACCTTCAGTGCCAGTTCTGTATGACCCAGGGACCGGTAAGACACAAAAGTCATTTAAATGTATGCCTTTGGCAGATACTTTACTTTAAAATAAATTGCAATGAATTCAAGCTTGAACTAATTTTTAAAATGTAATACAAAAGCAAAAAGTCTGCATAACATCTTTGACATCACATACTGTATGTGCAGATTTTTTGTGTTTGGTCTGTGAATGTATAGAAAGCATAGAAAAATATAGCAACAACATTAAGTGCACCTCCTCTTCAAGATTGTAGCTGGACCGTAGATTGAATTCATGATTTAATAAGAAACTGTAGTTAACTGTAAATAAATGTCAATTGAAGTCTTTAAATACACTGATCAATGACTTGTCTTTCTCAGATATAAATTCACAGGTAACTATAACAACCAAAACCTTTCTGAGGTATCGGGAGTTGAATGTTCTTATCAACAGTATCAGAAAGTTTTATCCAGAAATCAAGATCATTATTGCAGACGACAGCATGACTCCAGAAAAGGTGCTCGGTGAAAATATAGAGCACTATATAATGCCACCTGGACAGGTAAATGTTTTTTCACAAAAGAATTAAGTGTTTATTAAAACTTGAATAATGTTAAATGTAAAGATAGATCCCTAAAGGTACAGTTCTGCCAAAAATTTTAATTCTGTCATTTATTCACCCTCAAGTTTAACTTTAACAGTAGAAATGACTTTGTTCTGCTAAACACAAATGAAGTTATTTTGAAGAGATTTTCTAGTCAAGCTTATCTGGTGCACCATTGACTTCTAGAGTAGGAGAAAACAAAACTATAGAAGTGAATGGTGTCCCAGATCTGTTTGGTTACTAACATTATATTATAAATGTCTTCATTTGTGTTCGGCAGAAAAAAAAACTAAATTTTAGGGCTGTCAAAAGATTAATCGTGATTAATCACATCTAAAATAAAAGTTTGTGTTTACATAACATATGTGTGTGTAATGTGTATAATTATTATGTATATATAAATACACACACATTCATGTGTATATTTAAGAAATATTTGCATTTATATACTGTATAAACATTTATATAATTTATATTATATAGAAATATAAATATTTTATATATAAATATAACCAATTTTTCTTAAATATATACATGACTGTGTGTGTTTTTATATATAAATATTAATTATACACACTACACACACATATGTTATGTAAACACAAACTTTTATTTTAGATGTGATTAATCACGATTAATCTTTTGACAGCCCTACTAAATTTATAAAGGTTTGTAACAATTTGAGAGTGAGTAAATGAGTAAATGATGACAATTTTCTTTTTTTTTTTGGTGAACTATCCCTTTAAAATCAAAATATATTGTGTCTTTACAACCATTAAAAGTTTCAGTGTTGCCGTTTACTGATTATTAACTTTGTTTTGTCAGGGCTGGTTTGCTGGCAGGAATCTGGCTTTATCACAGGTCGACACTAAATACTTTCTGTGGGTTGATGATGATTATGTATTCAGGAACAACACAAAAATTGAAAAATTTGTGGAAATCATGGAGAAAGTTCCAGAACTGGATGTGGTAAAAAAATATAAAAACAATATAGCATATTTACATTATCAATTATTATAGGACCCCATTCAATCTTCTTTGTTTCCCCAGGTTGGTGGTTCAGTGGGAAGCAATCAGTTTTATTTCCACCTTAAGTATGAGGAAGGTATTGAAGAGGAGGGGGGCTGTCTGAGACGTATGCATAAGCTGAAGCACCAATCAGTTCCAGGGTTTAACGGCTGCTACTTTGTGGATGGGGTGGTCAACTATTTCCTGGCACGGACAGAGGCCGTACGACGGGTCGGCTTTGATCCGTTTCTAAAAAGAGTTGGTCACACTGGTAGGTACATCTCATGGTTTCAGGTTAACATGCATTTTACATCAGTTCACCAATTCCAGTAAAAGATTACATTGAATATTATTCAAGCACAGCTTTTAAAGCCTAAAAATAGGTACTATTAAATATTTAATAAGAGTTATTAGGAAATGGCATGCAACCATCTGACTACAGATTATAGATGCAATTGTCCAAAGGTGTTCCCATCTAACTGTTTCTTACCTTTTTCCTCTTAGAGTTCTTTATCGATGGCCTCGGACAATTATTAGTAGCTTCCTGCAAAGGACTGTCAGTCGGACATCAGCCAAAAAAAAGACAAGCCAAATACCGACACTTTAGGTTTCCTGGAAAACGTGATGGAAGAAAGAAAGTGGGTCATCATTACTTTAAGAACCATTTGAAATGCATAAGGTACTGAGGAACGTTTACAGATTACACTCGGAAAAAAATAAAAGTGCTTCACGATGTTGTAAAAAAATGGAAAGCAGCACTTGCTATGTGACAGTTGGAAAAATGGTGACTTTTTCTATTTGCATGGCAGTAAGCATGTAAAATTGTATACATTCCCATTCAAATGTTTTATATAAGAGACAAATGTAATTGTGCCAGCAAATTTATTTTATTGCAAAACACAAATTTTATTTAAAAACTAATTGTATATAAAACGACTTTGAATACATAATGTAGAAAAATAACCAATAAGACTCCAGAATAGATGTGTTCTACAATGGTGTTTATAAAACATCTTCAAGCATTAGATGCTAGAATAATATATCAATTTAATTTACTTTGATATAAATGTCGTAATTTTCATTGTGTTTTTCTATAGTTTACATTTGATAGTAAACTTGATAGATTTACTATATGACAGATTTTATTAACGACTAGATGAAATCAGATAACCGGAAGGTTTTTTGTTTGTTATAGTTTATTATAATTATTAAAGTTTACTGTATTGCATTTAACTGTATATTTTTTATTCATAAATCTTTAAACAGTCTTTATTTAATGAATATAATAAAATGAAATACTATGAAATTACAAAAACATTTTTTTTTTAAATATTTATTTTCAATTTATATATATATATATATTTAATTCATAACACTTTTTTAGTATGTGATTTAGGGTGGCACAGTGGCTCAGTGGGTAGCACTGTTGCCTCACAGTAGAAGGTCCCTGGTTCAAGCCAGGTGACCTTTCTGTGTGAAGTTTGCATGTTCACCCTGTGTCACCCAGTCCACCGCTCACCCCTCCCTTTCAAAACACATTGGATTTACACTGTAGATGCCCAATTCTGATTTATGGACTACATCAGATATTTTTGACAGCCCCCTTATATCTTTTTAAAGCGACTCTTAGCATTTACACTAAACAGTTGGCTAAACAATTGAAATTTCAGCATTAGTCCACTAAGTGGAGCCTTCATCCTCCATTGCACTGCTAGTCATGTGATCACAGGTGGGGGCCACATTAGTTGACATCATTTGACAACATTGCTTTATCAATGATGTACATTCATTTAATGAATGAAGCACAGAAAAATATGTACAACAATTTATATATTTGTATAACAATTTTTTTTCCAGAATTGTCATAGCCCTGAAGCAGAGAATCACCATAATTACTAATATTTATAAGACAGTTCATCATAGGGAAATTTTACAATCGTGACAGCCCTACCACTCGCCACATAATCCTTGTTGTGTCTTATCCTTCACAAACATCATCTTCACTTACCACTGGACACAATTCAGAACAGAATACAGCACTTGGTGCCTTGACTTGTGAAGAATTTCAAGAATTTCACATTCACTTCCAAATTAAAGTGTTGAACTAAACTAACCAGTCTTGAACACAAAAGAAACCAGCTCTGAAATAACACTATAACAACTTTCTTTGATAGCAGTCATAATTTTAATGGGTGGATCTCTTTCAGGATTATAGATGATTCAATTCAGCAATTGTGATTTGATTTAGTCTTTTAGAAATATGTGAGTCATATGTGCTGGTGGAGCACATCACACACTTTTACAACTCCTGGGGCGTCATTTATAAAATGCTTCATACCGGCCTTAACTTGATCTCACGATCATTTTTCAGAAGTGCATACATGTGATTCATAACAGGAATGTGCGCACAAAACATGCGCGTATGTGAAATCTATAAATCGCAAATGATCTTGAAATAGTTTTAAATCAATTGTTAAAAAGTTTTAAATCTTCGCATTTAAACAATGCCTGATTACAGTTTTTTTCAATCGCTAAACACTTATAGTCCAGGCAAAAAAATTATTCAAGCCCTTCTTAGGAATGACACATTAAAATTGTGTTGAAATAATGTATAATACCTCATTAAGAGCAATAAGTATATATATTACATTATTCTAACACAAAATTATGTACTATAATTTATTAATTTGTTTTTAATTGCGTTAACACAATTAGTTTGTGTTTGGGTTCTGGAAAAAAATTACAGTTTTTTTATCTCAACCTAATTTTATCACGTTCAGTCCACTTAATCATTTATATTGGGACAACATGAATGACTTTTGTTGCTATTACTAACTGGGCCGTGGATCTGTATTTCCCAGCATGCAACTCTTTTTGGTGAGTAATTTTTTTAATTAAGTGTTATTTTATTCATTTTTAGGTAAAGAGAAAGACTTAATAGTGTTTAATCTTATTGATTTATCTTATTGATTCAGAAGCGTTTGTGTTATATTTTTTCAAATTGTTTGGTTACCATTGTGCAGAAGAGTGGTGCTTGTGGTTAAGTTGTGGATGTGACGTATTTCTCTCAATGAGCAATAACTGTGTTAATGCCGGTTTGATCAGTCTCTTCTCAGTCTCTTCTCACATGCTCATCCAAAGGATCAAATGTTATTATTATTAGCATGCTAACATGTGCTCATGCTAATTAGTATGATATAAAAACGTTTTATATAAAATAACTGAATTGAGTTATTGAAAATACACTACATTGAGTTATTGAAACTACAATAGATTGAGTAATTCAAACTACACTAAATTGAGTTGAGGCAACTACACTTAATTGAGTGCTGCCATCTACTTTAAATTGAGTTTGACAAACTCAATATATTTTAATTGTGTAAATCAGTTTTTTATGAGTTAGGGGTACACATTCATATTGGATGGAAATCCTGCCCACAATTTAATTGAGTTAATCCAATGAATACTTTTTTTTAGTGCAGAACAACATACTAAAAGTTCTAAGAAATCCTAGTTGTGGAAATATGTTAATTTCTCATCAAACCAAAATGTGTGCCATTAAAGCCAGGCAACAAATCACCCCAATGTGGCTATTTTTTCCTTTCTCCCATCAAAATGAAATTTACACAATGAAAGTACCCATGAAAAGTACTTTTTTAAATTACAAATTGCTTTGAAAAATAAATGTAATATGCAAATGAGCTATACACTAATCGAATATGCCCAAAATACACCCAAAAGTAACTTTTTTGTATTACAAGTTTCTTTTTAAATGAATTTGAATATGCACATGAGCTTTACACTTATTGAATATGTCTTAATTTGTATAAGCAGAAACACCATTCATATGTATGATAAATATATCGGCCCAATCTTCATTCAATCATCCTGCTGCTTTTAGACTGGCCTCTAACCTGAAAACTGCCTGGCTTGGCAGTACCTGCCAGGGGTTTAACCCCTGCCAATATTCTTCAGAGTCACAGGGGAACATAAGCCTCCCCACCACGTCAAGGTAGCAGCCGAATGGGAGATTTTATGGGTGGTTTATTTTTTTGGTGTTTTTGTTTTTACATTTTAAAAAAAAAAAAATTTTTTATCCAGTCTGGATCCTCTACCCCTTCTCTATGGCTTTTGGTTCTGGCACCCCATATATCAGTTCCTGGTTTGTTCTTTGCTTAGTTCTTCTCCTCTGCATTATAATAATCTGATAAATCAGGCAACTGTGAGTTTGTACAGTTAGTACCACGACATTCTCCGCAAATGTCAGTGCTAGGGAGTCCATGTTTTTTCCACGTGCATCTGTTGTGCTGCAGTCTTTCTTGCAACAACAGTGGACTACATCTTATATTTCTGGTGGTGCTGCAGGCTGATCGGTCATTGTTGGCATAAATCTCCCATCCAAAACATGCCACACCAGTCTTTTGGATCCATACGTTTATTTCCCCCTTTCCACTCCGTAATTTGGTAAAAGACGTGCATTTATGCCAATAATGATCGATCAGCCTGCGGCACCACAGAAATATTAGACTGTAGCACAAAGAGATGCACATGCAAAAAACATGGACTCCCTTGCACTGACATTTGGGGAGAATTTCACGAGTTCACACTTACAAATAAGTCAGATAGAGTTATTAGAATGCCTATTTGGTGTGCTGTCTGAGGAGAGGGCTTCGAGCTCGGTATTGACCTGAGCCCGGAGCACTTCCTGGCAAAGAGAGTGCGCCAGGATCGGCTTTAGGCCCGAACCCAGAACACTCCACCCGTTCTGGTTAGGAAGGTGACCAGGTTAGAGTGCGGAGATGGGGTGGTGGAGGGATGCTGAAACTATCAAGGAATCTGGCTGAGTTGTTTGCCAGTCTATAGGTTTCCATTGATGCTGATCAGGTGGACACCTGATTGCTGATTGTTGACAGCTGGTCGATTAGGTAGATTATTTGAATGTGTTCCTCACAAACTTTGTTAATAAAACATCGTGTTGTGGTACTAGCTTTACAAACTCACAGTTGCCTGATTTATCAAATGAATATGACCCAGAGGGGAAGAACTAAGCAAAGAACAAGCCAGGAACTGATATAGGGGTGCCAGAACCAAGAGCCACAGAGAAGGGGTCGAGGATCCAGGCTAGATTAAAAAACAAAAACAAGTGTTAAAACAAAAACACCTCCACTTCTGTTGTGACCTTAGTGGGGAGGCTTGTGTTCCCCCGTGACCCTGAAGAATATATCGGCAGGGGTTAAACCCCTGGCAGGTACTACCAAGCCAGGCAGTTTTCAGGTTAGAGGCCATTCTAAAAGCAGCAGGATGATTGGATGAAGATTGGGCCGATATATTTATCATACTATGAATGGTGTATCTGCTTATGCAAATTAAGACATATTCAAAAAGCATAAAGATCATGTGCATATTCAAATTCATTTCAAAAGAAATTTGTTATACAAAACAATTACTTTTGGGTGTATTTTGGGCATATTCGATTGGTGTATAGCTCATTTGCAGATTAAATTTAATTTAATTTTCAAAGCAACTTTAAATACAAAAAAAATATATATTTTTCATGGGTACTTTCATTGTGTAAAGTTTATATTTTGATAGGAGTAAAGGAAAAAAAATAGCCCCAATGGGGTTTATTGTTGACTGGCCTTATTGGCACACATTTTGGATTGATGAGATATTAACATATTTCCTCAACTAGGATTTCTTAGGACTTTTATTATGTTGTTCTGGACACCTAATAGAAATGATCTATACTGAAAAAAATATTTTACAATAACTTGCTCCAAAATGAGTTTGCCTGGACTATATGATGACATTTCACTAGTGAAAATACAATTACAGATATCAATAACTTAATTGTTGATATCAAGAATTAACATTGTAACTAGTGGAAATGCAATTGTTGATATCATCAATTGCCATTGTTACTAGAAATTTAATTTCTGATATTAAGAATTAAAATTTTAACTAGTGAAAATTGAATTGTTGATATCAAGAACACAACAAATAAAATTAAAAACGGCTTGCCATGCATATGCGCAGGTTGCGCCACTTGCGCCGGAGTGTGACCAATGGGGGATTGTGTGCAGTGACTGGGGGAGTTAGGTCGAGCTCAAGAGTGAGGATGAACTGATCAGATGTGTGTAGTGGGGTGACCTGGGTGTGGTAAGTTGAACAGCAGCGTGTGTAGATAAGATCTAAAAGATTACCAGACCTGTTACATCGTGTTCTAAGACCGACGGAAATTAAAAGTTGCGATTTTTTTATGCAGATATGGCCAGGACTATACTTTCATTCTGGCATAATAATCAAGGACTTTGCGGCTGCAGGACGCGCGAAATGATATTACTTAGCAGCCGGAAATTTGTACCCTTTGTATATTTCAAAAACAAGGAACTATTGTCAGGCGCTGTGTAATATCACTACGCCTGCTGCAGCCATTTTACAATAACTCTAGGGGTGGAAAATTAGCATATTTTCAAAAAAAGTGGAGTGTCCCTTTAGGCTTGATCCACGATCAGTTATGGCATATATAGTTATTGATATGTTCATTTTAAAGAACAAGTGTCCCCTGTTTTCAGCCCTGTTGATATACAACCCCCCCCCCCCCCCACAATTCTGACATCATAAAGGTGACATCGCTGGAAACATGACAATACTACAATGTGTCATTTTGGTATAATCTAGTGACAAATAATATAATAATAATATCCTTTATTTTCTATAGCGCCTTTAAAATGTACATTATAAAAAGCGCTATACAGAAACAATTAAAACAACAGATACAGCACACAAAAAGATTCAAATTAAAGAGACACAATACACTGTAAATTAAACATGAAAGACAAGAAATTCAGTAAAGCTAACCTAAAAAAATTTTTAAGCTGAGATTTAAAAATACCAAAAGTTTTAGTTTGCCTAATCTCAATCGGAAGAGAATTCAAAAGTTTTGGGGCTAATGAAGAAAAGCCTTGTGGTCTGAGAATGCAAAGGTCATGGAATTTGACTTTCTTAGTCTTTGAAGTACCTTGGAGTAAATTGTATTCCACTGTATATAAATATATTACTAATTCTTTACCATGCTTTTCCTCTATTTCCTCTATGATTATGATCCTTTATGATCACTGGCTCGTAATCATAAAGGATCATAATCATAGAGGAACCGCTTAAATTGTAGAACCATAAGTGGTGCTAAAGTCCACCACTTAAAGTGCATGCTTCCCCTGAGCTAGTAAACTTTAGCACCTTTTTTGTATCATAAAGAAAGGGTGAGGCAATGACATTTGAGCTCTTTGCTTGCATTTATATGGCTTTTTAGTAAAATGACAGCTTGGAAATAAAAGATCATGAGGCCGGTATGTTATCTGAAATATGTGATGGTTTTTATAAATGTTTTTCTGCCATAAATTTTTAAAAAAGTATAACATTCAAAAAAGCTTTTTTATCCACACATTTGCATGAGTGAGGATTCACTGTGATGCTTTTCAAACAGGTTTATCAAGTTAACAGATATCAGTAAAAAGGCACGACTGAAGATTCTCAGTTAACTGTGTACTGTGATTACTGTGTTATCTCTACGGCTTAACGTTGAGGAGTTTCCCCTTTTTTCACTTCTTCAGTTTAAAGGTGAGGAGTTATTCTTTTATAATAAATTGTCATTATAGCAAAATAATTTACATTTACATTAAGATGCTTTTATCAAAATGTTAAAGTGCAGTATCTCTGTTCTATGGATTTATATTTATAGGTCCTGTCATCATAATTACACTTAATTAACCATATTTAATACGCAAATGTGCCACTTCTACTATTACTGTATTGGCTTTTAGATTTCTAGACAGGTTCTACATGTTATATTTAAATTTTTATGTTATTGTCTTATGTAACTGTTATTGTAAAGTCAAAATGTACACAATAACAGGCTATGACAATAATAAAATGTACGGATCAATCACTGTAATTTCTATATTACTAATTGACCACGAGAAATGTGACCTCCATTGGACGCAGCCTTCGAAATGTGAATATGTTGACTGATTTCGCCACAGTCAATAAGTCTTTTGAGTTATTGCCTCAATGCTATTTCTACCAAAGACTTGATCAGCCAGTTTAAAAAGATTTTGCCTACTGCAGTGGTGGAACTAGATTTTTTTAAATGGCCAGGGGGTGGCCAAGGCTACTGTGCATGAAAGAAAACAGCGTGCAACCATGTATAAAAAAGCATGAATGAAATGATAGCTGATTATGCCTACTTCACATTACCCCACATTAAATAAATATTCCTAAAACAATGTATTATTAACAGGGCGGCATTAAGCAAGGACTACATGTGCTTGAGTTATCCCTGAAATAAAGAACAACCGCATTTTATAAGAAGTTGATTGTCTATTTAAATTTACGCTTTATTGCTTTGGTTTGAATGTCCGTGCGTATATGCATTTCCTGCGCAAGAAAATCTCTCACTTAGCTACTGCAATCATTAGTGAGCTTTATTTAAATTTCTTTTTGAAATCCAATAAAAATATCTATTATTGCGTAACATTTTTGAAGGTAGCACATAGAAACAACTTTCTGATAAAGTGACCAGCGCGTCAAAGTAGTTATGACAAAAAAATGACATAGACTATAATTTGTTATTGTTTGTGTAAATGATAAAAACTAAGCCTTATATACAGTTCCTTAAATGTTCATTTATAACAAAAAACACTTAAATTAATGATTTTATAGACACTACGCTTATTTTGCAAAGAAATACCTGCTTGCTTACTTTGACTTTGATCATTTCTTTATTTACTTTAGGTACAGAAACACCTGATGATTCTCATATCATTTGTTTCAGAAATCTTTTTTTTATGATTTGAAAACACCGACCATAAATCAAATCACAAAAGAGACAATCGTGTCGGGCTTAATTAAGTGCAGATATTTTTCGTGTCATCAACTACATTTCAGGAAGAGCTTACCTGTTTTTTTAAATGTTTAATTTGATGAACACCTAAATATGATTTTAAATATGACACACAGAGCACCGAGTGCATTCGGCTTAATTGCAAGTGCCAGCATGCAACAGCGCAACATCGATAAAACGAAAAGCATAAATTAGATCAGAATATACCGTTATCATAATAAAAATAAAAAGTCAGAATCCAGTAGGCTAAGGTGCAGAACATGTGTGCAAAATAACGTTTTGTGGTCTTTCTCGCTGTGATCTTGTAGTTTATTAAAGTGCCCGTATTATGAAAAACTCACTTTTTCTGGGTTTTGGGGTGTTCATTTGTGTCTCTGATGCTCCCACACGCATACAAACTTGGAAAAAAATCCATCCATGCTGTTTTGAGTGAGATACAGGTTTCTGAATGTCCTCTGCCTTGAGTCTCAGATTGCGCGAGTTAAAACTCAGCTCCGTTGTGACGTAACAAAAAGTTTCGTCACATTCAGTTTGAATTTTCCCGCCCACCACCCCACTCGCAGGTCTCCACTCACCAGGTAGCTAGAGAGCATAGAGCAGTCACTTGAATGAGACCCTCTGTGCTGTTATCATGTCTCACGGAAATAACAGCGCTATTTGGATATTATGGATTATACTCCCACCTACTTTTAAAAACAAAGTTTTAACGCGTGATTATTGGAACCCGGAGTAATCTTATATACAGTGTGTTACGACGCAAACAGTCCTCAGATTGTAGGCGATAAGACCTTCATGCGAAATCTGATGTAAACAACAGACTATGTATCTATATTTCACGGATTATACGCATTTGTGGAAAAAAATGGTAATTGGATGTATTTTATTGGACTTTCATGGATCATTCACACATCTGAAACAGACTGGATTCGATTCGTGATCGCGTTGTTTCATCACAAAGGTAAGAAGTCACGTTATATTTTGTATGTTGTCATCTTCTGTCACAAAATACTACATTTATGATGCTAGAGCTAAAAGCTTTTTGCCAAACTAACCGAGACCGTACGCCCCGGCTTTTCTGACGAGGCGAGCCTGTAATAACTTTACGGTCCGCATAGATATATAAGTTACACGGTCCGGACCTCCCGCTAGCTTCTAGCAATTAGCACGCGGTCCACAAGCAGTATACATCCCCCGCCGGGTCTTAATTTCTGTAATTTGCGAAAATAATGCGTTTGAAAATGTTTATAACGGGAATATGTTAGTATTGTCCAGGGAAAACGCGTGTATTGTTCAGACTTCTACATCACAATTTACGCTGGAATCTTTGTGTGTCATGATAGTTTGACACACCGAGACCGGGCCTTACCGCCCCGGCTTTTCTGATGAGGCTAACCCCCGAGCCCCTTATAACTTTACGGTCCGGACCTCCCGCTAGCTTCTAGCAATTAGCACGCGGTCCACAAGCAGTATACATCCCCCGCCGGGTCTTAATTTCTGTAATTTCCGAAAATAATGCGTTTGAAAATGTTTTATAATGGGAATATGTTAGCATTGTCCAGGGAAAACGAGTTTATTTTTGTGACTGCTAACGTAACATCACAATTTACTCATTATTGAGTTTCTTTTCCTGTAGTGTACTTATTAGTGATACTTTTCTGCATGATTTGTCTGTTGGCAACATAAACCGTTAATAATAATAATATATAAAATAATAACACAGTATGGTCTGTACTGCTCACGAGACCACTGAGCATGCGCACGGGCACATGACGTTAGTAGTGGGGCGTGATCAAAGGAGCAGTAGCTCATAAATATGTAAGACTAGCTCAAAACGGCACAATCTGAACTGCCCTGAAACAGAGGCTACTAGAGATGGGTAACAATCTTTTCCTACAAGCTATTTCGAGCAAACAACTTTTGAAACATGCTTGATGGAACTCATACACCTATATAACTTGTGGAAAAGCAGTCATAAGATGGGCACTTTAAAGAGACACAGACACAACATGGTGTATATTTCAACTGTTCCGTTTACTAAATACTCTTTTGCATAGCATGCGCACTTAGCATAGCGCCGTCTGTTGTACTTTTTGTCTGCGTACAGCGCATGCGCATTCAGAAAAACATTTTCACTAAGACCATTACACTTGCATACCTTTCTTTCTATTAATCCTCGACACAAGCCCAATTTGTAGGCTATTTATCTTACAGTCTGTTATCTTTAAAATAACAGCGAGGCATGCCTTGAGACGGATGCGTGGCATGTGAATCCAAATCAAATAATACGTGATGTAATGCCTTTAAAAAAGGATGAATCGCAACAGAGAACGCAGAAAAATAAAGAAAAAAACTTTAAATTATTTATTACTCTACATCTGACGTTTTGAAAAAGTATATATTTATTTTCCCTGAAATAAGCCATGAGGCATTTACCATATTTACGAACCCTTCATGGATTATTTTCTTTACAGAGATTAAGCACCTCAGTTGACTGAAACGAGAGTGACATTTTTGCTCAACATAATACATTTTTCACCATTTTTCCGACAGTGCATGATTGTGTAAATATGGACAAAACCAATTTTAAATTGAAATAGAAAATGTCCACATCCGACCTACCTAGTGGTTGGGTTTCTCCATATTTTACCCAACTATGGATTGAAAAAACCCAACATTTGTTAAGTAACATTTACATGGCAACACTGTTAATGCCCAAATGAATTTAGGATAAATTGTTCTGAATGCCTTTTTCTTTAATGTGCACATTAATTTGTGCACATTAAAAATGACGCTTAATATGTTAATATTACTTAATGTTAACATATTTAAAGTGAGAAGGATACATAAAAAAACATGCATTTTAATGTTACACCCAACACTGGTAGAGTATAATAAATATAGGCTTTGTAGATGCTTGTAAAGTCCATGCCTGGCTGTTCAGTCAGTTATAGCAAGTTACAATCATATAACTGAGCTGGATGAAGCATTGAACTTAAATTTCTACTAATTTGGTGTTATGTTAAAGCTTCTTTAGTAAATTGTTATGTAGTGATGAATGTAACTTTTTTTCAGGTTATCTTTTGTAATGAACTGCTGCCACTACCGCTGTCTGCTTCAGTTATTCCTAAGTATGCTTGCTTTTGCCGCATTGGGTATTTACATTATACAAAATGAAATGGTAAATGTTTCGGATATCTCAAAAAGACTGTTGGCCTTCAGGTATGACACTACAACTCTTTACATTGTCTCTTAAATAACCTATTTTATTGGATGTTTGTTTTCAGTCTTGTTTAATACACAAAGTAAACCAAAGCACTTAACTCAAATGCATGTGTACATTTAAAAATACATCTCATGTTCTCTTACTCTTTGCATTTACATTTTGTTCTAGCTTGTGTACTTATCTTTGTGATTTATCCTTTTAATGACTTTGGACAGACGTATTTATTAAAAGAATAGATAAATAAATAAAGTTTGATTAATTACCTTTTTTCCACAGGAAAATTAGTTTTAAGAAAAGAGTTTTCTCTGACACAAGGTGAGTTGACTGCACTGTAAAAAAATCCAATTTCAAAATGTTCTCCCAACAAAGATTATTAAGTAACTTGTTAAAGGGGGTCAATTTGTTATTTTGTGTTTACTGAATGAAATTAGCATAATCATCCTGCTAACAAATATTATTTTGTTGAATGGACTTAGATATGTAAGTGATTGTCCAAATCGTTTACCCAACTTGCCAAACTGAGTAGTGGAGAGTGGTGGCGAAAGTACCATTTTTCAGAATTTTTTTTTTAAAGATAATGTTTTAGACGTAGATATATTTTAGCTGTGGTAAGTAACTAGCAAGTGTGGTTTATCAATACCAGGTGGAATTTTGAAAGAATTTAAAACGACTTCAGTATAATTTCACTTTGAACATAAGTTAAGGGCTTGTTATAGTCGTGCGTAGGTCCTACGGTGTAGCAGCGACGGCGTAGGTTCCGCGTCGGTTTTCATTTATATGCGGGAACGTGCAAAAATTATTTGCAGCTTTTCCATGATGTTCACGTCACATATTGGCAACAGGGGACATGGCTGCACTTGTGTGAAGTAAATGCAACTTTCTGCTAAGATATATGTGATTTTTGGTACAAAAAATGCAGGGATTTTGAAATCATGCAAGCCCCGCATATTTTGCGCATGGAAATCTGCAATTTATGCTTCGTAAGTGTGGCGTATTTGAGAAAATGCGGCCCCTGCATAATTATGCGGACTTTGGCTGATTATGCTTTGAATCATATGATCACATAATCACATTTTTCTGGAGGGACTGATTAGTACAAAAAAGTTTTTGTGTTACACTTGTTTGTATTAAATAAACAGTGACTTCGTTAATATGTAACTGCAAACATATTTTGTAATTTATCTTCGTAAAAAATAATGAAATTAAATTTTTTAGTTTTTTGTTTTATCAAATGTTTCAAAAGCAACCAACAGTACAAACTTGAATTGTTGAGAATAAAATTTTTTTTACAACATTTTGAACACTATAAAAATTAAATTACATCAAATTAGAATAATATCAATTTTCAACATATAGCAGCAGGACAAAAGTAACAAGTTTTACTTTCATCCCGACAGGATCTCCTCACATTTAAACTCGATATAGTTTTATTTTGAAAAACTCTGAGAAGGCAAACTTCAGGATGTGTTACAGCACTAAATAACCTGTAGATTGATCCATACTTTAACACATGAAACGAGAAACACAACGCCTTAAAAAGAAAAAGGAAAAAAATGAACGTTTTTGGAATTTACCTATCACGATTAATAACACCTTTCTGGATCTACATGTGGAAAACGGTGAGGAAATAACCTAATATTTGTCAGCTCTGTCAAGGGTTGTGTGCTAAAAATTGCTGTCATAGTTTAGGATGCAAATGTTATCAGGGCTCGGAGAAAATCGCTTTGTTACTTTAGTCCCACCTTACTTTCGCCCCGGTTCTCCCCTAATCTGAACAAAGAATAAAAAAATAGTCCGAGTGTTTCCCAGCATGCACTGAGACATCTTCACTTCTTTGGTTAATATTTATTTAAAAAGCTGACTGTTTTAATGTTTGTAAATGTTATATGTTGTATTTAGAGTTATTTAAAAGTTATGATGTTTGTTCATTGTTACCATGATTGAGAACTGTGTGTTCAGTGTAGAGGACGAGACAGTGGGTTAGCGCTCATCATTGTTGCCTCACAGCAAAAATGTCTCTGATTCAAGCATGGGCTAATCAGACAAAGACTTTGTTCAGGAGACCTTTCTGTGTACACTCACACTGTCCAAAACATGCAGATTGCCTAAATTGGATATACAACATTTTTGGATATACACTGTAAAAAATCTAATTAATGAAATGTTGGACGGGCAAAAATAGTTTAAAAAAGTTAAAGCAATTTTTTTGTTTGAGCTAGTTGAGAAGACATATTATTTTAAGTCTAGATAAATCTGTGTTTAAAACATTAAATGAATGGTTATTTTAAAATCCAGTCAACATTCAGAATGGCTAATGTTGACTGAACTAATTAAGACAAATCAGGTAAATATGTGGACTTATGACAGCTTTGTGACAACAAAATGCTCCTAATATTACTGCTATTTGGTCACAAAATGTAATTGTAAGAGTTGTTCAGGCGTGAATGTATGTGCTTAAAGTTTAAATATGCGGTCGGTTAATAAAGATAGCGTCTATTTAAAAATGTGCTCGAACACTTTCGGACGGAGCTCCATATGAGCTCAATATGAGCTCCAAAAAAAATCACCGGCGCTTAAGTGCTCACACCCCGCCCAGCGCAGCCTCGCCTCGGCAAGCGCATCAGAAATTGACTGCTGGCTCTGATATCTCTGTGGCGTTTAAACGTGATTTAATTCATTTTAATTTCTCATACTTAACAATCAAAGGGTTATGTTTTAAATCATATTTTAGGATTGCACTTAATTGATATGGCTGTTGAGTGATGTTTCATATCTTTTACATTTGTTATAACCGGACTGCATGCGAATTTGAACTTCAGAGCTGAAGGAGCGGATGGAGAAATAGTCCCAATATCATAACAATCATTAAATAAAACTTCTAAATATACCCGTGTGTGTACCAGTGTGCGCGCGCGTGTGTGTATACAGTATGTGCGTGAGTTTTTAATTTTAAAATGTCTTAACTCGGAAGGATCTGGATCACAGGTCATTTCATCTGAGATCAATCCGCACCTAACAGCCTGAATCACTTACTGATTCACATGACACAAGTCATCAGCCGTTTCCTCAAGTTCACGTCAGGTAAGTGTTTGTAAATAAATGTTAATTTTAGACTATATTAATTGGCAAAGACGCAAATACTCGACGTTTTTGCAAAGATATAAGTTATATAAAGGTGTGTTATGTTATGTGTCCGATTTAAGATTACCGGGCAGGGTTTATTACTCCGTCTTAATTATAATTGGGACATTTTTACAAACAAACCTTATAAAATACAATACTGGCGTGCATTTTGAGACAAAACAATAGCACTCATATGTTAAGAGATGTCAGTATTTTAGTCAGTGATAAGCCCTGTCCGAGAAAACCGCCCATTAGTGTTTAATTCAATTACGTGTGATGTCTGAGGGAAATTTGGCAATTTTAGTGTATAAAGTCTTTCACCGTCAAGCTTTATTATATTAAACATCTATGTATGTGTGTGTGTATTTATATTCCTCTGTTTATCAAACCAGAGCGGTGATGATGTGGAGAGAGGCAGACCAGAGATACATGGCGAAAGAAGTTCTCCTTAATGGCCCTTCAGATGTTCTGACTGACTTTGGAGTGCTTTTGGACTGTTTTATGCTCTCTATTTAGAGAAGATTTAATTCTGTATGTTCAGTCTGTATGATAAGTGAATAAAGCTTTTGTTTTTATGTGTCTGAAGTTAATTATTTGTTAACAACACCAGCATAAATTATTTGATTAATAATTTTAAAAAGTTTATTTAAAATTCCCAAATAATAAATATTAATTGAAGTTACACATAAAACATTGAGTAAATACTTAAAATTTAATTGACAGAGTCTTTGCTGTAAGTTTTTAAAGATTCAACTGATTAAAACATTTTAGTTGAATGAGCTATAAAGCTAGTTGAGCAAACATACTTTTTTATATTTGAGTCAAAATTGGGCCAACTAAAAAACATCAATCCAGGTAACAGTTTGGAGTCAGAAATTGAGTGAACGTAAAATTTCTGTGGAACTAGTTACTAAAAAATAATTCATTGAGCCAACAATTTATTTTTTACAGTGTATGCTGGAATGGTGTTTATCCAGTTGTAATCTTATTTGAGAGGCACTAATTTTGTATACTCAGAACTTTGCTTGTTGCCTAATCAGGTTAAGTTGGGTCAACTTGTTGGTTGACATTACTCAGTACAACAAAGCTGTGCAGCAAGTTGCCTTGAAAATTTAAGCTGAGTCAACTTTTACATTTTTACAGTGTGGTTGTTTATTAATAGTCTCTGTATACTGAGTTTGATTTCCTTTCAGTTCATTTGGTCTCATATTAGGACTTATTTGCTGTTGCGTGTGACTTGTGTCTACAGCATTGGTCTATTTTCCAGTAAAAATCAGTCCTGTTCCTGTGAAGGATATACTTTAGCTTTTCAAAATGTGCCCGAAAATGAACTGGAAGACCTTCGGAGACGTCGGTTTGAGGAGTACAGACAATATCGAGTCAGGTAAAAAAGATTCTTAACAAAGTTCATGACTTCAGATTTATTCATTCTTCATTACATCTTGCAAAAGGGTTTAATAGAATCGTAACACTTATTTGTTGTTGTAAGATTCAGATCTTTAGGTATCATGTGATTAAGGAAAACACTGTATTGTAATATGAATAGCTGTTAGTGTTGTAGAAATCTTTGCTTTTGAAACCAAATATCTCCTTGAATGTATCTGTTATTTTAACAAACTGTGTTTATAACAGGAGGCAGGCAGATATGGAGCCACTTGTTCTTGCCGCGTCTAACTCTCCTCTCCAATATCCCATCCATGGTTTCATATTGGCCCCTCTTCAAAAAAGTATAATACCAGGTAAAATTTGTTCTTTATGTAAGTCAAGTTCATCTGATCTTTTAATTGTTATCTGGTCTATGAAACCCAGCATTTTTGTGATTTAATGTTTGCTATTAAATCATCCTTGATAATGTGAAGAAAATATAACTTTGACTCAGTAAGATCAGTCAAAGATTGAAATTAAAGTAAATCAATCAAATTAAACAAGTTTACAATGTGAAACTGCCCATTCTTATAGGTTTGGCTTTGCATGCACAAGAAAGAGAACGCTATGAGGTTTGTTTTGAAGTATTTTGGCTCTCGTAACATAAGGTGAAGGGTCTTTTGCATTCCCATTGCAGGTAGACACAGGGACAAGTAGATCTGTTCTTACCCTTACCTCCATCACTATTGCTCTGTACCTTGCTTTTACATTGGTGTGCTTCAACTCCAGTTTTGCTATCATCCTTTGAGTTACATCATACAGTTCTGAATCTGCTTATTTTCATTAAACATTTTTGTATCTGCAGGTATCTTTAAGTGTGATGAATGGGGTGCTCTCAGTGGAGGATGTCATGAATGGAGCACATGTGGATGGACAGGGTCAGAGTGATTTGACTATCTCATCTACAAGCCTCACAAAACTCAATCATCTGCTGAGCAATGTGTCCTACACCAGCACCGTCTACCGTGTCAAGGCTAAAGATATGGGTAATAGTGAGATTGGTGTTTCAGAAAGTATTAAATGCTATGCTTTTGTGTCAAAGAGAATGTTTTGTTTTTTCCAGTTTTGTTTTTCTTTATAGGGTTTTTGCATTCAATTCACCTTTAAGTGTTTATTTAATATAAACCACTTTCATTTTCTTCTTACCTTCTCAGTTCATTTTTCATTTGAGGACCATAAGGCCATGTTTCCCATAAAAATTGCAAGACCTTCAGTGCCAGTTCTGTATGACCCAGGAACCGGTAAGACACAAAACTCATTTAAATGTATGCCTTTGGCAGATACTTTACTTTAAAATAAATTGCAATGAATTTAAGCTTGAACTAAAATTCAAATGAAATACTAAAAAAAGACTTTTTGTGTTTGGTCTGTGAATGATATTATTGCATGCTGCTCTGAAATACTTGATTCTGATTGGTCAATATCTGCATTCAGCAGCTTTACAAGAAAAATGATTAAATATATAGTATATAATATATTGTTTTATTGCAAATCTTATGGTGCTCATAAATAAATTATAATCTATTAAAATTGTATAGTTTTTTGAGTACTGAACGTTTAGTTAATTAATATGATAAATAACAGGCATCATATTAAACTAGACACACATTTTCAAAAGAAAGAAAAAAATAAATAAGTGCAGGAGTTTTACATTACATAAGGAATTTGCTATAATACCATAAACATATGTGTCAAAAGCATAGAAAAATTATAGCAACAACATTAAGTGCACCTCCTCACCACACACCTACAAAACTGAAACGGTGACGTCTTCAAGATTGTAGCCGGACCATAGATTGAAATCATGATGTAATGAGGAACTGCAGTAAACTGTAAATTAATGTAAATTGAAGTCTTTAAATTCGCTGATCAATGACTTGTCTTTCTCAGATATTAATTCACAGGTAACTATAACAACCAAGACCTTTCTGAGGTATCGGGAGTTGAATGTTCTTATCAACAGTATCAGAAAGTTTTATCCAGAAATCAAGATCATTATTGCAGACGACAGCATTACTACAGAAAAGGTGCTCGGTGAAAATATAGAGCACTATATAATGCCACCTGGACAGGTAAATGTTTCCTCACAAAGGAATTAAGTGTTTATTAAAACTGTAAAAGGTACAGTTCAGCCAAAAAATTAAATTCTGTCATTTATTCACCCTCAAGTTTAACTTTTACAGTAAATGACTTTGTTCTGCTAAACACAAATGAAGTTATTTTGAAGAAATTTTATAATTACTGTAAGCTTATCTGGGGCACCATTGACTTCTAGAGTGGGAGAAAATAATACTATAGAAGTGAATGGTGCCCCAGATCTGTTTGGTTACTAAAATTATATTATAAATGTCTTCATTTGGTTTGTAACAACTTGAGGGTGAGTAAATGATGACACAATTTTCTTTTTTTTTGTGACCAACCCTTTAAAATCAAAATATATTGTGTCTTTACAACCATTAAAAGTTTCAGTGTTGCTGTTTACTGATTATTAACTTTGTTTTGTCAGGGCTGGTTTGCTGGCAGGAATCTGGCTTTATCACAGGTCGACACTAAATACTTTCTGTGGGTTGATGACGATTATGTATTCAGTAATAGCACACAAATTGAAAAATTTGTGGAAATCATGGAGAAAGTTCCAGAACTGGATGTGGTAAAAATATAAAAACAATACAGCACATTATCAATTATTTCAGATGTTGTAATGGGACCTCATTCAATCTTCTTTGTATCCCCAGGTTGGTGGTTCAGTGGGAAGCAATCAGTTTTATTTCGGCCTTAAGTATGAAGAAGGTAATGAAGAGGAGGGGGGCTGTCTGAGACGTATGCTTAATCGGAAGCACCAATCAGTTCCAGGGTTTAAAAGCTGCTACTTTGTGGATGGGGTGGTCAACTATTTCCTAGCACGGACAGAGGCCGTACGACGGGTCGGCTTTGATCCGTTTCTAAAAAGAGTTGGTCACACTGGTAGGTACATCTCATGGTTTCAGGTTGACATGCGTTACGCTATATCAGTTCATCAATTCCAGTAAAAGATTCCATTGAATATTATTCAAGCACAGCTTTTAAAGCCTAGAAATTGATACTGTTAAATATTTAGCATTTTTTTAAAATGGCATGCACCCTGTTTCCCTTCATGTTTTCCACTAATACGTAGTGTACAAACCGGATTCTATGCAAATAGGTGATACAAATAATTACACATTGCAGACTTGTCTAAGAAAAACTTCTCCAGATTTAGAATTAGTTTTTAAAGTAATTTATGTTTTCAGACTCACATTAGATGACCTGGCTGCATATAGAGATAGAACATTAATAATCTATGAATAATGGCCCACATCTAACTACAGATTATAGATGCAATTGTCCACAGGTGTTCCCATATACAGCCCATCTAACTGTTTCTTACCTTTCTCCTCTTAGAGTTCTTTATCGATGGCCTCGGAAAATTATTATTAGCTTCCTGCAAAGGACTGTCAGTCGGACATCAGCCCAAAAAAAGTCAAGCCAAATACCGACACTTTAGGTTTCCTGGAAAACGTGATGGAAGAAAGAAAGTGGCTCATCAATACTTTAAGAACCATTTGAAATGCATAAGGTTGTAAGGACTGACCGGTCGTCTCCAATAGTCTGGATCGTTAACTTACTTCACGCTGTGAATTTAGATTGAGTTTAGCACCTGGCCCCAACATAATGCTTCGATCAGAAGATCTGCTCTTCTTCATAGTCCTCTCTGTCTGCCTTTCTGGTGACAATCTAATTAAAATGCAATTTTTACAAATGCAAACTTCAAACAAAAGTGCAGACTATGTGTCTATGAAGACAGAGAAGAGACCATTCTCTAGTTTCAAGATCACAGCTAAAGATCACAATATTCACGGTTTAAATTGTATATATTATATATCCTTGTATTGCATGTTTGTATCTGTAATGTACCACTTTGTTTATATTAGCACATTTATGAGATTACTATTTGATTTGTGTTTTAAACCATACCTTGTTTACACTCTTAATAATCCCCTTTTCCTTTCCTGATCAATGATGTGCATCATCTCAATATAACTGATATCAAACTTGTTCAATAATAATCCAAATTATTATTGTAGCAAAATCTTTAGCATATTCCATCTATGCAAATCAGTCTGGTGAAACAAAGACTATGGCCCTGTCCCAAATCGCTCTGGACTTGTGGTCCTTCTCAGATTCCACACTTTGATGACATCATGCAGTGCAGACTTAAGGGGCCCTTGATGCGAGTCCACGTGGGTGACCGGAGTCGTATTTTGGGACACACTCGAGCGTCCTGCCGGAAACAGGTAGAGAAGTTGCCTGTCAGTGTGAACTCCTCCCTTCTGTCGCCTGATTGGTCTGATTGCTCTTTCGCAAGGACTTCTGGGTTGGTGAAGTGCGTGAAGCCTGCTGCAGTGTGGGCTTCGCAGAAGACGGCATCAAGGGGGCAAAGGAGGTGCTGATGAGCACACTTCAAAGCATAAAAATGACAGATGGGACACCCTACGGACTCGTAGACTAAGCAAGCGCGCGCAATTTAAGGCCACGAAACCGAAAGTCCACATGAAGTGCGCCATTTGGGACAGGATGTTAAGTCTGACGTCATGCGTTCAGTGGCGGCTGGTGCTAAAAAAAATTGGGGGGGGGGAGTTTGGGGCGCATACAAACTTGAAATTAAACTTTATTGTGGTAATGCAGGTCTAGCCATTTATCAGGTGATAAATATCATTACTGCTTAGCTAAAATGCTGAAAATGTTACTGTTGAACTCATGAAATAAATTTACCATGAATGTGTAAATCTGAGTATAATGTGGGTTTATCATCAGTAATGCACTAATCATGGTGATCATTCACACACACTCACAAACACACCAGAGTTTGCGTTATACTATTTCAATTTGAAAACCCCGACAGTTAATTATCCGTCATTTCATGTTGTAATGATAAGAATTGTTTTCGTTCACCTGTTCATTTCTAATCATGAATTTACAAGACGAGCATTCAAGTTCAAATGCATTTATTTATTTGTGAAAAGAACATATGATGAACAGAGACTGTGGATCACTAACATGTTCAACATCACATGAAGCAGATTAATGAGTTATTTTTTTTCTCGCAGTGACAGACAGCTGAGCCGATAAAACACACAAACTTTGTGCTGAACAGGCAAATATGAACAAATCCAATCACAAAATACTATTGCGATTAAAATAGCAACAGGCGTGTAAATCTGTTAAATCTGAATTGAATACTGACTGCCCAGCCAACATTGCAAGGTGGGGCCCACATGGGCTTCCTATGTGGGCCCTATATGGGTTTGTCCATGGGTTCCACTATGGCCCCACGTGGGTTGCCCACATGAATTTGATATAGAAACTGTGTGGGGCTTATGTGGGGCCCAGCTGGGCAACACACATGGGGCCCATATTGGCCCCACCTAATGAAGCCCACATTATTTACCAGGGCCCAGTATGGGTTTTTAATGGGTACTGGACTGGTCCCTAATTATGTAATAATTACACATTTAATGCTTTATTGTAATTTACATAAATAATATATTTGTTTTAAATTGAAAACCGATAAAAGCAAAATAATTTCAGTTAGGTAAATATCAGTTTTCAGCATAAATATTCAACATTTCATTCATCTGTAACATCACAAAACATGAAGGAGGTGCAATATGAAAAATCAAATAAAAACCTGTAAAGGTTCCATAAATCAAAATACTTTGTCAATTTATAACACTTTCAATGCTAAAATAATCATCAACATTTCAAAACTGCTAATGCAGGTAATGACTAACAATTTAAAAAGTCCCTTTATTTAAGTAGTTAAAACTGCAACGTTTCGGTCAAAGACCTTCGTCAGGCAAAAACGTTTTTGCCTGACGAAGGTCTTTGACCGAAACGTTGCAGTTTTAACTACTTAAATAAAGGGACTTTTTACAGTGTGCAGATCTTTTTCTGTTCTTTGATTCATTTTTGATCTGGCACCTGGTCAAGACTTTTGGATGTGCATATCCTGTTTTTTCTTAATGACTAACAATTTAACATAACACTTAAAATAGGGATTGAAAGAAGTCAAACTCTTAAAATACTTCGAACTCAAAAACAACACAAACATTGCTCACTGTTCTGGAGATGGTCTTCTGATCATCAATTAATCTTTGCTCAAACATTTTATGAAGAACTTCATAAAGAGTTTAAATGTATATAAAATGTATTTTAAGCATGAAATTATTGTGCACATAGGTCCCATATGGGTCCTATATTATCATCCAACATGGGCATACCTATATGGGACCCACATAGTCAACCCACATGGGACCCATATATATTGCCAATGTTAAGCCCATGGCCACATGAAACCCATGTTGCCCATATGGGACCCACGTGGGGTCCACATATCAATGTTAATTAAATGTAAAAAATAATGCATTTTTATTTAAAATGTTTTATACTGATCAAATCATATCTGTTATATTATTTGCTATTTGTTTAAAAGTGACAATCAACCAAAAGTTATTATTTTAAGATTGTAAATGTATAAAGATGTATTTCAAGCATAAAAATGTTTTGCCCACATAGGTGCCATGAGGGCCCCACATTATTATCCCACATAGGGAAACCCACATAGGACCCACATATATTGCCCATGTGAAGTAACCCATGCTGCCCAGATGGGACCCACGTGGGGCCCACATCAATGTTGGCTGGGTGTGTATCTGAAACCATCTTGTCTAATAAACGCATGAAGGCAGATAAATGCAGACTCTTGTCATTAGATTTTGTGTTTTACCCAGATCAACGCATACGCAGTTTTTACTTCTGTTCTTGATCGAGTGCTTACATTACGCTTCGGTTAATGCAATCTGACACACGCACGCACCCACGCACGCACGCACACACACACGCACGCACGCACACACACACAGTAAAGTTGCCTAATCACAGACCAGTAAATTGCAACAAAGTTGACCAAGCCACGGAAAATACCGGATAATCTGAACATCATGTCCACGCAAAGGCAGCTCTTATAAACAGCAAACAGGGAAATAATAAAAGGCATTTGATTAGCATCCAGCTAACGTAAGCCAACTCCGTTTGCCATAAGTCCTGGAAAAGCATGTAAACTCGACCATGATCATTTCCTGCTGCTCAATCTGGTCCAAACTCCTTAATCCTTTATTTATTCTTCAACTAAACGTCTTGTAAAGGGTGATTTTGTAAGCATAAAATCATATTTTCTTTTATCTCAAGGTATTTCACTTGCTTTCACTGATCAGTACTGTATCTAGCAGTTACAGGGCAATCTAGCGCAGTTATGAGACTCTGAAAACGATCCAATGACATGAGGTCAAAGACACAAAAAAACTATTCTGATTTGCTTACAACATAACTGGGAGGGTTTGGGGCGCACAGGGCGGATCCGAAACCAACCAATTAGAGCTCAGCCTCAGGTCACATGTTTTTACCCTTTTTACTAACCTACATAGACACTCATTAGGGGTGCGCCCCAGACACACAAACATGACACACACAAAACAAACTCAGTTTTGATAATTATTTTTTTTTTAAATAAATGATAACAAGACTAACAGTGAAATAGTACCACTAAACGATTTTATTTTGTATTAATTTGCATTATATATTTATCTTTTTTTGTAACATGTTAAAGTAGCTTTCTTCTCTGGCCAACTTTGGGGGGTGGCGCCCCAGCCCCCCCCTAGTGACCAGCCGCCACTGTTAGTGACATCACAAACCCAACAAAAATTACACAATCCTTGCCCCTGGGAACACGCAACAAAGGTTCTTTTTCTATTGTAGCAAGGATGTAAACAAAGGGTAACATTGTTTGGCTCTGCTAGTCAGTTAGCTAAATTCAAACTTCTTTTTAATCCCACCAGTGAACTTTGAATTTTAGTGTTTCTTTTGGTTGTTGTGGGATCAGTGTAAATTCAGTGGCAGCCAGTGACTTCTTTTTTCGAGGGCGCTCTATGTGAAGTTCGTCACAACATGTATGTAGCCCGTCATGTGTGTGGTTCCTTTTTTCAAAATATGTCTGCGTCCGAAACCGCATACTGTATAGTAGGTACCGAATGAGATGAAGTACCTACTTACTTGCCGTTAAAACAGTAGATACTGTATAGTATGAATCCTAGTAGTATGAATGAGATTCGGACGTACTACAACCGCCATGTTGCTACATCACGTGACATACGTCGTCCTCACGTCATGTCATTCCAGCGCGAAAACAGCCACATGCCTCTTCTCCTTCATTGGATAACTCCTCTCCCGGGGGATCATGGGATAGTGAAGTGTCCATTGTATGCACACTGCAAAATCTAACTGGAAGTAGTAGGTCATCAGGGTACTTTTCGCATACTGTTTTTCAAATATGTATTCGGACATACTACTCGCCTCGCCTACTGCACACTAGCATCTTTTATCATAAACGGTTTTGACGCGTGGGGACCAGGCACTTATTTTGACAAAACGCATCATGCAGGATCTCTCAACGCGCAGAACACATATTTTGAAAAAAGGAACCACACACATGACACTCCGAACACTTATTTTGAAATAGCTCCTTGGATAAGCAGTCACGAGCCCCCACTGTGTAAATTATTTTGATATGTTATTCTTTTATTTTTATGATTATTTTTTATTATATGTGTTTTGTTTGGCCACTGCAGTAAACTCGTGGTTTGTTTTCGTTATGGTCTCATAGTTCATGCAACAAATATTTGGCTACACTGTGCCATACAGTCAGCGATCACTGTATATTCACAGCGCATCTTAAAAGTAGGAAACAATTACAGGAAAAAAAACATGACATTAATGAAATGTTTAATATTATGGGTTTGATTCAGGCATAAATTGATAGGGCTGTGCTATATCACCACACATGGTTCTTTATAGGTGCTGCTTTATAGTAATAAAAAATGTTGAGAGTGTGCCTGATTTTTCTTTGCCAGGTTCATCCACATTGACTCAGTTTGTCATGTTACTGTATACAGTTATTGACATTTTTTATGAGCAAAATTCCTCTTCATCCAGCACCTCTCATTTCATTAATAATCTAAACAAATAATGCAAAATAGAGGAACCATAAGTGGTGCTAAAGTATATCACCACTTAAAGTGCATGCTTCCCCTGAGTTAGTAAAGTTTAGCACCTTTTTGTATCATTATTAGAGAAAGGGTGAGGCAATGACATTTGACCTCTTTGCTTGCATTTGTATGGCTTTTTAGTAAAATGACAGCTTGGAAATAAAAGATCATGAAGCCGGTATGTTATCTGAAATATGTGATGGTTTTTATAAATGTTTTTCTGCCATAAATACTTAAAAAAGTATAACATTCAAAAAAGCTTTTTTATTTGCTCATTTGCATGAGTGAGTATTCACTGTGATGCTTTTCAAACAGGTTTATCAAGTTAACAGATATCAGTAAAAAGGCACGACTGAAGATTCTCAGTTAACTGTGTACTGTGATTACGGTGTTATCTCTACGGCTTAACGTTGAGGAGTTTCCCCTTTTTTTCACTTCTTCAGTTTAAAGGTGAGGAGTTATTCTTTTATAATAAATTGTCATTATAGCAAAATAATTTACATTTACATTTAGATGCTTTTATCAAAATGTTAAAGTGCAGTATCTCTGTTCTATGGATTTATATTTATAGGTTCCTGTCATCATAATTACACTTAATTATACATATTTAATACGCAAATGTGCCACTTCTGCTATTACTGTATTAGCTTTTAGATTTCTAGACATGTTCTAAATGTTATATTTAGATTTTTTTATGTTATTGTCTTATGTAACTGTTATTTTAAAGTAACAATTTACACAACGACAGGCTATTACAATTATAACATTTACGGATCAATCACTGTAATTTCTATATTACTAATTGCCTACTTGGAAAGTAACAATTGACTTTCTGAAATACGGTAAGAGAAGCTCCACGAGAAATGTGACCTCCGTTGGACGCAGCCTTCGAAATGTGAATCAGTGATGGGATGTTGACTGATTTCACCACAGTCAATAAGTCTTTTGAGTTATTGCCTCAATGCTATTTCTACCAAAGACTTGATAAGCCAGTTTAAAAAGATTTAGCCTACTGCAGTAGTGGAACTACATTTTTTTTTAAATGGCCAGGGGGTGGCCAAGGCTAATTTAGGCGGTCCATATAGTGCATGAAAGAAAACTATGGGGCTGTTTACACTTGGTATTAAGACGTGTTTTTTTATCGATCGGATCACAAGTGGACGAGAGAGACACATTACGTTTACACCTGGTATTTAAATACGTCTCTTTTGTCCACTTTCGACCGCTTCTGTCCTGAATACTGTGAGGGGACGGTCCGTGAGACGGTGGGCGAGTCTCTCTGCTGTCATTCAAATGCGAGGGGGAGTAATTATGAGTTTATATGGACGCAAACTAATATTATGTCGGAGTTCACTGCTTGTTTAGCAAGTTAACATGCTGCACAGAGTTTTGTACGTGTGTATGTTAGAGCTTTCTCTGAATTTTCAGCGCAATTGATGAAATAGGATCGCGCAACTTTCACGTTTTCAAAACGAAACTACGGAGAACACTCGCAGTAGTTTTATCAATGAAAGGCTCAAAATAGCGCTGTTCACCGTATGTTCACGCCAGAAGTCAAAAAAAGACGTAAAACTTGTGTTTAATACCTCAGATTAGATAAATGGGCGGAGAGAAGGCGGTCGCGTGTGGCTGTTCGAACACATTCAACCACATATGCGTTCCGCAACTCCAAAGCGATCCGATCGAAAGTGGTTTCGACTACCTCTGAATGTGGTTGAAAGTGGTCGAAAGTGGACGCTTTCAAAACTTTTGAACACCGTTTACACCTGGCATTGACGTCGTCCACTTGTGATCCGATCGACAAAAACGCATGTTAATGCCAAGTGTAAACAGCCTCAATGAGTATCACGTGTGGTCTAAGTTGTTCTTACATTTTTGCTGAATCATGATTTGTAAGTTTAAACATCCGTACGCACATTTTACGAACAAATTTGTGCGTGGGCATGCTTAGTGAATGAGACCCAATGTGTAACCATGTAGCCAATAAAAAAGCATGAATGAAATGATGCCTATACCCCACATAAGATAAATATTCCTAAATCCATGTATTATTACCAGAGCGGCATTAATGCATGGGTTTGAGTTATGCCGGAAATAAAGAATAACCGCATTTTATAAGGAGTTTAATTTTACGCTTCATCGCTTTGCTTTGAATGTCCGTGCATAAATGCATTTCCTGCGCAAGAAAATCTCTCTAAACCCTGCAATCATTATTGAGCTTTATTTAATTTTCTGTTTGAAATCCTATAAAAATATCTATTATTGCTTAACATTTCTGAAAGCAGCCCACAGAAACAACGTCAAAGTAGTTATGACAAAAAATGACATAGCCTATCATTTGTTATTGTTAGTGTAAATGATAAAAACTAAGCTTTACAGTTGCTTAATTGTTATTTAATTTATAACAAAAACACTTACATTAATGATTTTATAGACATTAAGCTTATTTTGCGTTTCTTTATTTACTTTAGGTACAGAAACACCTGATGATTCTCATATCATTTGTTTCAGAAATCTTTTTTTCTATGATTTGAAAGTGAACACTGACCATAATATTAAATCACAAAAGAGTTACCTGTTTTTTAAATGTTTAGTTTGATAAACACCTAAATATGACACACAGAGCACCAAGTGCATTCGGCTAAATTGCAAGTTGCAACAGCGCACATCGATAAAACAAAAAGCATTCCAAAATGTACAGATTTAAATTAGATCAGAATTTACTGTTATAATAATAAAAATAAAAAGCCAGAATCCAGTAGGCTAAGGTGCAGAACATGTGTGCAAAATAACATTTTGTGGTCTTTCTTGCTGTGATCATCTAGTTTATTAAAGAGACACAGACACAGCATGGTGTATTTGAATTGTTACGTTTACTAAATCCTCTTTTGCATAGCATGCGCATTTAGCATAGTGCCGTATCTGTTTGATCTCAGTTGACTGAAACGAGAGTGACTTTTTTGCTCAAGATAATACGAAATGTAACCATGCAGCTCACTTGCTCCCATTTATCACAAGTTCAATTATATTCGGCATAGTTCATAGGTCCTTTTTGTTAAGTTGTTACCTAATATTTAAACTATGCTTAAAATTCCCCACAGTCTAATAAAAATGCTGGGTTTCAGCCCACATTGTCAGAAAAAATTGTCAAACATGATCTCAAATTGAGTACTTTTTAAAATGTCTTAATATGTACCATTTAGGTACAGATATGTACATTTGGTGCAGTATGTACCTCTGAGGTACTAATATACACTCTAAAAACAAACGGTGCTATATAGCACCAAAAGTGGTTCTTTGCTCGTAATCATAGAAGAACCATTTTTAGTGCCATATAGCACTGGTGAAGCACCTGTATAGCACCTGTGTAGAACCATTTAGGGGCCATATAGCACCACATATGGTTCTACATAGCACAATATAGTTCTACACGGGTGCTTCACTGGTGCTTCACCGGTGCTATATGGCACTAAAAATGGTTCTTCTATGATTACGTGCAAAGAACCAATTTTGGTGCTATATAGCACCGTTTGTTTTTAGAGTGTATAGACCAATTTCGTGTTTGCAAACAGAGATGACTTTTTTTGTGGGCGGAGCCAAACTGGTTGCAGAAAGTGACTGCTCCGCAGTAGGGTTGTGAAGTGTTTTAGCATTAAACCGTGATTTTTATGGATCCGGTGTTCTGTCGAAGTCTGATTCCCCTATGTTTCCCATTAGTGCAATGTAGCGTTTTAATCACGTTACGTTCATTTTGTAGATAGATAAAAAGTTTACTTGGCTACTGATATGCATGTATGTAATGTATATGTATTTTTCTTTTTTGCTAAATCAATTATTTTTACAGTCTGAATCGCTAAAGTACATATAAAAGCAATACTATCATGTATTATATATAATAGCGTTTATTAATTATTTCATAATTTTCCTGTTTTCTATTTCTTCCTTATATTTATCTTACGTGTTTGTTCTAAAACTATTATAAAAGTATTATGTTTAAACATACATTAAAAAGGCCTGTTTATATATTAATAACACTTTACATCGTGTGTGTGTGTGTGTGTGTGTGTGTGTGTGTGTGTGTGTGTGTGCTATATTTATATATTTATTAAGTATGTAAACATAATAATATTATTGATATGTGATATTATTGCTTTTTCAGTATAAAAAACATTTATTCTGAATAAATTATAATTGTAACGTGATAAAAACGCTATGAGAGACACATGGAGGGAACAGACTTCCACAGAACACCGGACATCTTCTCTACTTATTTTCTATTCTAATTATTAAAAGATTTCCAGATGATTTCCTCTCTCCATTCTGTCCGTTTAAGGGCTTATTGTAATCATAAACACCTACTTTTATCTTCAAATGATGTCTTCGACGATGGTATTCTATAAAAATGAAAGCCATCTTTTTTGGCATTCTTATTCTGACACATTTTCTAGTGAGTTATCTTGCTCTTTTCACTCGTGTCTATTTCATTTCCACTGTTTTTCTGCAACCGCATTGCGCGCGCAGCTTGCAGTGACGTAACTGTGACGTCTACTCTAATTGGTCTATATCCTCTTTGGTACCAATAGGTACATCTGAATATAAACTGAAAAGGTAATACCCCAAGCTAAGGGACCATTTTTTACCATTTTTCCGACAGTGCATGATTGTGTAAATATGGACAAAACCAATTTTAAATTGAACTAGAAAATGTCCACATCTGACCTAACCAAAAATAACAGGTTAATTTAAACCTAGTGGTTGGGTTTGTCCATATTTTACCCAACGGGTTGAAAAAACCCAACATTTGTTAAGTAACATTTACATGGCAACACTGTTAATGCCCAAATGAATCTAGGATAAATTGTTCTGAATGTCTTTTTCTTTTATATGCACATTAATTTTGCATGAATACATTAGTTAAAAAATGATGCTTAAAATGTTAATATTACTTAATGTTAACATATTTAAAGTGAGAAGGATACATACACAACATGCATTTTAACATTAGACTTTACATTTTGATGTTAAATTCACTATTGTTTTATAAATAATTGTTCGACAGTTCATACACAGTATTGTGTTCAATTACATCAGAAGTAACTGTAATTAAAACTGGGGAAAAGAGTTATCCCTTACTTTACTTTTAAAGTAAAAAGTAATTAAATTATAGTAACTAATAACTTAATAACTAGTTACACCCAACACTGGTAGAGCTTAATAAATATAGACTTTGAAGAAGCTTGTAAAGTCCATGGCCTGGCTGTTCAGTCAGTTATAGCAAGTTACAGTCATATAACTGAGCTGGATGAAGCATTGAACTTAAATTTCTACTAATGTGGTGTTACGTTAAAGCTTCTTTAGTAAATTGTTATGTAGTAATGAATGTAACTTTTTTTCAGGTTATCTTCTATAATGAACTGCTGCCACTACCGATGTCTGATTCAGTTATTCCTAAGTATGCTTGCTTTTGCCGCATTGGGTATTTACATCATACAAAATGGAATGGTAAATGTTTCGGACATCTCAAAAAGACTGTTGCCCATCAGGTATGACACTACAACTCTTTACATTGTCTTTTAAATAACCTATTTTATTGGATGTTTGTTTTCAGTCTTGTTTAATACACAAAGTAAACCATAGCACTTAACTCAAATGCATGTGTACATTTAAAAATACATATCATGTTCTCTTACTCTTTGCATTTACATTTTGTTCTAGCTTGTGTACTTATCTTTGTGATTTATCCTTTTAATGACTTTGGACAGACGTATTTATTAAAAGAATAGATAAATAAATAAAGTTTGATTAATGACCTTTTTTTCAACAGGAAATATAGTTTTAAGAAAAGAGTTTTCTCTGACACAAGGTGAGTTGACTGCACTGTAAAAAAATCCAATTTCAAAATGTTCTCCCAACAAAGATTATTAAGTAACTTGTTAAAGGGGGTCAATTTGTTATTTTGTGTTTACTGAATGAAATTAGCATAATCATCCTGCTAACCAATATTATTTTGTTGAATGGACTTGTAAGTGATTGTCCAAATCGTTTACCCAACTTGCCAAACTGAGTAGGGGAGAGTGGAGGTGAAAGTACAATTTTTCCGAAAAAAATTTTTTTAAGATAATGTTTTAGACGTAGATATATTTTTGCTGTGATCAGTAACTCACAAGTGTGGTTTATCAATACCAGGTGGAATTTAGAAAAAATTTAAAACGACTTCAGTATAATTTCACTTTGAACATACTGTAAGTCAGTCCTTCCAGAACAACGCAGAGTGTTTTCTGATTGTTGCAGGCAAAAATCCCAGATCTTGCAGCACGTTTTCTTTAAAAAAATTGATAGTATATGCAGGATATTTATGCAACTTTGTGATGAAATTTATGTGGGAACTTGCAAAAACTGTGGGAACTTGCAAAAACATGAAGTCACCTAATCTTCCCAAGGCAACAGGGGACATGGCTGCGCTTGTGTGAAGTAAATGCAACTTTCTGCTAAGATATATGTGATTTTTGCTACAAAAAATGCGGGGATTTTGAAATCATGCAAGCCCCGCATATTTGGCGCATGGAAATCTGCAATATATGCTGCATAAGTGCGGCGTATTTGAAAAAATGCGGCCCCTGCATAAATATGCGGACTTAGGTTGATTATGTGTTGAATCAGGCGATCGCATAATCAAATTTTTCTGGAGGGACTGATTTTAGAGTTATTTTAAAGTAATGATGTTTGTTCATTGTAACCATGATTGAGAACTGTGTGTTCAGTGTAGAGGACGAGACAGTGGGTTAGCGCGCATCATTGTTGCCTCACAGCAAAAAGGTCTCTGATTCAAGCAAGGGCTAATCAGACAAAGACTTTGTTCAGGAGACCTTTCTGTGTACACTCACACTGTCCAAAACATGCAGGTTAGCTAAATTGGATATACAACATTTTTGGATATATGCTGGAATGGTGTTTATCCAGTTGTAATTGTGTATACTCAGAACTTTACTTGTTGCCTGATCAGGTTAAGTTGGGTCAACTTGTTGGTTGACATTACTCAGTACATTGAGTTAGGTGAACTACATTACTCAAGTTGAGTAAACTTTAAAAAACTGTGCAGCAAGTTGCCTTGAAAATTTAAGCTGAGTCAACTTTTACATTTTTACCATGTTGTTGTTTATTAATAGTCTCTTGAGTTTGATTTCCTTTCAGTTCATTTGATCTCATATTAGGACTTATTTGCTGTTTTGCGTGTGACTTGTGTCTACAGCATTGGTCTATTTTCCAGTAAAAATCAGTCCTGTTCCTGTGAAGGATATGCTTCAACTTTTCAAAATGTACCCAAGAATGAACAGGAAGACCTTCGGAGACGTCGGTTTGAGGAGTACAGACAATATCGAGTCAGGTAAAAAAGATTCTTAACAAAGTTCATGACTTTAGATTTATTCATTCTTCATTACATCTTGCAAAAGTGTTTAATAGAATCGTAACACTTATTTGTTGTTGTAAGATTCAGATCTTTAGGTATCATGTGATTAAGGAAAACACTGTAGTATAATATGAATAGCTGTTAGTGTTGTAGAAATCTTTGCTTTTGAAACCAAATATCTCCTTGAATGTATCTGTTATTTTAACAAACTGTGTTTATAACAGGAGGCAGGCAGATATGGAGCCACTTGTTCTTGCTGCGTCTAACTCTCCTCTCCAATATCCCATCCATGGTTTCATATTGGCCCCTCTTCAAAAAAGTATAATACCAGGTAAAATCTGTTCTTCACGTAAGTCAAGTTCATCTGATCTTTTAATTGTAATCTGGTCTATGAAACCCAGCATTTTTGTGATTTAATGTTTGCTATTAAATCATCCTTGATAATGTGAAGAAAATATAACTTTGATATCTTTAATATTCACTCAGTTAAATCAATGATTGAAATCAAACAAGTTTACAATGTGAAACTGCCCATTCTCACAGGTTTGGCTTTGCATGCACAAGAAAGAGAACGCTATGAGGTTTGTTTTGAAGTATATTAGCTCTCGTAACTTAAGGTGAAGGGTCTTTTGCATTCCCATTGCAGGTAGACACAGGGACAAGTAGATCTGTCTTTACCCTTACCTCCATCACTATTGCTCTGTACCTTGGTCTTACATTGGTGTGCTTCAACTCCAGTATTGCTATCATCCTTTGAGTTACATCATACAGTTCTGAATCCGCTTATTTTCATTAAACATTTTTGTATCTGCAGGTATCTTTAAGTGTGATGAATGGGGTGCTCTCAGTGGAGGATGTCATGAATGGAGCACATGTGGATGGACAGGGTCAGAGTGATTTGACTATCTCATCCACAAGCCTAATAAAACTCAATCATCTGCTGAGCAATGTGTCCTACACCAGCACCGTCTACCGTGTCAAGGCTAAAGATATGGGTAATAGTGAGATTTGTGATTCAGAAAGTACTGTATTCTATGCTTTTGTGTCAAAGAGTATGTTTTGTTTTCCTACATTTTTGTTTCCTTTATAGGGTTTTTGCATTCAATTTAATATAAACCAGTTTAATTTTCTTCTCACCACAGTTCATTTTTCATTTGAGGACCATGAGGCCATATTTCCCATAAAAATTACAAGACCTTCAGTGCCAGTTCTGTATGACCCAGGGACCGGTAAGACACAAAACTCATTTAAATGTATGCATTTGGGAGATACTTTAATTTTAAATAAATTGCAGTGAATTCAAGCTTGAACTAAATTTAAAACGTAATACTAATACAAAAAAGTCTGCATAACAGATTTTACATCACATATCTGCAGATTTTTTGTGTTTGGTCTGTGCATGTTATTATTGCATGCTGCTCTGAAATACTTGATTCTGATTGGTCAATATCTGCATTCAGCAGCTTTACAAGAAAAATGATTAAATATATAGCATATAATATATTGTTTTATTGCAAATCTTATGGTACTCATAAATAAATTATAATCTATTAAAATTGTGTAGTTTTTTTGACTACTGTACGTTTAGTTCAGAGGTTTTCAAACTTTTTGTGTGTGTGGACCACTATTTGTAATCAAGAATTTTCGCGGACCACCTCATAATACTCATTATAAAATATGTCTACACAAAGTCCTGAATTAATCTGCACATCTAAATAGTCTTACTAGCACTAAAACTATAACTGGTCATCACATCAGTACAACAGGTTTCTTAAAAAAAAAGTTTACTGCACAAAACGGCTGCCCATATTCATACACCAATCCATTTTGTACGGCACTGAACTTGAATGGCACGGCCGAGCACCACTGGCCTATTTTAGGAATCACACAATAACTTGACAATTTAATTTAAAATTGATATCAATATTCTTATATCAATATTATTTATATACATATTCTCAGTGTTGGGAAAGTTATATTTCAAAATTTTGAACTAGTTCACAGTTCCAAAAATGATTTTCCCATATTATTTTTTTAAAATGATTGCCATTATAGCCCACAGAACCACAGACAGCAATTATTTTATCAGTTTTAACACTGAAGCTAAATGCGTCAGATTTCATCTTCATTTCCAACTTTAAATCCTTATCCAACCAGGGTAAGCGTTGACTGTCTTTTAATTTTTGTATTTGCTTGCACATACCTTGAGAGGCTAGCCGGGTGGGGGGTCGCACCCCGGGCGAGAAGCGCTGCTGCGAGGCATTGCGTGTATGACAACTCGCAGGTATTGTACACAACACGTGCACGTTAAATAGCGTGAGCTTAGTCAGAGTTTATTTCAAGATCCAGAATATGCATTAGCAGCCTATGTTAATCGAAAACGATGATGTTATTTAAAGCAACACTATGTAGTTTGTTTACCTTTAAATAATGTCTCTAAAATTATTTCAGTGATAGAACAACTTTTAACTGGACAAATTGTACTGTTGCTGCAACCTGAGCAGCCTCCTAGCTGCTACAAGCACACTCTGAAAGTGGCGGTGGAGGGTAGGAAACACAGCCCCGCCCCTCCCCCTGCCTGCAGAAGAGTGTCTGATACCAGGCACTGTTGCGCTTTTCAACCACATGGGGGAGCTGTAAGTCATTTACATGGAAACTACATAGTGTTGCTTTAATGTTAAACTATTTAAGTGGCGCGGCAGGAATTTCAGCAGCATCTGTGTTGTTTTGATGACGCATGCAGCGTGACTGGTGAACACTGACACTACACATTTAGGCCTATTTGCAGTGTGTTTTAGTCGGTTTTCGCCTGGAAGAATATAGAAATCTGGCACCCTATTGAACGATGTTAAACTGAGAGAGAGTGAACGAGTTCACAGTAACGTTCATCAGGCAGTAATACAGTACATTCAGTTCACGTTCAACTTTTGTTCAATGAACTCGTTTAGGCACATTCTTAAAATATACATATTCTTATTTTGCCTTTACACGGACCACCTGCAGTACCCTCACGGACCACTAGTGTTCCGCGGACCACAGTTTTGGAATGGCCGGTTTAGTTAATTAATATGATAAATAACAGGCATCATATTAAACTAGACAAACATTTTCAAAGAAAAAAATAAATTAGTCCAGGAGTTTTACATTACATAAGGAATTTGCTATAATACCAAAAACATCTCTGTCAAAACATAGAAAAATTATAGCAACAACATTAAGTGCACCTCCTCACCACACACCTACAAAACTGAAACGGTGACGTCTTCAAGATTGTAGCCGGACCATAGATCGAAATCATGATGTAATGAGAAACTGTAGTAAACTGTAAATAAATGTAAATTGAAGTCTTTCAATTCGCTGATCAATGACTTGTCTTTCTCAGATATTAATTCACAGGTAACTATAACAACCAAGACCTTTCTGAGGTATCGGGAGTTGAATGTTCTTATCAACAGTATCAGAAAGTTTTATCCAGAAATCAAGATCATTATTGCAGACGACAGCATGACTCCAAAAAAGGTGCTCGGTGAAAATATAGAGCACTATATAATGCCACCTGGACAGGTAAATGTTTTTTCACAAAAGAATTAAGTGTTTATTAAAACTTGAATAATGTTAAATGTAAAGATAGATCCCTAAAGGTACAGTTCAGCCAAAAATTAAAATTCTGTCATTTATTCACCCTCAAGTTTAACTTTTACAGTATAAATGACTTTGTTCTGCTAAACACAAATGAAGTTATTTTGGAGAAATTTTGTAATCAAGCTTATCTGGGGCACCATTGACTTATTGTTACGACTCTTAAAATGAGGATGAAGCAAATGCAGGAAATCAATAAATGTTTACCATTTCATATTTACCAATTTGTAAATAATGACAGAGCTGATGAATATCCAGAGTCTTTGCAATGGTGTACAAAGGACTACTGTGGTGAGTGAAGTGTTGGTAGGTGAAGACGGTGTTGTTGTGATGATGGTCAAATCGTGAAAACCAGGAACAGACCGGAACATCCACACGAAGACAACACAAACACTAATCCAACACGGGAACAGAGCACGGTAATCCAACGAGCACAGCATGAACATGAAATGAGGATCTGAAAACTAACAGAGAGAGCGGAGGGTAGATATAGCTGAGTAGTGATGAGGATCAGCTGGAGCAAGACAATCAACACACAGGTGGCTGGAATGAACCTAATGAGCACATGGAACAGACGTGAGTACAAACACAACACATGACACGGAGGAAACAATGGATTTCCTACCGTGACAGTACCCCCTCCCCTAGGACGTCCCTTGACGTTCCCAGCCTGCTACCTGTTGATTGTAATCATCAATAAGGCTGTGATCCAATATGTCCCGAGCAGGAACCCAACTTCTCTCCTCCGGATCGTAACCTTCCCAGTCCACCAAGTACTGAAATCCGCGTCCCCTCCGCCTAGAGTCCAGAATACGGTTAACCGAATAGGTTTGTTCCCCAGCTACGAGACAAGGCGGGGGGGAACCGGGACTGGCGGGTTAAGGCGAGAATGAAACATGGGTTTAATTTTGGAAATGTGGAACGCAGGATGAATTCTCCTGTACGCAGGAGGGAAGTTAAGATGAACTGTTACTGGATTAATGATTTTGGCAACAGCAAACGGGCCAATAAATTTGGGAGCAAGCTTATTCAAGACGGAACGCATTGGAATGTTCTGGGTAGAAAGCCACACTTTTTGACCAACGACGTAAACGGGAGGCTTGGACCGGTGGCGATCGGCTTTGGCCTTGGTGCGCGACCTCGCCTGGAGTAGAGCTTCACGAGCTCTTGTCCAGGTTCGTTGACACCTCTGGACAAATGCGTGTGCAGAGGGGACCGAGACCTCGGATTCCATACTTCCATACGTTCATCTTCGGAACACAGTTTAAGATGTTTTAACTTTAGATTTAGTCCGAGAGCTTTCTGTTTCCTCCATTGAAAATCTATGTACGGTTTCCATGTCCAGAAAGGTAATAAAAACATCATCAAAGTAGTCCATGTGACATCAGTGGGTCAATGAGATTGTGGTGAAGCATCGAAAATACAGTTTGGTCCAAAAATAGCAAGAATTACGACTTTATTCAGCATTGTCTTCTCTTCCGGCTCGAGCGTGAAGTCACGTGACTGTAGTGACGCGGCTGCACTGTTCCTCAGACATGTTTGCTTAGTTTTATTTATTTTTTTCAAACTTATAGTGTGCGTCTCCCCAGACTGTAAATGAAGCTCGGGCACACAAAACAAAAGAAAGATAAAAGAAGCTGGGGCGGAACAAAAAACAGTCAGCCGCATCGATTGTAAATAAACGATATCGAAACGATATGTCCTAGGAAGGAAATAGACTGTGCATGAAAAACACATTTCTCCGCCTTGACAAACAATCCATTCTCTAGCAACCACAGAAGCACTCGTCGTACGTGTTGCACGTGTTCCTGGAGAGACGAAGAAAAAATCAATATGTCATCCAGGTAAACATATATGAATAGATCTACCATGTCTCGCAACAAGTCATTAACGAGTGCTTGAAAGACCGCGGGCGAGTTTGTTAGCCCGAAGGGCATAAAGCAATACTCAAAATGGCCTCTAGGGGTGTTAAAAGCAGTCTTCCATTCATCCCCCTCCCTGAGGCTGTTTACACTTGGTATTAAGATGTGTTTTCATCGATCGGATCACAAGTAGACGAGAGAGACACATTGCGTTTACACCTGGTATTTAAATCCGTCTCTTTTGTCCACTTTCGACCGCATCTGTCCTGAATACTGTGAGGGGATGGTCTGTGAGACGGTGGGCGAGTCTCTCTGCTGTCATTCAAACGCGAGCGGGAGTAATTATGAGTTTATATGGACGCAAACTTATATTATGTTGGAGCCCGCTGATTGTTTAGCAAGTATACATGCTGCACAGTGTTTTGTACGTTTATTTGTTGGAGCTTTCTCTGAATTTTCAGCGCAATTGATGAAATAGGATCGCGCAACTTTCACGCTTTCAAAACGAAACTACGGAGAACACCCCGCAGTAGTTTTATCAATGAAAGGCTAAAAATAGCGCTGTTCACCGTATGTTCACGGCAGAAGTCAAAAAAGACGTAAAATTAGTGTTTAATACCTCAGATTAGATAAATGGGCGGAGAGAAGGCGGTCGCATGTGGCTGTCCGAACGCATTCAACCACATTGCGTTCCGCAACTCCAAAGCGATCCGATCGAAAGTGGTTTCGACTACCTCTGAATGTGGTTGAAAGTGGTCGAAAGTGGACGCGTTCAAAACGTTTTGAACACCGTTTACACCTGGCATTAACGTCGTCCACTTGTGATCCGATCGACGAAAACGCATGTTAATGCCAAGTGTAAACAGCCTCCCTGATGCGGACCAAATGATAAGCATTACGCAAGTCCAATTTAGTGAAGACGGACGCTCCCTGCAACCTCTCGAAAGCTGAAGACATAAGAGGTAAAGGATAAGTATTCTTTACCGTTATGTTGTTCAACCCTCTGTAATCAATACAAGGTCGCAGAGATCCGTCCTTCTTCCCCACAAAAAAGAACCCCGCCGGAGAAGAGGAAGGACGGATGAACCCCGTTGCTAGAGAACTGGATATGTTTTTCTCCATGGCTGCTGTCTCTGGAACAGACAAAGAATATAACTTGCCTTTAGGCGGAGAAGTACCTGGCAATAACTCTATAGCACAGTCGTAGGGACGATGAGGAGGAAGAGAATTGGCCCAAAACTTACTGAACACCTTCAGGTCGTGGTACTCCGCGGGCACGTTAGACAAATCCACTGCTTCCCCCTGAAAAACAGACTCCGAAACAGTGAGACAAGCAGACAATAGACAAGACTGATGACACCCCTCGCTCCAGCTAAAAACAGAACCAAGGCGCCAGTCAATTTTGGGATTGTGTTTATGTAACCAGGTATGTCCGAGAACGATAGGGGACTGAGGTGAGTCCGTAATGAAAAAAGAAATGTCTCCAGTATGATTGCCAGATGTAATGAGTGAGACAGGTATGGTGGTTTGGGTGATGACCGGTAATTTGTGTCTGTTAAGCGCAAAGGGTGCGATGGGATGCTTGAGAGAAGTGAGAGGAATCTTGAGCTTACTGGCAAAAGTGTAGTCCATGATGTTACCCTCCGCTCCGGAATCCAGGAGTGCTTGACTGTCGTGTGAGCTGGTGGACCACCGTAGTTTCACCGGAAGGAGTGTCACTGTAGATGAGGTCTTCCTGGCAGAGATCCCACTCGATAGTAGCCTCAGTTTTACTATCAGGCTTGGTCTTTTACCCGGGCAGTGCTGGATGTGGTGTTCGGTACTGCCACGGTACAAACACAGTCCCAGGGATCTCCACCTGATCCTTTCCTCCCGGGAAAGCCGGGCTTGCCCCATCTGCATGGGTTCAGGATCTCCAGGTGGGCTGACCGCAGCCTTGGTGCTCGGTAGACTGGTCTCTGATCTGGTCGCGAGGACTGCTCTTCCCCTCCGTTTGGCAGCTTGGGCGAGACGGTTGTCAGCTCGGATAGTGAGATTGATTAAACCGTTGAGAGAAGTGAAAAGTTCCACAGCGCGAATCTCCTGCTGGATGCGGTCAGCCAACTCATGCAGGAAGTGATCCCACTCTGCCGCCAGGGTAAGGAACTCCATGGCGTAGTCTGATACGGACCTGTCCTCCTGGTGAAGATCAGTGAGACGCCTAGCCGCCTCCTTCCCGGCGACGGAGCGAAGCACAGCAGATGTCCTGGTTCTCCCACACCGCCGTCCCCCAGAGGGCAGCCCTCCCAGTTAATAGTGAAAGTACGAAGGCTACCTTCATCTCCTCACTCGTGAAGGTGCGGGGCTGTAGAGCGAAATGTAAGGAACAGTGAGACAGAAATGTGCGACAAAAGTTCGGCTCACCCTCTGAGTTGGGAGGCGTGGCTCAAACTGGGAATTTCCCCCCAGGAACGATCGGCGGTGTTGGAGACGTGGGTGGCGCAGCGGGTGATGGTTGATGTTGTGCATGATGGGCGAGCTCGGACACCTTTGTCACCATTGTTTGGAAGGCTGGACCCATTTCATCTATCGCCTTGTCCTGACGATCCATTCGGCCGATGACTCTCTGTAGGAATTCCTCGAGATGAGATGGGGAGCGATCGCCTGCTGCTTCCATTGATGGTCAGATCCTTCTGTAACGACTCGTAAAATGAGGAGGAAGCAAATGCAGGAAATCAATAAATGTTTATTTACAAATTGGTAAATGTGAAATGGTAATGACAGAGCTGATGAATATCCAGAGTCTTTGCAATGGTGTAAGAAGGACTACGGTGGTGAGCGAAGTGTTGGTAGGTGAAGACGGTGTTGTTGTGATGATGGTCAAATGGTGAAAACCAGGAACAGACCGGAACATCCACACGAAGACAACAAGAACACTAATCCAACATTGGAACAGAACACGGTAATCCAACGAGCACAGCGTGAACATGAAGTGAGGATCTGACAACAAACAGAGGGAGCAAAGGGGACATATAGCTGAGTAGTGATGAGGATCAGCTGGAGCGAGACAATCAACACAGGTGGCTGGAATGAACCTAATGAGCACATGGAACAGACATGAGTACAAACACAACACATGACACGGAGGAAACAATGGATTTCCTACCGTGACACTTATAGAGTAGGAGAAAATAATACTATAGAAGTGAATGGTGCCCCAGATCTGTTTGGTTACTAACATTATATTATCAATGTCTTCATTTGTGTTCAGCAAAAAAAAAATTATAAAGGTTTGTAACAACTTGAGGGTAAGTAAATGATGACAGAATATTTTTGAACTATCCCTTTAAAATAAAAATATATTGTGTCTTTACAACCATTAAAAGTTTCAGTGTTGCCGTTTACTGATTATTAACTTTGTTTTGTCAGGGCTGGTTTGCTGGCAGGAATCTGGCTTTATCACAGGTCGACACTAAATACTTTCTGTGGGTTGATGATGATTATGTATTCAGTAATAGCACACAAATTGAAAAATTTGTGGAAATCATGGAGAAAGTTCCAGAACTGGATGTGGTAAAAAATATAAAAACAGTATAGCACATTATCAATTATTTCATATTTTGTAATGGGACCTCATTCAATCTTCTTTGTATCCCCAGGTTGGTGGTTCAGTGGGAAGCAATCAGTTTTATTTCCACCTTAAGTATGAGGAAGGTATTGAAGAGGAGGGTGGCTGTCTGAGACGTATGCATAAGCTGAAGCACCAATCAGTTCCAGGGTTTAACGGCTGCTACTTTGTGGATGGGGTGGTCAACTATTTCCTGGCACGGACAGAGGCCGTACGACGGGTCGGCTTTGATCCGTTTCTAAAAAGAGTTGGTCACACTGGTAGGTACATCTCATGGTTTCATGTTGACATGCGTTACGCTATATCAGTTCATCAATTCCAGTAAAAGATTCCATTGAATATTAATCAAGGCATGCACCCTGTTTTCCACTAATACATTAGTAGTGTACAAACCAGATTCTATGCAAATAGGTGATACAAATAATTACACATTGCAGACTTGTCTAAGAAAAACTTCTCCAGATTTAGAATTAGTTTTTAAAGTCATTTATGTTTTCAGACTCACATTAGATGACCTGGCTGCATATAGAGATAGAACATTAATAATCTATGAATAATGGCCCACATCTAACTACAGATTATAGATGCAATTGTCCACAGGTGTTCCCATATACAGCCCATCTAACTGTTTCTTACCTTTCTCCTCTTAGAGTTCTTTATGGATGGCCTCGGAAAATTATTAATAGCTTCCTGCAAAGGACTGTCAGTCGGACATCAGCCAAAAAAAATTAAAGCCAAATACCGACACTTTAGGTTTCCTGGAAAACGTGATGGAAGAAAGAAAGTGGGTCATCATTACTTTAAGAACCATTTGAAATGCATAAGGTTCTAATCAGTGTTGGGTGTAACTAGTTACTAGGTAATTAGTAACTTTAATTTAATTACTTTCCCTTGAAAAATTAAAGTAAGGGATTACTCTTATTTTTCTTTGAATCTAATTACAGTTACTTCTGATGTAACTAAATACTGTGTATGGACTCTAAAACAATGATGTGTATACTATAATAAAATAGTGGATTTAACATGGTTTAAGTTTATAATTCTCACTTTTAACTGGTTGATTATTAACATTAATTTTAATGACATGCTGGCTGTTTATTAGCACATATTAATGCCTGATTCTGCAAAACCTCTGAGGTTTTCATAAAGTGGGACCAGAATATGTCAAAATGTTCAAAAACACATTGTATCTCCCAAAACACAGCATTATTGTATTACGGAAGAGGATTAGGGCCACTGGTGAAAAAAATATTTGAATTCTGACTTTATTCTCAGAATTCTGAGTTTAAAGTCAGAATTCTGAGATTAAAGTCAGAATTCTGAGATTAAAGTCAGAATTCTGAGAATAAAGTCAGAATTCAAATATTTTTTTCACCAGTGGCCCTAATCCTCTTCCGTAATACAATAATGCTGTGTTTTGGGAGATATTAAGTACTTTTGTACCTGTTTACCATTCAATTCCTCAACTACACCATTTGCTTGCCTGTAAAATATAAAAAAATTATGAAAAATTCACACAAATTATGATCTAAATTTGATTTAAATGGTTTTTAGATATTGATCTAGATGTTATGTGTTGAATTCGGCCATTTTATGGTTACAGTTTAGAAAAATAAATCATTTTGACAAGCAGATGCCCATAGAGACCCATTCATTTTACTGTTTGTGGCCTTTACTGCTCAACATCACCACTTTAGTGAAACATTTTGTGAATTTATGTTTATATAAACATTAGAAAGGACATTAAAAATAAAAATTATTTCAAAAAAGTAAATTTTTTTGTAGTTTGTCACATCTAAATTAAAGTGTTGAACTAAACTAACCAGTCTTGAACACAAAAAACCCCCAGCTCTGAAATAACACTAAAACAACTTTGATAGCAGTCATGATGATTTTAATGGGTGGATCTCTTTTCAGGATTATAGATGATTCTTATTATCAATTCAGCAATTGTGTTTTGATTTGGTCATTCAGAAATATGTGAGTCATATGTGCTGGTGGAGCACATCACACACTTTGACAACTCCTGGGGCGTCATTTATGAAAAGCTTCATAAAAACCTGATTAAATTTGATCTCACGGTCATTTCTCAAAAGTGCGTATATGTGATTCATAACAGGAACGTGCGCACAAGACATGTGCGTATGTGAAATCTATAAATCGCAAATGATCAGCACCTGTCAAATCTTTAAATCCTTTTCGAGCAGCAAATAATGGCTTATATTTCCAAAAGCCTGCAGCAATCGTGAAAGTACATACTGTAGGTTTGCTCAGACCCTGACCTGACGTCAAAGACGTGTTTGTGGAATTTGCAAGAGACAACTTCTCACTTTGAGCACACAAATGCGTGTGTCGTTTATTTCTCGGTAAAACAAAACAAAACAAAACATCAAACAGCGCTCATCAGCGTCATCACGCATTCCAAACATTTAAAGGGGCCGCGATCCCTGAACAGTTATACCGAAACACAGTGTCAAGACCTAGGGGAGACCGGGGTTGGTTGTCACGGAGTATGGGGTTGGTTGTCCCTATAGTAGTTCAATAGGATTTCGGTGATAAATTGGGATCTGAAAAGATAATGTGTAACTTTTTAGCTTTTTAAGCTAGAATCTGCAAAAAAGTTTTAATATGAGTACCACCATGATAGTTGTCATCAATGCTCATTATAAAACAATGGGATTAAAGTGGGTGATCAGTTACTTGAATTGTCTACTGTGTTGAGAAATAAAATGGATATTTTTTAGTGTTAAAACATTTTTACTTAATGCTTTATTTATTTTATTTTAACAGCAAAAAAAAAAAAAAACAATAAAGATGACTCAAACTAAAGCTACTACTTTTGGCTTTTTAATGAGTGTTTTGTTTTTGAATGACTAATATCCTACAAGATCTCAACACAAAAACAACACTGACATGAAAATTTACTCTGACTCCTAACCTCAATGTTTTGTGTCTGCTCAGCAAAATCACAAGTGCAAATGAGTAAGCTATTAAAGGCTAACAAACTGATATCAAAATTGTACCACAGCGCCATGTAGTATGTCTGGAATAAGTGACAACCAACCGTGAGACAACCAGCCCCGGTCTCCCCTACTGTTAATAACTAAGTTGAATTATGTCTTTCACATTCACTACATGTTTTTATAAATATGGACTTTGCTGTGGATTTTTGGGTACGCACACTTTACGATCAAATCTGAGCGTACGCACGCTTTATAAATGAGGCCCTTGCTCTCACACCACAGCAGAATTTTGATTGCAGACTTGACAAACTCGCTTTGTAACATTGTTGAGATCTCTTCTGAAATATTGCTGTTGACATTCGTGAGTTTTTTTACACATTTGATTGTGCAATCCTTATGTTGTTTGACGGATAAGTTTAGGGGTTGGGTGTGGGATGGGGATAGGGATAGGGAAAATCTGACAAAGTAGCATAAATCTGTCAGGATCCTGCCAGATTCCTGTTTTGTATTTAGATCTAGTTCAGCACGGCAGGGTTCTGACAGTACAATGTTTCATTGTGGGAGATACGTGGCTTTTGTATTGGTTTATTCTGACCACGCATTTCCCGGGTCTCATCACTTTTCACCCGCTCTCCTACTTGTCATTCATTTCAGCTGTGCCTCATTTTCTCCCTATCTAAAGTCCTTGTTTGGTGTCTTGTACTGGTCCGTTTTGTCCTGTCATTGTGAGTACCCTGAAGTTTGTTTAGTATAGTCCAGGGGTGTATTCCAGAAAGCAGGGTTAACTTACCATCAGATACCTGAACTTTGGGTTGATCAACCCCGAACTTGCTTACTCAGGGTATGTCGGTTCCAAAACACAGTTTAAGAATTAGTTCAATCAACCCACTGAAAGTAACCCAGGGTTAATGCGCGCTCACAGTAACAACATAAAGGCATTGTCAATGGATCACAGATTTCACGAGTCACCATGGAAACGTCTGGGAACTTAAAAGTTTTTATATGAGAAATAACATTATAAACCAATACTTTCTAGCAAAATTAACATTTTATGATCGGCCTAAAAGTGCGTGAATACAAAACAGATAAAATTAATTAATTAAAATGACAACCTTGGTTTTCAAAAACCATAGTTAAAACATGGTTAGTGTAGTAAAACCGTGGTTTTTACAACTTTACTCCAATAAAACCATAGTTAATTTTCATAAGGGTTGTGGCACATAAAGTGCATAAATCTGTCATAAGGCTTATTTACAGTTTTTTATATGATTGTATTGTCTATAAAATGCACTACAATAATGTAATAATATATTGTACTTATTTTACTTCTGTTCCTTTGGGTGACCCTGTTTAGTTTTTTGGACTTTCCATTGTATGACACTGTATCACCATCTTTTTTTAAATGTACTGATAGCTGATAAATGAACCCTCTTTTAATTGTAAAGCTACCTTACAGTCCTTTCAAATGTTTAATAATTTTGTGAAATGCTTTTCAGTATACTACACTAATGATCATTTATTTGCATTGGACAATTAGGATCTGCTGTGACAGAAGTGGAGAATAGAAGTGTTACATTAGTGTCAATAGTATCATGTTCTAATATGTCCTGTATCATCTAATATAACCAAATTTCTCAATTTCGCTTTTGGCTTAAAATGATAGCTCAGGAAAGCAACTTCAAAAGGCTCATTTTAAATAAAAAAGGTGAATCAAACGACCAACTATAGATCAAATGTAGAGAGGGGGCTAAGGATCTGAATTGCATGTTTAAGAAATAAGTATGATACTATAAAATATATATTTATAATTTTATTTCATTGTCTACATGATTCAAACTGATAATAGGGAATCTCTGACCACTATGCCATTTCTGTAATTCAGTCACCTATTAAAGCCTGTGCTTCACCTTGTGTCATTCTGTGGGTTAAATGCACATGCACATCAGACACTGCATGCAGGGTAACTTCTGTCCCTCAGTAGTTATTATTTTGATGGTCATTATGTGTTTCTTTTTGTTACCCATTTCCTGTAACATTTCCACATTGTCACTTAAGTATTATATGTTAAGATTTCTGGCTCTATAATGACATTTGTTTGCACACACATTTATTATAATTTTAGATTCATCTCAAATTATCTAGTACGTGAAAGAGAGTGATGAGGTTATTTATGAATTGACAAAATTGATATGGAAATGTACTTTATTGTTAACATTAATTAACTGATGGAATTGTGTTTCATTAATAATGGACATAATTAAATGTATAGTATTTAATCCGAACACATATATGAATCAATGTTTATTAATAATGGGCATTACTAAATGTACTTCACAACAATCACAAATATCAATCCATGTTATTAAAATTTTTTCTTTAAAGAAAATATCATACATTTTCTAAGACAGCAATAAATATTTGTGACTGTAAATGTAATAAAATAAATGCTTTAACATTGTAATATTATGCAAAATACATGCTTCCACGCCCAGTCAGCGATCACTGTATATTCACAGCGCATCTTAAAAGTAGGAGACAATTACAGGCAAAAAAACATACCATTCTGAAATGTCTTGTAAATTTCGATCCTCTTCATTAATATTATGGGTTTGATTCAGGCTTAAATTGATAGGGCTGTGCTATATCACCACACATGGTTCTTCATAGGTGCTGCTTTATAGCAATAAAAAAATGTTGAGAGTGTGCCTGTTTTTTCTTTGCCAGGTACATCCACATTGACTCAGTTTGTCATGTTACTGTATACAGTTATTGACATTTTTTTTATGAGCAAAATTCCTCTTCATCCAGCACCTCTCATTTCATTAATAATCTAAACAAATAATGCAAAATAGAGGAACCATAAGTGGTGCTAAAGTATATCACCACTGAAAGTGCATGCTTCCCCTGAGCTAGTTAACTTTAGCACCTTTTTTGTATCATTATTAAAGAAAGGGTGAGGCAATGACATTTGATATCTTTGCTTGCATTTGTTTGGCTTTTTATTAAAATGACAGCTTGGAAATAAAAGATCAATGAAGCTGGTATGTAATCTGAAATATGTGATGGTTTTTTATAAATGTTTTTTTCTGCCATAAATACTTAAAAAACATTCAAAAAGCTATTTAATCCGCTCATTTGCATGAGTTGGGATTCACTGTGATGCTTTTCAAACAGGTTTATCAAGTTAACAGATGTCAGTAAAAAGGCACGACTGAAGATTCTCAGTTAACTGTGTACTGTGATTACTGTGTTATCTCTACGACTTAATGTTGAGGAGTTTCCTCTTTTTTCACTTCTTCAGTTTAAAGGTGAGGAGTTATTCTTTTATAATAAATTTTCATTATAGCAAAATAATTTACATTTACATTTAGATGCTTTTATTAAAATGCAGTAGTATCTCTGTTCTATGGATTTATATTTATAGGTTAATGTCATCATAATTACACTTAATTATACATGTGCCACTTCTACTATTACTGTAGACAGGTTCTACATGTTATATTTACATTTTTATGTTATTGTCTTATGTAATTGTTATTGTAAAGTCACATAAATGCGTTGCATTTAAACAACAACAGGTTATTAAAATTATAACATTTATGGATCAATCACTGTAATTTCTATATTACTAATTGCCTACTTAGAAAGTAACAATTGACTTTCTGAAATACGGTAAGAGAAGCTCCACGAGAAATGTGACCTCCGTTGGACGCAGCCTTCGAAATGTGAATCAGTGATGGGATGTTGACTGATTTCACCACAGTCAATAAGTCTTTTGAGTTATTGCCTCAATGCTATTTCTACCAAAGACTTGATAAGCCAGTTTAAAAAGATTTAGCCTACTGCAGTGGTGGAACTACATTTTTTTAAATGGCTAGTGGGTGGCCAAGGCTACTTTAGGAGGTCCATATAGAGCATGAAATAAAACAATGGGTCTCACGTGTGGTCTAAGTTATTCTTATGTTTTTGCATACATTTAAAATACATTTTAGTATGAACGATTTTGTTGAATCATGATTTGTATGTTTAAAAATCCGTAGGCACATTTTACAAACAAATTTCTGCGTACGCATGCTTAGTGAATGAGACCCAATGTGTAACCATGTAAAAAAAGGCAATAATGAAATGATCGCTGATTATGCCTACTTCACATTACCCCACATTAGATAAATATTTTCCAAATCCATGTATTATTACAGGGCGGCATTAATGCACTGACTACCTGGGCTTGAGTTATGCCGGAAATAAAGAACAACCGCATTTTATAAGAAGTTTATTTTATTTGCTTTGAATGTTCGTGCGTAAATGCATTTCCTGCGAAAAAAAACTCTCGCTTACTAAACCCTGAAATCATTAGGGAGCTTTATTTAAATTTCTGTTTAAAATCCAATAAAATATTTATTATTGCTGAACATTTCTGAAAGCAGCCCACAGAAACAACGTCAAAGTAGCCTATAATTTGTTATTGTTAGTGTAAATGATAAAAAAACTAAGCCTTATGTACAGTTCCTTAAATGTTAATTAATAACAAAAAACGCTTAAATTAATAATTTTATAGACACTACGCTTATTTTGCACAGAAATACCTGCTTGCTTACTTTGACTTTGATCATCTCTTTATTTACTTTAGGTACAGAAACACCTGATGATTCTCATATCATTTGTTTCAAAAATCTCTTTTCTATGATTTAAAAAGTGAACACCGACCATATCACAAAAACAGACAATCGTGTCGAGCTTAATTAAGTGCACATATTTTTCGTGTCATCAACTAAATTTCAGGAACAGCTTATCTGTTTTTAGATTTTTAATTTGAAGTACACATAAATATGATTTTAAATATGACACGCAGAGCCCCATCGGCTAAATTGCAAGTGCCAGCATGCGCAATATCAATACATCGAAAAGCAATCGAAAATTAACAGATTTAAATTAGATCAGAATTTACCGTTATAAAAAAATTAAAAATTAAAAGTCAGAATCAAGTAAGGTGCAGAACATGTGTGCAAAATAACATGATGTGGTCTTTCTTGCTGTGATGTTATAGTTTATTAAAGAAACACAGACTTTATTTGAACTGTTACGCTTAAATCCTCTTTTGCATAGCATGCGCACCTAGCATAGTGTCGTCTATTGTAACAGGGTTGTCAATAGGTAAATTCACATTATAATGCCCCATTCAGACAGCCAACGACTAGCAGTAGCAGAGCGACGCGATCTCATTGATTTCAATGGATGCTCGGCAGCATCCGGTGACACGAGCGACCGTTGACGGCTTCATGGACGTGTCCAGATGCGCAACAAAGTTGAGAAATGTTTAACTTATGCAAATTATGAGCGACATTCGGGAGCGACAACCAATGAGAACGAAGCAGGGGAGTTCACGTCATCCGTCTCTCGTCAGTTACTGGAGTGGACGTTACTCATTTGTTTATAACAACTAGAAATAGAAATGCCTCTTTAAAAAGAGACGAGCAACACACAGCGACAAATCGCTTATAATGTAAATGCAGCTTTATCTGTTGTACTTTTTGTCTACGTACAGCGCATGTGCGTTCAGAAGAACATTTAAATTACACTTGCATACAGGATACAGTTGCCTTTCTTTCTGTTAAACCTAGACACAAGCCCAATTTGTAGGCTATTTATCATCTTACAGTCTGTTATCTTTAAAATAACAGCGAGGCATGCATTGAGACGGATGTGTGGCATGGCATGTGAATCCAAATCAAATACGTGATGTAATGCCTTTAAAAAAATATGAATCGCAACAGAGAACGCAGCGAAATAAAGAAAAACCGTTATATTATTTATTACTCTACATCTGACATTTTGAAAAAAACATATTTATTTTCCTAGAAATAAGCCCATTTAAAATGAAGCATTTAACAAACTTACGAACCCTTCAAGGATTCTTTTCTTTACAGAGATTAAGCACCTCAGTTGCCTAAAACGAGAGTGAACTCAATAAATAAAATCTATTTTTATTTGTAGCTCACTTTAGCTCCCAGCTTAAGCTTATTTCAACACACATTTAAGACAAAACAATTGCAACAATAACTATAAAATTGGCATGAAACTTTTATTTTTACAGGACAAAACAATTAGGCACTCTTTAGAGGAGCGCCCAGTTTTTTTTTATTATGTCATCACCTTTTCTTAACTGCTTCAATGAAAGAAAAGAAAGAAGAATAAAGAAGAATAAAGTAAATAAGAATAAAGTATAAAGAAAGAATAAAGTAAATGGATTCAGTCTGGGGCGAGGCTTTAACACAGCCACAAGAACAGAAAGATCACAGTGTATCTGAAAATAGCCTGGGTTTTCTGATCTGCTGTGCCTGCCCAGGACGAGTAGGACACAATAACACACAAAATATATGTAGCCTATATGGGAAACAGTGTTTAGTGAAGACACAAAAATAATGGCAATAGTGTAGGTTCTGTGGAGCTTTGTGTTAGGATTTGGTGTGATTTTAACAATGTTTGCATGAATAAGCAGCATACCTAAATAGTTGGAGCACCAGATTTTTGCTCAAGATAATACAAAATGTAAACATGCAGCTCACTTGTAAATGCCAAAATGAATCTAGGATAAACTGAATGTCTTTTTCTTTTATGTGCACATTAATTTAGCATGAATACATTAGTTAAAAAATTATGCTTACTATTTTAATATAACTTAATGTTAACGTATTTAAAGTGAGAACAGAAGTATACATAAAAAACATTTAACATAGACTTTACATTTTGATGTTAAATTCACTATTGTTTTATAAATAATTGTTCGACAGTTCATACACAGTATTGTGTTCAATTACATCAGAAGTAACTGTAATTAAACTTGGGGAAAAAGAGTAATCCCTTACTTTACTTTTAAAGTAAAAAGTAATTAAATTATAGTAACTAATTACTTAATCACTAGTTACACCCAACACTGGTAGTGTATAATAAATATAGACCTTGATGACAGATGTTTGTAAAGTCCATGGCCTGTTTTTTTTCCAGTCAGTTATAGTGAGTTACAGTCATCAAGCAGGAATAACTGAGCTGGATGAAGCATTGCACTTTAATTTGTACTAATATGGGGTTATGTTAAAGCTCCTATAGTAGGTTGTTAGTATTGTAGTGCTATTGATGAATGTAACTTTTTTTCAGGTTATCTTTTGTAATGAACTGCTGCCACTACCGATGTCTGATTCAGTTATTCCTAAGTATGCTTGCTTTTGCCGCATTGGGTATTTACATTATACAAAATGAAATGGTAAATGTTTCGGATATCTCAAAAAGACTGTTGGCCTTCAGGTATGACACTACAACTCTTTACATTGTCTCTTAAATAACCTATTTTATTGGATGTTTGTTTTCAGTCTTGTTTAATACACAAAGTAAACCAAAGCACTTTACTCAAATGCATGTGTACGTTTAAAAATACATCTCATGTTCTCTTACTCTTTGCATTTACATTTTGTTCTAGCTTGTGTACTTATCTTTGTGATTTATCCTTTTAATGACTTTGGACAGACGTATTTATTAAAAGAATAGATAAATAAATAAAGTTTGATTAATTACCTTTTTTTCAACAGGAAATATAGTTTTAAGAAAAGAGTTTTCTCTGACACAAGGTGAGTTGACTGCACTGTAAAAAAAAATCCAATTTCAAAATGTTCTCCCAACAAAGATTATTAAGTAACTTGTTAAAGGGGGTCAATTTGTTATTTTGTGTTTACTGAATGAAATTAGCATAATCATCCTGCTAACAAATATTATTTTGTTGAATGGACTTAGATATGTAAGTGATTGTCCAAATCGTTTACCCAACTTGTCAAACTGAGTAGGGGAGAGTGGAGGTGAAGGTACCATTTTTCAGAAATTTATTTTTTAAAGATAATGTTTTAGACGTAGATATATTTTAGCTGTGGTCAGTAACTAGCAAGTGTGGTTTATCAATACCAGGTGGAATTTTGAAAATTTTTTAAATGACTTCAGTATAATTTCACTGGCAAAAATCCCAGATCTTGCAGCACGTTTTCTTTAAAAAATGTGATGGAATATGCGGGATATTTATGCAATTTTATGCAATGAAATTGCGGGAACTTGCAAAAACAGTGAGAACTTGCAAAATGATGTTCACGTCACTTTATAACGTTCCCATGGCAACAGGGGACATAGCAGCGCTTGTGTGAAATAAATGCAACTTTCTGCTAAGATATGTGATTTTTGCTACGAAAATGCGGGGATTTGAAATCATGCAAGCCCCCCATATTTGCATGGAATTCTGCAATTTATGCAGTGAAAGTGCGGCATATTTGAAAAAATGCGGCCCCTGTATAAATATGCGAACTTTGCCGATCGCATAATTGCATTTTTCTGGAGGGACTGATAAGTACAAAAAAGTTTTTGTGTTAAACTTGTTTGTATTAAATAAACAGTGACTTTGTTAATATGTAACTGCAAACATATGTTGTAATTTATCTTCGTAAAAAAAATGAATTTCATTTTTATTTTTAAATTTTAGTTTTATCAAATGTTTCAAAAGCAACCAACAGTACAAACATAAATTGTTGAGAATCATTTTTTTCAACAGTTTGAAAAATTTAAATCAAATTAGAATAATATCAATTTTCAACATACACAACAGTATTAGCAGCGGGACAAAAGTAACAAGTGTTACTTTTGTCCTGACAGGATCTCCTCACATTTAAACTCGATATAGTTTTATTTTGAAAAACTCTAAAAGGAAAGTTCAGGATGTGTTAGATTACTAAGTAACCTGTAGATTTATCCATACTTTAACATATGAAACGAGAAACACAACGCCTTAAAAAGAAAATGTCTGCTTTTAGAATTTACACGCGGAAAACAGTGAGTAAATAACGCAATATTTGTCAGCTCTGTCAAGTGTTGTGCACTAAAAATGCTGTTAAGGATGCAAATGTTATCAGGGCTCGGAGAAAATCGCATTGTTACTTTCATCCCGCATTACTTTCACCCCGGTTCTCCCCTAATCTGAACAAACAATAAAAAAATGGTCCGAATGGTTCCCAGCATGCACTGCGACATCTTCACTTCTTTGGTTAATATTTATTTAAAAAGCTGACTGTTTTAATGTTTGTTAATGTTAGTTATATGTATTTATATATTATATGTTATATTGTATTTAGAGTTATTTTAAAGTAATGATGTTTGTTCATTGTTACCATGATTGAGAACTGTGTGTTCAGTGTAGAGGACGAGACAGTGGGTTAGCGCACATCATTGTTGTCTCACAGCAAAAAGGTCTCTGATTCAAGCAAGGGCTAATCAGACAAAGACTTTGCTCAGGAGACCTTTCTGTGTACACTCACACTGTCCAAAACATGGAGGTTAGCTGAATTGGATATACAACATTTTTGGATATATGCTGGAATGGTGTTTAGCCAGTTGTAATTGTGTATACTCAGAACTTTGCTTGTTGCCTAATCAGGTTAAGTTGGGTCAACTTGTTGGTTGACATTACTCAGTACATTGAGTTAGGTGAACTACATTACTCAAGTTGAGTAAACTCTAAAAAAACTGTGCAGCAAGTTGCCTTGAAAATTTAAGCTGAGTCAACTTTTACATTTTTACTGTGTTGTTGTTTATTAATAGTCTCCTGAGTTTGATTTCCTTTCAGTTCATTTGGTCTCATATTAGGACTTATTTGCTGTTGCGTGTGACTTGTGTCTACAGCATTGGTCTATTTTCCAGTAAAAATCAGTCCTGTTCCTGTGAAGGATATGCTTCAACTTTTCAAAATGTACCCAAGAATGAACAGGAAGACCTTCGGAGACGTCGGTTTGAGGAGTACAGACAATATCGAGTCAGGTAAAAAAGATTCTTAACAAAGTTCATGACTTCAGATTTATTTGTTCTTTATTACATCTTGCAAAAGTGTTTAATAGTATCGTAACACTTATTAGTTGTTGTAAGATTAAGATCTTTAGGTATCATGTGATTAAGGAAAACACTGTAGTATAATATGAATAGCTGTTAGTGTTGTAGAAATCTTTGCTTTTGAAACCAAATATCTCCTTGAATGTATCTGTTATTTTAACAAACTGTGTTTATAACAGGAGGCAGGCAGATATGGAGCCACTTGTTCTTGCCGCGTCTAACTCTCCTCTACAATATCCCATCCATGGTTTCATATTGGCCCCTCTTCAAAAAAGTATAATACCAGGTAAAATCTGTTCTTCATGTAAGTCAAGTTCATCTGATCTTTTAATTGTAATCTGGTCTATGAAACCCAGCATTTTTGTGATTTAATGTTTGCTATTAAATCATCCTTAATAATGTGCAGAAAATATAACTTTGATATCTTTAATATTCACTCAGTTAAATCAATGATTGAAATCAAACAAGTTTACAATGTGAAACTGCCCATTCTTATAGGTTTGGCTTTGCATGCACAAGAAAGAGAACGCTATGAGGTTTGTTTTGAAGTATTTTGGCTCTCGTAACATAAGGTGAAGGGTCTTTTGCATTCCCATTGCAGGTAGACACAGGGACAAGTAGATATGTCCTTACCCTTACCTCCATCACTATTGCTCTGTACCTTGGTTTTACATTGGTGTGCTTCAACTCCAGTTTTGCTATCATCCTTTGAGTTACATCATACAGTTCTGAATCCGCTTATTTTCATTAAACATTTTTGTATCTGCAGGTATCTTTAAGTGTGATGAATGGGGTGCTCTCAGTGGAGGATGTCATGAATGGAGCACATGTGGATGGACAGGGTCAGAGTAATTTGACTATCTCATCCACAAGCCTAATAAAACTCAATCATCTGCTGAGCAGAGTGACTTACACCAGCACTGTCTACCGTGTCAAGGCTAAAGATATGGGTAATAGTGAGATTGGTGTTTCAGAAAGTATTGAATGCTATGCTTATGTTTTGTTTTTCTACAGTTTTGTTTCCTTTATTATGTTTTTTAACATTTAATTCGCATAAGGAGGGTTTAGTTAATATAAACCACTTTAATTTTCTTCTTACCTTCTCAGTTCATTTTTCATTTGAGGACCACGAGGCCATATTTCCCATAAAAATTTCGAGACCTTCAGTGCCATTTCTGTTTGACCCAGGGAACGGTAAGAAACATAACTCATTTAAATGTATGCATTTGGCAGATACTTTAATTTAAAACGAATCGCAGTGAATTCAAGCTTTAACTAAATTTCAAATGTTATACTAATACCAAAAAGTCTGCATAACATATTTTACATCACATATGTGCAGATTTTTTGTGTTTGATCGCATTGTGATAATAATATGATGGACGTGAGGTGCAGATGAAAAATCTGATCGCATTCGGTTCTTCTCGCTGTCACAGCGTCTCATGATTGCGTAGCAACGAAAGACGCGCAACCTCTCACGCACTTTTGAAGGAACAAAACTGCGCTTTGACACGTGTTTAACACGCGCTTTTAGACGCAACACGTAAGCGGCCCCATAAACGTTTACATCAATAATCAAACGAATATACAACTAAGTAGCCTAAATATAAATCTTTCTGCGGGCCGAATTATGTTATGTTTGACAGAAGACTTGCGCTGAACGCGGAGACTTCCGCCACTTAATATGTTCGTGTGGAAACGCACAAAAGTAATGTTCTAACTAATTTTATGCACACAAAAGATTGTATTCGGCCATTCCGAAAGCCCTGTACCGAAACGGTCCGGTACGAATACACGTACCGTCACACCCATAATATAGTATTTTTGCAAATCTTATTGTCCCCATAACTGGATTACAATCTAATAAAATAATATACTTTTAAAGACTACTAAACATTTGAAATGGTGACGTCTTCAAGATTGTAACTGGACCATGATGTAATAAGAAACTGTAGTAAACTGTAAATAAATGTCAATTGTAGTCTTTACATTCGCTGATTAATGACTTGTCTTTCTTAGATATTAATTCGCAGGTAACTATAACAACCAAGACCTTTCTGAGGTATCGGGAGTTGAATGTTCTTATCGACAGTATCAGAAAGTTTTATCCGAAAATCAAGATCATTATTGCAGACGACAGCATTACTACAGAAAAGGTGCCCGGCAAAAATATAGAGCACTATATAATGCCACCTGGACAGGTAAATGTTTCTTCAGAAAGGAATTAGGCTAAGTGTTTATTAAAACTTGAATAATGTTAAACATATTCCTTAAAGGTACAGTTCACCCAAAAATGAAAATTCTGTCATAATTTATTCACCCTCAAGTTTAACATTTACAGTATAAATGACTTATATTGCTAAACACAAATTAAGTTATTTTGAAGAAATTTTGTAATTAAGCTTATCTAGGGCACCATTGACTTCTAGGTTAGGAGAAAATAATACTATAGAAGTGAATGGTGCCCCAGATCTGTTTGGTTCCTAACATTATATTATAAATGTCTTCATTTATTAAGGTTTAAAAAAAACAACTTGAGGGTAAGTTAATGATGACAGAGTTACATTTAAACTAAAAAGTATGAAACTGTATTGTGTCTTTAAAACCATTAAAAGTTCCAGTTTTTCAGTTTACTGACTAAACTGAATTTTTTCAGGGCTGGTTTGCTGGCAGGAATCTGGCTTTATCACAGGTCGACACTAAATACTTTCTGTGGGTTGATGACGATTATGTATTCAGTAACAGCACTAAAATTGAAAAATTTGTGGAAATCATGGAGAAAGTTCCAGAACTGGATGTGGTAAAAAAGATCAAAACGATATAGCACATTATCAATTATTTCAGATATTGTAATGGGACTTCATTCCATCTTTTTCTTTCCAGGTTGGTGGTTCAGTGGGAAATAATCAGTTTTATTTCGGCCTGAAGTATGAAGAAGGTAATGAAGAGGAGGGGGGCTGTATCAGACGTATGTATAATCGGAAGCACCAATCAGTTCCAGGGTTTAACGGCTGCTACTTTGTGGATGGGGTGGTCAACTATTTCATGGCACGGACAGAGGCCGTACGACGGGTCGGCTTTGATCCGTTTCTAAAAAGAGTTGGTCACACTGGTGGGTACATCTCATGGTTTCAGGTTGACATGCTAGGACAGCTCATCAATTCCAGTAAAAGATTACATTGAATATTATTCAAGCACAGCTTTTAAAGCCTAAAAATGACATTCACCCTGTTTCCCTTCATGTTTTCCACTAATGCATTAATAGTGTACAAACCAGATTCTATGCAAATAGGTGAGACAAATAATTACACTAAATCTATGCAGACTTGTCTAAGACAAACATCTCCAGATTGTTTTTAAAGGTGACAGTCATTGATATTTTCAAACTCACATCACCTGCATAAATAATTTATGAACAATGACTCATATCTGACCATCTGACTACAGATTATAAATGCAATTGTCCACAGGTGTTCCCATATACAGCCCATTTGACTGTTTCTTATCCCCTCACAGAGTTCTTTATCGATGGCCTCGGACAATTATTAATAGCTTCCTGCAAAGGACTGTCAGTCGGACATCAGTCAAAAAAAAGACAAGCCAAATACAATCGGTTCAGGTTTCCTGGACAACTTGAAAAAAGAAACAAAACTGCTCATCATTACTTTAAGAACCATTTGAAATGCATAAAGTTCTGAGAAACTTTAAAGATGCTTCAAGATGCCATTGTTTTATTTAAATGGTTCTATAAAGAACCTTTAGCGTCTGTAGAACCTTTCTGTTTTACAAAAGGTTAATTGTAGTAAAAATGGTTATATATGGCTGTGAAAAATCTTTTAAGCTCCTTTATATTTGAGAGTGTTTGATTAAATTTCCATAAGACTTTGGGGAGAGAAGTGATTTTCCCACTGCAAGTGCTGCTTTCCATGCAGTTAGCTCTGAAGTAACATTAGAAAGTTTATTTGAGACTTTACGACTTTTTGTCTCATCTGTTTATAAAAGGTGGCTTGGTAAAACACTCTGGGAGCAATTCTTTAGCAAATGTATTTAATTTGTATGTAAACATAATGGAAGCATCTGTTTTAGAACTTCCCGCACTACTGTGTGCTATACCTGTGCCAGGTATGTTTTGACTTTGTGATTTCAAATCTTTTTAATTGTTGATTTTTTTGACTGATTAATTTAAAAAAACAAATGACTGATTTAAGTCAAACCTGCCTGGCAAAATAAATTGTTAACATTTATTCATTTTAAAACTTGTCAAGTCTTTTATTATGTTTTCAGTGATATGTTTTCAGTATGTTTAAGTTTTTAAAGAAAATATTTTAATAAATGATGCAAGCACACAGTTGGCGACTGGGTTGGCTGTACCTATTGACTTCCATAGTATTTATTTTTCCTACTATGGAAATCAATGGTTGTCCTTGCCATCATTTATTAAAATCAGTTGACTTCTTTTTTCGAGGCCGCTTTTTCACAACATGTATGTAGCCTGTCATGTGTGTGATTCCTTTTTTCAAAATATGTGTTCTGCGCGTCGAGTGATCCTATGTGCATCACGTATCTTGTCAAAATAAGTGCCTGCTGCAGATGCGTCTAAAGGGTTTATGATAAAAGAGACGCTCGCATTTGCCAGATACTCGCATAATCTCATGCGTAATCAGAGTTTACTGTTTAGTGGGTGTCTTGCGTGTATTTTGTGAACACTAGCATCTTTTTTTATCATAAATGGTTTTGACGCCTGTGCAGCAGGCAATTATTTTGACAAAACACGTGATGCACACAAGATCTCTCGACGCGCAGAACACATCTTTTGAAAAAAGGAACCACACACACGGCACTCCGAACACTTATTTTGAATTAGCGCCCCTCGGATGAGCAGTCACGAGCCGCCATTAATTAAAATATCTTCTTTTGTGTATATTAGAATATAGAAACTCATGCAGGTTGTTTACAACACAAGGGTAAGTCAGGGATGGCCAAATTTTTCAGTTTCTCTTTAAAAGATTTGTTCACAAACTTAAACATCATAAACTTAACTGGTTTGCTCATTTTTTCAAGATCACACCATTGGTTTGTACAAATTGGTATGCATAGTAAGAAAGCTTTAGGCTTAAGTTGGACAACATGCTGAACTGAGAGAAGAAGAATACGGGCAACATCAACTCAGGGTCAGAATTATTAGACCTGTTATAAAAAAATCTTTTGTTCTAAGTATTTCTATTGTCTTAGCATCTTCATTGTTTATGATCTTGCTGTTCAAAAGAGGGTGTTGTTCCAGGTTGGATTACAAAATGAAAGGTCTTTGTATCCCTGTACTTTAAAATTTGCGTTGACTTCAAACTCTCTTTCAACTTGTAATGAGCCACCCATTGACCCAACCCCAAAATCCAGCAGCGTGGGTGAAGGTATCTCACATGCATGTTCTTATCTTGGACCTTCGGACAGAATTGGCTCTGTTTCTAATTTTAATCTGACTCCATTTCATTTAATAAAGATTTTAATCCGATGATGATCATATTTTTTCTCAAAACAGTTACTTTAGTCATGTTTAGACAACATCAGGTAATAAGACAGAAATCTAGTGGTGCCAAGGCAATACAGCATTCCATCCAGCTGGGGGCAGCAAAGGAATTCTCTATTTAACTCAACCTGATGTATTCAGGTTATATACTGTACCATTTATTATTTTTTAATATAATAATTTATATAATAATAAAATTATGATATACATTATGCGGTGGTTTCCTAGACAGGGATAAGCTTAAACCAGGACAAGGCATTAGTTTAATTTGGAAATATAACTAGTTTGAACAAACATGCCTTATTAAAAACATTACTTGTGTGCATTTTGAGGCAAAACTAAGGGCATCGATGTATTTTAAAATATGTCAGTGCGCGTTGTTTTCAGTTTGGACAGCTCTTACATTTATTTTAGTCTAAAACTAGTCTATATCCCTGTCTGGGAATCCCTCCATATGGGTTTAGGTTAAACCAGGAATAGGCCTTAGTTATATTAGGGAATTTATTTTCATTGTTTATTCAAAGAGCACATTTAAAACAACACAAGGCTGTCCAATGCGCTGTACAGGACAGCAAAATCCAAAACAAAAAAGTAAAAACAATAAATACATTAGTTATCTGTAAACACAGAAGTACAAACATAAAATTTAAAATTAAATTAGGTACTAGCAGTTGTAAGTAAATCATTTTTAAGTTTAAATTTAAAATAGAGAAAAAGATTTTAAAGTTCTGATGAAAGGCTATTCCAAAGTTTAGGGCCTGCCTCTGCAAAAGCTCGGTCCCCACATGTGTTTCTGTTTCGACTTGTGAGCAGTAAGCAAAGCAAGATTTTTTTTATTCGCATTCCCATTAGCTATGCCTGAAGACAGTGATAGTCTTCCTCAGGTCAACACAACACTTAAAGTCCATGCATTATATACACAACACATAAAAGCACTTAATATCCAGCCTGATCTCACGAGAATTCATACATATTTTACGAGTTGGCTAATTCGTATGAATTCATACAAAGTTAATAGTGCAAAAACGTACGATTTTCATGAAATAACAACAACAACAAAACCGAACCCCTAATCCTACACCGACCTAACTCCAACATCACAGGGTTCAAGGCAAATCCTACCAAAACTTACGAACGTGGGCGTATAAATTCATACGAATTTACCAACTTGTAAAATCTTTACAAATTCTTGTGAGATAGCGTTGCAATATCCATACATTATTACATACACAAAAACAGTGGTGAAGAATTCCATATTTTCATATCACTATAGACGATTTCAGCAGTAACAACATAACAACAAATGGCTTTTGTGGAATGTAACTTTCAGTAGAGTTCAACAAAAAATCAATAACAACAGAGTGCTTTTAGAGAAGTTTATTTCTGATAACAAGCAAAGTAGATTCCCTTAGTTCAAATCATAGCTTAAAGTGCATCAAAAACACTGAGCTAATCTTATTGTATAAAATGTGTACTAGGCCTGATGTAAACAATCTTAACTACGGATCGGCTGCCAAACCTCCCTTTGGATAACAGTAATGCATGATCGCCGTAGGTATTTGTTCAAAAGTTCAGTTTAGCCACTAGCCAGACTATTAAACAAACAGGGTTTGGAAGTTAAAGGTGGAGTGCACAATGTTTGAAAGCCAATATTGACATTTGAAATCACCTAAACATACACACCCCTATACTCCAATAGAATCTGGACCTTCTTTTGATAGACCCGCCCCACACATACGCAACCCCGGCAAGGATGTCGGTTAGTAGACACGCCCCTTACTGCTGATTGGCTACAAGTGTGTTTTGGTAGTCGGCCCGTCTCCCTTTTCCAAAGGGTTTTTAAAAAATTGTCCACTCCGCCTTTAAATTCTGTGTAACCGCAACAATGCGCGTACATCAAATGAAACTATATACTACTAGTTGAGGAAATGTATTTTTGCCTTGGGGAGTAAAAATCTACCCTCTCTAGCCTGTCTGGCTGCATATTTATCTCACTGTTATCTGTATTTGAATTGATCATACTGAACCCATGAACTTTAAAGTGCATAGCCTTCCATAATGGATATGAAACTGCGGCAGTCATCTGATTTTCCACTCTTAACCACTAATTGTAAGATGGTGAATCATGCTGTTGATGTCTGAAGACGGCAAAGTGCCAACGTTTACTGTAGCTATAAAGTTTCCTTAACTGCTTTTTAGTGACATGACCCAACTTATCTGTCAGTAATCTAGCTGTGAAAAGAAAAGAGTATCTTACACTATTTAATCATTATTTAAAATATTTTCTACATCGCCTTATTGCAGCTTCTATAACAGTATTGTCCAATGGCAGCTCGTGACTGCTCACATAATGGGCTACATACATGTTGTGACAAACTTCGCATCAAGCGCCTTCAAAAAAAAAGATGAAACCGTCCATAGTCATTTCAAACATTAAACTGGTGTGTGTGTGTGTGTGTGTGTGTGTGTGTGTGCGTGCGTGCGTGCGTGCGTGCGTGCGTGCGTGTGTGTGTACTTCAACACATGAATCGAAGGTACAGGGTCTATACGCAGAAAGTAAATTTAATTAAGTAAATAAACATGAACAAGAATCCGTGGGATGACATGACAGAACAAAATAACAGACTTGGCAACTATACATAACAACTACCAATATATATTCATTACATTCAAAAATCGAGCAGAGACAATGGAGACAAGAGGGCTTATAAAGTGGAAGTGGACCAATAGGAACGGACACATAAAGGAACCAATGAAAACATAACACATGAAACAAACAAAGTGACTGATATCATAATAAAATACAAGAATCTGAAAACCTCAAAATAAACAGACTGATTTGACGGAAAGTCATGTTATAGTCATGCAAAATGTTATACATTTATTCATGCATGGCACGAAATTCAGCTTTATTTCATGACACAAATTTCTTTAATATTTTTACGTGTCCGTAGCACGACTTTCTTTTTCGTTACATTTTATGTATTGATTTCTCATTGGTTTTTCCTATTTTCTTAGCATCGTTGCTTGGGTTTGGGGTTAGAATCACTTTCTATTACATTTTTAGACATCCTAACCCAAACCCCAACTCCAGGTGAGAAAGAGTTTTAAAAGCGGAAGAAAAGCACGTAGAAACCAATACATAAAAGTACATCCTAACCCAAACCTCAAATCTAAGCATTACCTTAAGCGACAATGATTTTAAAATAGGAGTGCACGAAAAAGACATTTTTGCTCAAGGCACATCAAAAAAGCTGTGAATACACGAATAAAGACACAATTTTGCGTGAATATAACACGACTTTCCATGAGATCATGTTGCAATAAAAGACAAGAATATTACAAAACAAGAACACATGACAAAAACCCTGACTATTTAGCACTACTTGGACTACTTAAAAAATACTCTTTGTGATTTGCTATAACTTTCCATCCTAGCAACTGCAGAAGGTCTAAACACAAAGGCTGCCATGAAATCTAATATGACCGCTCCACATCCTATTATTATCTGAATATCTTTACCAGTCAGCTGTCATTTCAGGCATGTAGAGCTGAACACATGAGAAGTAATTTTGTATTTGTTTGAATGCTGTTGGATGGCTATAGAGTGCCGGAGGGAGGACACACCTCTAGCAAGAAAGCAGTAAGTTCTAAAACTTTGGTAAACTTTATTGTATAATTATAGAAATTAGACAATTTTATCCATCACACCATGACATTTAAAATGATACCAAACATTAAGATGAAACCTTTACAGCATCACAACATACAATATACTGCACATGGTGTTTCATACAGTAGATACACTTTCAGTGATCTGAGCCTGGAGGAAGGGTGGAGGAATTTGGGAGATAGAGAGGTTGAAAAGTATACCTTAAAGGTGACATAGAATGATTGAACGGGGTATTTATCCATGTTCTGTGATGTGACATGTACAGTAAACAACAAAATTTTGGTTGGGTCTGTAATGCCTTAGAACAGAGAGCCCCAATACCGGGTCGTGGACAAGTTGCCACCGGGTTGCAAGAACGTCCTGAAAAAATGTGTATAATAGCTACGTAAAAGCCTAATCAGATATTTTGTCCTTTAAGAGCTGACTTCAAATAACATTAATCATTTCCACTTTTTTACAGCGCCGCTCTCTCTCTTTTTCTCAGTCTCTCTCTCTATATCTCTACCAGCACATCGGCGATCACATTGCTGTCATTAGAGTTTAAGCATACAGTACTTTTAAAACACAATCGATCAAAGAATTGCAGAGGTATGATTTTATGAATAATTTGCAAATGTACCTCGCAAATCATGTAAATACGTGAAAAACGTCAACTCTGTTATATCCCAAATGACTGAAAAGTAATTATTTTCTTCTTCTGTAAAACAACTTCAGTATTGTCCAGCGATCGTGGCACCATGATGGCATCAAAATTAACTATTAAAAGTGACATAGAATGATTGAACGGAGTATTTATCCTTGTTCTGTGATGTGACATGTAGACAAAAAAAAATTTGTTTAGGTCTGTAATGCCTTAGAAGCTTCCTAAAAACCTCTCTCAGATAGCTCTATTAGGGTGGGGGATTTTAAACAAGTGGTTTTGCACCTATTTGGCTCCCCCTACTGGCTTAACTTGCAATCTCATTACTGATTGGCTGACTTTGCTGCCACTCAAAAAATTAAGCCAATTATTTTAAAGTGGAGGGGCAGTTAGATGCCTGTGATGTCATAAGCATCAGTTTTTCAGATTGGGCTGTTTTCTGGCTGACATTTCTAAAAGAGGAATTTCTATGAGACTGAGATGTTTAGCATGTCTAGCACTTTTTGTATGTTTGTGAATGCAGGTAGACTACCATTATTCAACAAAGACAAGGTAAAAATGTTTTTTCATTCTCTGTCCCCTTTAATAATATTTTAAAGGCTGCACTTTGTAGGTTTGAAAGGAACCTAAACTGTCCTGTGTCAATCATCATTAAAAGTAAATCGTAAACGGGAGTCTCTGTGCCTCCGCGGCCAGGCATCTCTGGCATTTCTCCTCCTTCACTGCATTTTTTCTTTTGTTCTGTTACTTGAACGTGGGGCTCCAGCCCGACCAAGATTCGAGCTGCCTTCGAGAACAGCAAGCCAAGTTCGTTTACCATTAATTATTAAAACTAAATGGGCAGGCAACTAGTGAAACAATGAAAGTAAAAAAAAATAATCCACCAAAATATGGTTTTACATGTCTATAGAAAATTATCATCATTCTCTGTCCCCTTTAAGCAAGAAAGTATACCTTAAGCAACCCGCTACACTCTTAGATCGGACAGCACCATAGACTGTAAAAAATATGGACGTAGTGATGTGACGTCATCCATGGGTTTGTGAAGAGCTATTTTGAAGCCAATAGTACTGTAGGCGGTGCCTGTCGTCATCATCTTGGCTGCTAACCGGAAATGTGTAAAGAGCGGAACGTGGGTAAAGCTGAGGTGGATGGTTGCTAAAACCACGCCCACCTAGCTCGACTAGTGACATCAGTGGAAGTTCATCTGTCACTCAAGTGGCCATGCCCTTTATTATTCAGAACTTTAAAGCTTAATTTAATTTAAAGGCAGGGGTGCACGATTGTTAAAAAACATTCACCCCCTCACAGTTGTCATGAAGGGCAAAATTAGCTATACAAACCAAAAACTATTTTTATACCATGCTGTGAACACATTTATTTTCTACTGTAATCATGCCTAACAACGCCCTTCAGCTGTTACTTATTCACGATACAGCACAGCCTCTCGTTCCTTATTGCTTACATAAAGTATTACAAAATATAGTTGTCATAGCCATGTTTTATCGTGAATAAAGTACACCTATTGACCAATCAGAATCAAGGATTGGAACTAACAGTTTTATAAAGTAACTTAGAAGAGTCAATGATGCAGAGCAAATTAGAATGAATTTAAACCTAAGAATGTATTAACCAAGTAGGAGAAACATAATTCAGAAGCCAATTCAAATACAAAACAATCAAACGAAAAACCATTGAATACCTGGTAAGGGCGAAGATCTGGTTACAGATTCCTCAAAATAAAATAAAATACATGATGCTGTGCCAAGACACATCATCATGGGGTTCCTTTCTGAATGTAGAAAATCCCACCTGAATCCTTTACAGACCTTCCTTAAATATCCAGAGAGAACAAAGCATTGTAATAATGATAGAACTTTGGTAGTGATTGGTTGTTGTTTACTCAGGGGTGTTGCCTAATATGCATATAGAGGGTGATTGGTGGACAGGACAGGTTTAAGCTGGGGGGTGTCTCCCAGCATTGATTCAAGTTTGCTTACTTTTATTGTTACACTTTAACATTGAATTTTGTTGTCAAATTAATAAGCCCATTGTACCACTTGTATTGAAACATTTCATATGATATTAAACAAGACCAGTTTCAGATACTTTGTGCATTTACACCGTGTTCCAAATTATTATGAACATGCCATTTTAGTTTATTTTTCCAATACAGTTTTTAATTTTACCCTCAACACTTATATGACAGTGTGGATGTTATTAGTTAAAGGAAATAAATATGTCAAAAGATACTTTAATATGTAAATATGCAAAATATGCTGTTCCAAATTATTATGCAGAATGCAGTTTAACCAAAATTAAAATGAAGAAATAGATTTATAATGATCCAAAAACAGATATCTGTCAAATCTGTTTTCTTGCTTGGTAAAATAAATAATGTATTTACACAAGTTACATAATAATATATAAGAATATATTTGACATGGCTCTCCCATTCATTGAATTTGTAAGTATACAAGTGTATAGGTTTTGTCTTTATTTCACTTGAAGACGCTGTATTGCATTCCTAAGTTGATGTTTGGAATTATAGTGCTGTCCACCTTACAGATCTTTCATATAATGTTGCACCACAGGCTCTTACTGTAAATAGGACTAAGGTCAGAGGATGATTGTGGTCACACCTTGATTTCTTTCTTATTTTATGCACATATTAATTAAAATAGTCAGTGATGCTTTTTGCAGCATGGGATGATGTATTATCCTCCATGAAAGTACATTTATTTCAGAAGACATGATTCCCTTTATATCCCATTGTAAAAAAAAACATCTGTTTAGGAACTCTGCATCTTTTCTAGATGCCATTTTCAGGACCCTAAAGGGACCTATTATCTTACTTCCCAATATTCCAGCCCAAATCATTACTCAATCCAGAATGGCATTTATCCACATTACTCAGTGTATTATGGCATGTCACTGAATAAAACTGTCTGACAATAGTCTTCTTGTATTCTGAGCTCACAGCAAATGGGTTCTTGGGATTCCCGAGATACCAGCAGGTTTAAATACATGTTTGCTTCCAACTTTGGCTTTTTATTGCTGCCTTTTCCTAATATTTTCCTTAAAAATATTTTTTAAAAGCCTTATATAGTCAAATCTTTCTGTGCTGTGAATCACTTATAATAATTTGGAACACGGTGTAGTATGTAACATTTTATATACAGTTTACATGTGAGAAATGAGACTTAATGGCTCTGAGCTGGGAGAATTGGGAGATAAAAACATGTGAGTTGTGAGACTTTTGTCCTCGCACAGCGTGGTGGCTTCTTTGAGGAACATTTCAGATGTTAATTCAACTGGTTTCCTCTGGATTAAACCATTTGGTGCCGGTCTTACAAACATCTTTTGTCAGAGTTTGGAACCCTGAAAATGCATGTTTCTACATTTCAAAACCTGAATAGCAATAGAAGCAATGATTATAATATATGCTAGATTTGGCATATCGATTCGATGCTACTAGGGTCCCTTGCAGGGGTTGGTGTCATCTTTTTCACAGATATCAGCGTAATCAGAGTATGGTATGGATCCATACAAAACTGTATTACAGCTTTATTACTTAATACATTACATTTAAAAAAAATATTTTTATACCACTGTCATTTCTTTTTATTGTTTAATTTCAATGTAAAAATAAGACTTAATATCTTAGGTCATGTAAATTTACCAGTAAACCAATAATTATTAGATATTTATACCAAATATTAGAAAATAGACATTTTTTGCAGTGTAAGTTCTAGTTTAGTTTTATTAGATGGGCTTGTCCTTATTTGTCCTGAACATGGGTTGAAAGCACCTTTTAGAGTGCATTCACTGCTCTGTTGTTGTGTATTTGATTCCCTGGGGCTGATTGGCGGGCAGAAAATGTCTGTATCATTAGTGACCACCAAAAACCTTCATGTGGGCAGACAAAGACTTCGTTTTTTTGGACCAGACCAACAATGAGAGCTTTGTGTAGATTATGGAAATGATTCCAGAACTGGACATTGCCAAGGAATTCTTTTGAATGAAAGAACTTAGAGCTGAAAGGGGTCATGACTGTTACATAAGAGCTGGTGTAGACAGCCGAGGAGGGCGATGGATACAATAAATATGGAACTTTAATAAAATGATGATCAATACACACATACAGTACATCAAAGGTATAACATCAACAGAGATCATACAAAGACTGATACAAAGGCAGGGGTATACAAATGAAGGAAAACAGGTGATGACGATTAAGGTGATTAAAATAACAAACAACAGGTGCAGACAATGACGACTTATTGAAACATGAGGAAAAATGAATTAACAAAGACGTAATAAGGTTATTTGCCCATGAAACATGCCAAATGTTGGCATCCTCTAATTTGATTTGCCTTACTCAGTGTCCCGCCCACATCTATAATTAACAGGCTACATGCAGGTGCTACTACTGAAGTTATCCCACCATTCTCTACTAAATAGTGCATGCACATACTGCCAGCAACTATGATCACAGATTATCAATACAATACCAGCGTGTTTCTTTTGACCAATTCTATCCTAATGAGTCGTTAATGAGTCGTTAAAACACGAGCGTAAGAAATTAAGGGTTTAAGTGTGTCAGTGTACCACTGCTTGTGTTGTTAGTAAGTAGTAAATACTTATTGTTGGCTCTTAAAGCAAAACATTAAATGCGGTCTCATTTGTAAGTCGCTTTGAATAAAGGTGTCTGCTAAATAAAAAAAAATGTAAGTATATATTTCCCTTTCCTGCATTATTCAGAGTTAGTTCCGAGGCATTAGTCATTGGGCATGTAATTTCCCACACTTTGTTGCCATGTTTAAAATAATTTAAAAAATAATGAACAGATTAAAATTTTCTTTAAAATTCAGACATGTATAAATTAATTTGTAGTATAATTTTGGGTACGGTTCGGTAAATTTGTGTCACCTAAATGTGTATGTACATTTTGTTGATATATAAAAAATATAATGTGCTTGACTTTGTGCTTGTGCTTTTATTCAGTCCCAAGTTATGACCAAATATTGCGTCTTACAATGTCACACTCTAAATTCTGCTGGTTTATTTTACCTCAATGTTTGGTAAATATTGAACAGGTACATGTTAGGTTATACATAAACCTGTGATGGGTTGTTGTTAACCCATCCATGAGTTGAAACAACCCAGCTGTAACAGTCCTGGGGCACATTCAAGTTCAAAACGGTGCAACAGGGTTTGAGATACGTTTTCTCTTGTTTGGTGTCAAAACTGCAGTCCAATCAGCAGCAACATGTAAATAAACCATGCACGCACAATGGGTTCAAGTTGGAAAGTTGTCTTTCATTCTGGACGGCAAGGGCCTTGACTGTAACACGAGCATATTTTACAGTATTAAACACGTATTTTTTAAGATTTCATCAGGCATTTCATTCTAGATCAGGCATTTCATTCAAGATGCACTCAAGATTTCATTCAAAGAATACAAATAATGGCCTTCTCAGCTACTGTAGTTGCAACTCTTGTGTCATCACAACAGTGTGTTCAACGCATCACCGTTTCTGTTTAATAAACATTGCACAACGTTTTATTGGGGCAGAATGCAGCCCTGTCTTGTGTTTCCCATGTCTATGTCTCTTATTGTATTTTGAAGTCTTGTCATTGTCTTGCCTTGTCTGTAGTCTTTTGTAGTTCTTTTTGGTCCTGATTGTCTTCCCAGGTGTGTCTTTTTTCAAGGGGCATGTTCAAGGTCAAAACATCGTTTTGCGCACTGTCATGCTTTGCATCATGTCTAACAATGCCCTTCAGTCGCTACTTATTTACAATACAGCACTGCCTCTCGTACCTTATTGCTTACATTTTAAAACCCCTACTGCATTTGGATCCGGTGGCTAACTCTAATCATTACACCAGCATAATCTATTCTGTCCAATATTTTATGCATCATTGAATTAGAAAATAACCCAGTGCACAATTACTACCAAACGCCAGATTAACCATTCAGTATTGACTTGAATGGATGTATGGCTAGATTCACATTTACATTTATTAACTTTACACATTAACTTTTATGCAAAGCAACTTACAATTGATTAAACATTAAACATTTTGTCTAGGTTCAAGGTTCAAGTTATAGGTACTGTATGACTTACCGTATCTAGTCAAGTCTCAGACCAGAAAACTATGCATTACCTTATAAAAAATAATCATTTATTTTATCCAGTATTCTTTACTGTTAGAAAATGGATAATATATATGCAAATGTTATTAATAGGATGAACCATTTGAGAAGTACCATCTCGTTTTCGAGGGCCTCCTAACATTCAAAGTTACACATTCGTAACATAATAACCAAAACATAACAAAGTTACAAGTTTTTAAGTGTATTGGTTAAGTCCATGTTGATCTCTGTTAGAACAGGCAGCATCCTTATCTATTATCCTTTGAATAATAGATGATGTTTAATGTTCGTGTCCATTAGGTTTTACTAAGCATTTGTATTCTAATGTTATGCCGAATAGGTCCAGTGAGACGTCTCTATCTGTTTACATGCATACTGTATGTTCTCATTTGTTTCATCTTTGTACGTCCTTCTAATGCACTAAAATATGATATGTTTGAACAGTTATACAACAGAAAGTAAAGTGTAAATAAGTAAGAGAAAACCAAGGGTGTCCTGGAAACGTATTGTTCTGAAACTGGGTCATTGAAACCAGATATGCTAACTCTTGTTCATAAGAATGAGCTGCTGCATTTTGAATCATTTATAATGGATTTCTCATACTGGAAGACTGGCAAAGTAGAGCAAGGTCCAGTCCAGTAATAGCAAGAGTTTGGATAAGGAAATGTGCAGCAATTATTTACATTGTGATCGGTGATGGTTGGTAGGTATCTTTTATTACAATTATTATTTAACTGTGCACTATTTCATTCTATCTAAACATGTACTACTGTACAGAATCAATATAAAAACAAGTACAGATTCACTTGAGTTCTTATATCTTTAGGACAGAGTAAACTAAAACTGTAAGACTTTTCCACGCATCACAACAAGACCTCTAAAATAAGAACATAAACATTTAATCTCCGTAATGCTATTAATTTCAAATTTGCATATGGTTAGCAAACATTTAATGGCTTGTAGGAAGATAAAATGGACAGAGAAGAGTGAGTAAAAGAACGAAATATACCTCAGATTTCTGGTGTTGTCATGGAGTTTTTTCTTTATTGTAAGATGTTTACATGTACATAAAGGAAAATCCCCTTAAAGCCAACTGCCCTTGCACTGGTTATGATCTTCACAGTGACTTAAAAGGAGTACAACAGCAAAACATAAAACCACCAGACATTCTTTGCTGGCAAAGGGGGTGTGGCTTTTGTTTAAATGCACAATCAAGCCCCACCCCTTTTAGAAAGAAAACAATATATAAGGGCATTATAAAGATGACGAAAGATTATGCAGAACTACATGTGGGCAACGATTAGACAAAGAGAGCATTTTCTCTGAAAACTTGTATGTTGGAGTATGTTTCTGGAGGATTTTGTGTCTGTCCATTCCATCTCTTCCTATCTTATGTGCATTAGTCTTCACGTTGAACATTACTGGAAACAGAAATCTGATACAGTACCTTCCAGTGTGTAAAGTGATCATTTTCTTCTTCAGGCGTTGGGTTAAGAGGACAGGGAATGGATGGCTGTCTCAGACGCATTAATACAAGGACTTCTTCCTGAAAGAGGCGTCGGATTCCCTAAAAAGAATGGCTCGTGTTGGTAGGTGCACCTTACTTTTTTCAGGTTATTATTACAGTAGGTTGTGTGCCAATTCGTGTAGATTTGCTCTTACAACAGAACTTGAATAGGCAACTCTTTATCATTTGCAGTCATGTTATACAAAATCCCTTTAGTATTCTGTGTTTATTGACATTAATTAAATGTTTCCTTGTTTGACACATGGAAAATCTTTGAATATTTGCTAAAGCCTTTTGTAAATTTAAATGTTTACCTAGTCACCTATCATGTACATGTGTACAATATGAGCAGTAGTGAGTGATCACACATCAGCACATCACAAACAATGGGTTTTCGGTGATGTATGATGAGGAAGCTGACTCCCATTGATGCACATTAGTTCAGTGCTGCTTTATGTTATCACCTCAGACTCAAAACACACAAGACACATTCATACAGCGACAATATTAGAAGGTACTGTGCATTCATTTTTAAAGATTTCTTTCTGTTGTACCAATTGTACCAGTTAACCAAATCATATGGTTAACTGTTTTTTTAAAAGATGTGATAATACTTATTTGCATAAATACATCGGATGAGACTTGAAACAAAACAAAACAACTTTAAAGGTATAGTTCACATAAAAATGATGTCATCATTTACTCACTGGTGTTTTTTTACTCTAAGCCTGTGTGAGTTTCTTTATTCTGAAAGGAAAGAAATAAACTGACTCAGCATCAGTACAGAAATCCTTTTATACAGTAGGGGGTAGGGATGTGCCCGTAGCCGAATACGTTATTCGGAAGGGCACGGATAATAGCTTCAAAACGAATAACGAATTCATCCGAATAACAGAGATATTCGGCCAGACATGATCACGTGTTTACTGGAACAGCTCTAAATTATAAACTCCTTAAAGCACGAATAATATGTGTGTGAAGTGAATTAGTGCAATGTATAAAATGACATGAATGACATTTTCGTCGCAACCCCTAATTAGAAATGCAAGCTGTTTTGGAATTAATTTAAAATCTAACAAACGCTGCTAATATCAAACTTCTTTTAACCCAGCTATAAAAAATTACCTTTTAGTTTTTTTTTTTCATTTTATTTAATTAAACAAGACCAAAAAAACTTGATAAAATGCTGTTCTCTGATAATAAAATATTCGTTAATAACTACGTGTCTACGTGTGACTCCGGTAGATGATCTTTTAATTATTTCTAGTCGAAGCAAGCTTTATGGTCAATCTAGCTGAGTATAAAATAAATAAGCAAATAGCTAAAAATATGAAAATTTAACATTTAAAAGCTAAATTTAAACTGAAGATTACTATGACATGGATTGCAATTAACATAAAAATAAAGTAAGTAAATAACAACTGAAACATTTGAATTAAATCTTTCTAATTACCTTATTGTTTCAAATCGTGTTTCTTGTTTTGAACTAAGTGAAGTAAAACTGATTTTTAATAGAGCATACTGTTATTCAATTATTATTTAATCTGATTATTTATTTATTAAGATGAAGATTAATGAGAGAGTTTTTTTTAAACAATTCGTTATTTTCGCACAAACGCTGTATGGACAAAGATAAAAATGAGCTCCGCAAGTTTGTTGTAATGCTTATTATGCTTTTGTAAATTCTTGTCAAAACAGATGTTTTTGAACTATTCTGTGTATATAGTGCGCAGCGCACTTGCGTGTCTCTGCGTTGCATTTCGGATCTGTCAGTCACGAGTGTGTCGATCTTAATAACTTTTTAACATAAATCAGTTCCCGAACTTTATCTCCCTTAATAACTCTTTAAACAACAAGCAAGTCCTGCATTTTATTTTCAAATTCCTGCATGTTTTTAAACCGAAACCAAGATGTCAGACATGTGGATGTAGGAGTATTAGGTTATATTTCACTCTCAGAAAACTTACAAATAACAATCATTTTAGATGTTTAATTACTAGAGTATTTGAATCGCTAAACGAGGGATTTATGTAGGCTACTTATTTTTTTCTGAAAACATCCCACTCATTTAGAAAGAATGGGTTTCATTGAACTGTGCTGACAGGCACAATAAACGTTTAAAGGTGATGTAGCCTACAGTGCTTTCAAGTTTGTTATTTTAATGCTACAATACAATGATGCATAGCATATAGGCACAAGCTGTATGAGGCTTTAAAAATGAGATGTTTGCTTTCCATGCGTATTAGTAATGAGAATTTATTTGTGTTTTTGATTAAAATTTTGTATTATTATTTTTAATAAATATTTACAGTTATTTAAGTTATAATTATAATAAAAAGCAAAAATGCATTTAAAATGCCATTTTCATGTAATATGAAAAACTTCCGGTTTAAGACCCGCCCACTTCCGGCTCCATCGGAATACAAATACAGATACAAATAATTTTGAGACTGTTACAGATACAAATACAGATACAAATACTGACTCCGCTGCACACCCCTAGTAGGGGGCAAAGTAACAAACTGACTCTGCAGCATATCAGTAAAGAAACACTTTTATAGCGGGCAATATAACAAGAAACTGTTCTACAATTTTAAATATATTTTGGAATGAACAAGGAATACCTAGAAGCCAATAAGAACAACATTTTTTTTTAAACAGTATCTTGTGTCTTCTGATTTCACACTGATACACTATAAAAAGAAAAAGTTGGATCAACTTAAATTACTTCAATTGGTAACACCTAAAAAATCAAAGTACTTCTTGGGGGGTGTCCTGGCGGCTGGGCGGATGGACAGGATGAGTCATACTAAAGGGAAAAAAAGTTTGTCTAAGAGAATTGTAAAGAAGCGCAAAAATTATAATAAACCTTGGATTACTAAGGGAATAGAGAAGGCATGTAAAAAGAAAAATGCTTTAAATAGGAAATTTATAATAACTTAAACCAAACAAGCTGAAGATAAATATAAGACATATAAAAATAAATTAATAAGTATTATAAGATTTAGTAAAAAATATTATTATTAACAAATATTGGAAAGGTATAAGAGTAATACTCAAGCAACATGGAAAGTACTCAACAGTATAATTAAAAAGAAAACTGTAAAGGTGGATTATCCAAATTATTTTGTAAATGATGAGTCAATAATTACAAATGAAGTGAAGGATATTGTCAATCAATTAAATGAGTATTATGTAAATATTGGATATAAATTAGCAAAATAGATTGTGGAACAGCAAACTGGAGACAGGGTAGATGAAGTAAAAATTTCTAGTAATAAATGTTCAATATTTCTTAGGGGAACTGATGAGATGGAAATAATAGACATTGTCAATAACTATAAAAACAAAAAATCTACTGATTGTAATGATATTGACATGTCATTATTAAAAAATATTATATTATACATAGTAAAATTATTTACATATATTTGCAATCAGTCATTTTTAACAGGCATATTTCCAAGTAACTTGAAAATAGCCAAGGTAATCCCTATTTTTAAAAATGGTGATAGACATCTTTTTTCCAATTATAGACCCATTTCTCTGCTCTCCCAATTTTCAAAAATCTGTGTCGACCTGTTCAAAATTATTTGTGTGCAGGCTTGATAATTTTATAGACAAACATAAAATATTGAGTGAACATCAGTATGGCTTTAGAGAAAACAGGTCGACCACAATGGCAGTGATGGAACTGGTAGAGGAGATTTCCACTTCTATGGATAACAATGAATATACTGTGGGGGTGTTCTTAGATTTAAAAAAAGCTTTCGACACTATTGATCACAGTTTATTAATGAGGAAATTGGAGAGATATGGTATAAGAGCCTTTTCTTGGTTAAGCAGTTACCTTGAGGATAGATATCAGTTTACACAAATAAATAATATTAAATCTGATCTAATGAAAGTTACATGTGGTGTTCCACAAGGTTCGGTGTTAGGTCCCAAATTGTTTGTATTGTATATAGATGATATTGGTAAAGTGTCTGATGATGCAAATTTATAGTGTTCGGGGAAAAAATTGGAGTATCTCCTGAAAACAGTTAAAATTGAATTGATGGCTTTAAAAAGTTGGTTTGATGATAATCGACTTTCATTCAATTTGAATAAAACAAAGTTCATAATATTCAGCAATCAACAAAGTAATATCAAAGCTAAAATTATGATTTGTAAGACGGAAATAGAAAAAAGTATATGAATATAAATTTTTGGGGGTTACAATAGACCAAAAATTAAGCTGGAAACCACATATAAACCATGTAAAAACAAAAATGTTTTTTGTTTTCTCTTTGTGTACCTTTGTATTTATATCTTCATAAATTCTTCATAAAGTCTTATTTAACTGTATGTTTATTTTGAATGTACCAGTTTTGCTTATTGCGTAATTATGTATAAAGGGTAGGCAAAATAAGCATAAGCTTCAGCCTGCACCTTTTTCGGTTGATATGTATGTATACATTTTGTTTGTTTTGGAAATTATGTGTGAGGACCGAAATACATTTTGTTGATTGATTGATTGAAAAACTTAAGGTACTTTATGCTACCGGGTCCAGGAAGCCACAGAGGAGCCGGCCTGTATTAAGTAGATTAACTTAATTTCCAAATGTTTGAAATTTACTTGAAAAATATTTGTGCAAAAACTTCTTAGTTCTACTTTTTAGTGTATGGACGTCAATGAGTAAGGGAGAGCGGGGCAAAACCTAAGGCTTTTTGGATTTGGCTCTATGATTCAAAAAATATTTAAGTTAGATGAATCATTTTTTTACACAATCAACACACACACCTCTGCTACAAATGAACACTTAAAGTTTATTTGTGGGACCTACCATTACTGTACAATTACACCGAAAGTGACAGGAGTGCAAACGTTACAACTTACCCCATAGGTGGGGTTCATTGTAACAAACAGAGGGCTTGTTGTAACACCTGCCAGAAAATGTTGTTTAAATACAAATAATTAAATACAATTCTGTCTTTATACTAAAAGTGGATATCGTTAATATATGTGCAGAAAACAGGCACAATAATCATAACAGGCAAACAATCAACAGGCAATGAAAATGCTAGTTAAAATGAATGATCATAGCTACTTATACATGTGACAAACAGGAAGTAACCAATGAAGAAGTCCATGATAAGTATTCAGGAGATAGTTCCCTCTGGTGGATGAATGAGAGACAGCTTCAGTTAGCTTGGTGAAATTCATACCAAAAACTTTTGAAGTTCCTTTACTGTATTAGGTCTTGGCCATTCAACTGCCGTGATTTTAGAATCATCCATTTCAATGCCATGGTGACTGATATTGTAGCCGAGGAAGGTAGTGTTGGTTGTATGAAATTCACATTTTCTTGCTTTGACATAGAGTTGATGCTCTGAGAGCCGAGAGGGGACAGTCTTCACATTTTGGATATGTTGGGCTTTGTCCTGGGAATAGATAAGGATGTCATCATAGGCTATGACATACTGATTGAGCAGATCTCTAAAAATTTCATTAATGAAAGACTAAAAAACTGAAGGTGCATTGGTGAGGCCATATGGCATCACAAGGTACTCATAGTGCCCTCTAGTGGTGATAAATGCTGTCTTCCACTCATAATTATTTATTCAGTTTCCATATAGCATTTAATTAATTATAGACAACTAAAGCATAATATATCCCAGAATAAAATGCATGTTTGAGCTGTGTTCATTCAAAAATACCTTGCACTGACATATCTTAAATGGTAAATGGACTGCATTTATATAGCACTTTTAACAGACCTATGGCCATCCAAAACGCTTTACAAGTTGCATCACATTTACCCATTCACTCACTCCGAATTCTATGGTTCCCTCTGGTGGTCGGATGAATGAGAAACAGCCTCAGTTGTTACAGATATCAACACATTCATCCATCCATGATCCTTCATCTAACCATCCTTGTATTATGCACAGTGGTGGGCCGTCAGGACCAGCAGGGCCTTCTCTGCTGGCCCTAAAATAAAATCAAAAATATTTTTTTCCCCAACAACAAAGTGTTAAATGTTTTTCTTTAGTATGCTATTTTTTTCATTGGTGTAATGTCCGCAAAATTCGTTAGTTTTGTTGAGGTTGAACCGGAGTACCCTCAAAAATTCACATAAAAAGCAGCTTATTCAGCTGGGGCCAGCTCTACAGATACTGCTAGGCTTGTGTTGAAGGACAACACATCTGATTTGTTACAATCATTAGTGACAGAAACATCAACCAATCAAATTTTGACGTTTATTGACAGCACGTCCTCCGGGTCTAGCGACGTGCCCAGCGCTACCCCTGACGTCTGTCGTCAATTTCCAACGTGAGCGCGAAATTCAGTTATTAAAGAAAATGACATCCGCTGTTGCAGATACACGCGATCTTTTTGCCCCAGCACAAGAAGTTATTTTGTTGGCCGTGTTTACTTTTTAATACGAGTAAAGGGACATGGAATGATTCTGGCTTTGACAGTCTGAACAGCTTCACGAAGGCAGCTCTTAAACACCAAGGCTCCGAGCGCCATAATAATGTCAGTCGTGCATTTAAAAACTTTTGGTGAAAGTCTTGTGGATTTGGAACTTAACGAGTAGAGAAAACGGGAGATCAGCGTCCACAATGAGAGGGTCAGAAAGAACCGGGACATTCTGAAGCGTCTTAGTGAGTGACTGTGTTCTCTTTTTGGGAGACGATGAAGATTCGCTGAACAGGGGTAATTACTTGGAATTGTTAACGCTATAGCGGAGCATGATTCTGACTTGCGACATCATCTTGCCACGGCCACAGTTTTTACAGGACCGTCAGGAAAAAATGAAAACCATATAATAAATGCAGTGTCAGAAGTGTTAAATGATGACATCAAAGAAGAAAAAAAAAAATTCTGTGGCAGTTATGGTGGATGAGACGACTGACTTCAGTAACACAGCGCAGCTCTTATGTCCTCGGGTATGTGACTGAAAAGTGACGGGTGAGTGCTTTACTACTTGTCGAGTATTGTATCATACAGATGTGGTTTGTATCTGATAATAAGCATTATTAAGGGCTTATGCACATTGTTATTGAGTGGTTCGTGTTGCACTGATAGTAGCCTGTAGCATGTGGATGTGACACTATGCACACAGTGTGCAGGGGATTACATGATACATGCAGTGAAATGTAGTCTGAGTTCAACCCACCCTTACCTAGCATACTGTTTTAGGCTTATTGTTGATCAGCTGTCATGTTGCTGAGTGCCTGTATGTGCGGCCGAATATATGCATTATTTGCATATGGGTGTGTTAGCTGTAACAGATGAGTATATATGTGGTTTACATGCTTACTGAAGGCCCTGACTGAAACCCCACGGCACGCCACTGATTATGCATCAATGAAAGGGTTGCACAATTTTGAGTTACTTATCTCATTTTAAGAGATTCTGTGTAAATAAACTTTATTTTTGTATTATACCCACGTCTCTTGCTCACTCTTCCTTTTAAGAGGAACGAACTTGTGTGCCTTACTGCCTTTTTGGGTGTAAGGAATATTTCCCTGGGTGTAAGTCCCGGGGTGGCGTAGTCGGAATTTTATGCAAACCTTTGCTGTCGTCAAACAAAGCTAGGCAGCCCCCCCTCGTCCTGCTACATAAGAGTGAGCAAACACTTGCACCACTGAATGTTTTTCTGATAAACATCACAGTGGGAACCACCATGTGGTTAGAAAGTCTACAGCTCTCACGAAACCAGTGACATGATAGACAGTGCATAACAAAGATCTGAAATACAGTTTTTATAGGGATTAAGTTTATGAATGGGCAGTTACGCTGCATTTACACAGCAAGACCTATAAGACGTCCTAATGCACATGTCTAATGTTTGAAAATGTTAACATTTACTAGAAGATAACAGAAAATAAAAAATAAATAAGCCTTAATCAAAATACATTATTGTGTTTGTTACTTGCACTAGTGCCATGCAGTTTATGATTAAGATTATTCATAAGAATAATGAAGAGAAAAAAAATCTTTTGGGCTTGGTTTTACAGACAAGGCTTAGCTAAAGCCAGGACTAGGCCTTATTAATTAAGATGTTTAAACATCTTTCATAAACATGCCTTCAAAAAAGACCTTACTGGTGTGATTTTTGAGACAAATCAATGGCACTGGCTTATTTTAAGACCTGTCAGTGCAAGTTATTTTCTGTTGAGACAGCACAAATATGTCTTAGTCTAGGACTAGCCTTAAGCCTTGTCTGTGAAACCAGAAGCTGGTGGTTTTGTGCTTAATATTTCTGTTTTTGATTTTTGAGTTATGATTGTGCTTTTCAGAACTTTTACCATGAAATTTAAGCGGAAACATTTCCTGATTCTGCTCTGTGTGATTGTGCTGGTCATCTGGGGAAGAAAACTGCTGAAGTGGGATCTGAATCGTCATTACATGCCGTCATATGGGTACGAGTATCTAGCCCACTTTTTTACCTTTCTTTCTTAGTGCATTTCTCGTAATTCATTTAATATTTAAACTGAACTTCCACTATGATTCCTGAACTGCACGGTGTGTATTTTGTACACCACACCTCATCTTTATTGTCTGGTTTGTTTCATCAGCCAAGTACAGGAGTTGAAAGACTGGCCAGTATAGTGTATACTGTATGCATGACATGGTGGTCAGTCTACAATGGTTCCACAAGAAAGAGTATGAAGGTTGAGTAAGCAGAGCCATAACACAGCTGCACATAAAATATTGGAGAGACATTTAGGAGTTTAAAAAAGCCAGGGTAATTGGATGTAAGCCATCATACCTCCACATAGGATGAACTCAACAGAAGTAACTGTTGATGCAAAAGAAAGCTGTTTGAAAAGGATTGGTAGATCTTAGGGTCTGAGTTTTTTTTATTTGTGTGTATTTGTATGTAATCACAAATGTAGGGTTTAGGGTTGAGTTGGCAGGGGTGGACATTACTGATAATAGAGGGCCACTTTCTTGCAAAGTTTAGCTCCAACCCTAATCAAACAACGGAAAATCTAATCAAAGGCTTTAGGATTACTTGGAAATGACATTAAGGTGTGTAGGATAGAATATACTGTACAGTAATCCGATTTAAAAATCATTATGTCTATGGAAAGTCACAATTGTGTGTGTGTGTGTTCAGACATAAATCCTAAAAAATGCTGGGTGGTTTTCATCGCAGTATTTGATCAAAAAGGGACGAGCCTGTAATTTATCATGTTCTGGGTTAAAATGCTGGGTTGTTTTAAACTGGGTCAAAAATAACATTTTTGGTGTTCCTTTTTCTGCGTTTATTTTTGACCAAATTCTTCAGATAACCCATAATGTGTCATGATCATGTTTCCTTGTCACATTACTGACTCATTGTGACAGGCTCATGGCAGTCCCATGTGTTTTGTGTAGAAGCACATGGCTGTCCTTTATGAAAATGATTAATGGTTTTATTACAGTTAAACAAATAAGAATTAGAATGTGTGCACATCCAAAAACTTTTAAATGCAGCTGCTCGATCACAAAAATAAAGTAATGCAAAAACAAAGAACGGCACATCAAAATTATTTTGACAAAATGTTTGTCTGACCTGGCCAAAACCTGTTAGGTCAAAACGCTGTCTTTTTATTAATAAATATTGAGAGCAGTAGCAGCAGTGTGCCGTCTTTTTTATTACAGTCAAAATAAAAAAACATGGTCTAGTAAAACCATAGTTTTGCTAATATTAACATGGTTACTACACTTTTTGTAAGGGATTGTTTGTTTTAATAGACTATCCCTACTAAAAAAATCAGCTAAGACCAGCATACGCTGGTTTAAGCTGGTCTTCCAGCTTGGTTTAAGCTGGTTTCACTGGTGCAGCAAGCTGGTCTAGCTGGACTTAGCTGGTCGGGCTGGAAGACCAGCTGACCCACCAGCATGACAAGTTTTGCCAGACTGGGTGGACCAGCTTGGACAAGCTTAAACCAGCTAGTGCCGCCTTAAACCAGTTAAAACCAGCTACCAGCTTATGCTGGTCTTAGCTGGATTTTTTTTGTAGGAATATGCTCTTGTGTCTGGTGTTATGGCCCTGTCTCCTCATTAATCTACCTCATTATTGCTTTATTCTCCTGACCTGCCTGCCCTTGTTACCTTGTTTAGTTTTTGCACTATTGCCTTTATGTTTGCTGCTTTGTGCAGATTCGTTTTGAAACTTCTCTGTGTCAAGCCAAGTGTTATTTAGTCTAGTCAATCAATATGTAAAGTCTTTGTGCAGTTTATTATTTGGTTTTGTCAAGTCTGTTTATTGTTGTGCCTTTCCAGTTTTGTGTTATTCAATGTAAAACCTAAAAGTTAACTTAACTCAAACCATTTAAGTAAACCGGTTGCATTAGTTTTAAAACACATACATTTGAGTACTGTGAACTTAAACAAATTGAGTCATATGCAGTTATGCACTTATATTTAAGTCCACACTACTTAACTCCGCCAGCATTTTTAAAAAAAGTTGCCAGCCAGCGCCAGCATTTTTCATGATTTTCACAAAAGTTTAATGCCTTCCAGAAAATGTTCTTCTTTAAATATATAAACAAACAATATATCAGATGAAAGAACAGACCCTCTGCTTTCAAAAAAAAAACTACCTTCATTAGTTCTCTTGTAATCACCTCTCAAACATGGGTAGGTTTCTTCAAAAACACCCAATTTTGAGCAAAAAGCTGAGATAATTCCATCCGATCAGATGCAGAGCAATCTTTAAAACATACACAGAGTTCTTTCTCTTTCACGAGAGGCGCTACTTCTGGGTTGTATAAGTTGCGGAAGTGCGCCACCTGGTGGATAATAGCGGTATTGTGGAAAGACGGAAAATTTCGTCATTGGCGGGGAAGCGTTTTCTCTTAATTGACGAGATATCTCGTCAATGGCGGTGAAAGAGTTAAATATAAGTGCATAATTGCACATGACTCAAGTTCACAGTACTTAAATTTATGTGTTTTAAAACTTAAATGGCCTAATGCAATCGGTTTACTTAAATGGTTTGAGTTAAGTTAACTCTTAGGTTTTACAGTGTTCTCCCACAGTTATTTTACCACAGTTAAAAACATGGTTACTACACATTTATCACAAAAAATTGTTTTCCTGTTTTGTAATATTCATATAAAGTCTTTGAGTTCATGCACTGTCTGTGCCTGGGTTATCTCTTTGATTTCATGACAGTATAAGCATTGATTAAAGATGATTTAGTAAACTCTGCTTATTTTATTCTGTCATCACTTTAACTGCTGCCTGTTATAGGAATAGGATAGGGATGGCTCAAAATCCCTCTGTACAGAAGGGATTTGGCCACTGTGCAGGACTTGTACAGCATCTTTCATTTCCAAGGCAAATTGATGCTGTATTTGCTGCAAAAGAGGCCATTATATGCAACATATAATTAAATTATTGTTGTCATAAGTTTTATTGTATAACCCCTGTATTTTACAGATTCTTTTAGTTATTTGTTTGTCTGTTTAACTGTGGGTATACTCTGTACCAGCTCAAACTTTTGACTTTAACTTGTTCAACAGTGGAAGTCGTAAAGAAGACAAAGTCACTCCCACACCAAGGTAAATAGTTCATTTTTAACATATTATGTGTTTAGTTGATCATGTAGCCATAATTTAAACATACATGTTTTTTTTATCTAAAGTGACTTATAGTGCATTAAAGGTATACATTTTTAATCAGCATGTGTGTTGCTTGGGAATTAAGGCTATTAACTTTGTGCTGCTGCAGTAATGCAATGCTCTACCAATGGAGCTATAGGAACACATTAGTTATAATCGTTTTTTTTGGCTTGTCTGATGGCTTGTCAGCAGTATATCAGTCCTGAGTGGAAACAATTCATTGTGTGACTGTAAAGCCCAAACAGACCTTCATCAGTTTCTACCATCAGATCAACTTGATGCCATCATTAAAAGCAGAGCAAAAGAGTACAAGGAACATCAGCTCAGGTATTTTCATGCATAATTTGCTTTATTCTTATGTAAACAATGAGTTAGATATTTTTTTTCATGAATCTTTCACAGAATAAAGACAAATACAGACATTCTCATTGCACGGGCCAACTCTCCTCTCCAATATCCCATCAGAGGTTTCAATGTAGCTCCTCTACAAAAAAGTCTAATACCAGGTCAGCCTGCCATTGTCTATATATCAACTTTACTTTAATTGGTAACACCTAAAAAATGTAAGTTCTTTCAATTTAAATGTTTTAAGTGTTTTTCACTTACCCCGGATTTCCACCGACTGCGGAGCGGCTGCAGATCGGCTCCGCTGCGTTACGGCTCCGCACTCCGCCGTCTGCCAATACCCACCAGATCCGTATTTGTTGCAGAGCGGCTGCGTGCTGAAGTGACGAGGACCCATGAGGTCTCGCAAATTCACGTGATGATCGCGCGATACCTAGTTCTGTCTCTGCCCATTATGCCGTTGAATTATAAAGTTTTTACAAACCAGCCTAGATCACAACACGAGATCTCGCGTACACAGAGCAGTACATCAAATCCATCCAAAATTCAAAAAATAAGAAAGCTGCTAAAACATTTATTTATGCTCTATCTTTAATGTATTTATTTGAAACTGCCCCTGGCTCTGTTCTTGTCTATTATTTGTTGTTTCTGTATTAATGACTTTATTTGTGTGTGTTTGTAAGGTTTGTATTGCAAATATTTAATAAATAAAAACACGAGTTCCCCCGTATTCAGGTATGATCACGCGATAAAGTCATGGCTCCGCCCTGCATCCGTCAAAAATAGAAGCTCTGCGTATTTGTGCCGGAGGGCTGCGGATGGCCGGAGCTGTGACGGATTCGGAGCGCAGTCAGTGGAAATACACACATTGACTTGAATGGAAACCGATTGACTCCGCCGCCGTTCCGCAGCGGATCCGCAGCCGTTCCGCAGTCGGTGGAAATCCGCGGTTAAACACAGGGTCGGCCGTGACTTCTCTTTTCGAGGGCGCCTCGATGCGAAGTCACAACATGTATGTAGCCCGTTGTGTGTGGTTCGTAATTTCAAAATATGTGTTCAGCGCATTGATTGAATCTATGTGCATCACGTGTCTTGGCAAAATAACTGCCTGCTGCAGACCTGTCTAAAGGGTTTATGATAAAAGAGACGCTCGCGTTTACCAGATACTCGCATAATCTCATGTGTAATCAGAGTTTTCTGTTAAGGGAGTGTCTTGCTTGTATTTTGTGAACGTGAGTGTCTCTTTTATCATAAATGGTTTTGACGCGTGTGCAGCAGGCACTTATTTTGACAAAACACGTGATGCACATGGTTCACATGACGCAACAAACAAATATTTTGAAAACACCAGCAACACACGACACTCCAAACACTTATTTTGAATTAGCGCCCCTCTGATGAGCAGTCACGATCCGCCACTGCTTAAACATAATTATAAAGTTGAAACAACTTAATTTTGTAGGTGTTACCAATTGAAGTTCTTTTTTTAAGTTGATCCAACTTTTACTATTTGCAGTGTGAATCCTTTTCACAGCAATGTTTCTGACTGATTATCTACTACTTAATATAGCAGATATGTCATACTAAAACAAATCTTCACCACTAAAACACAGCTTTATTAGACATGTCATTAACTTTGATTCTTTCTTGATTTATAATGTAAGTGAACTAGAGTTGTATTTTTCAGGTCTTGCTCTTTATACACAAAAGAGAGAAGTTTACAAGGTGGGTTATTAAAACACAACCCTTTGCTTATGTGCTGTAAATCTTTCTTGAAGTTAAGGTTTTAACGCACCCTTCAGTCAAGTGACTATCACAAAGAAAAATACATTTTCATATGAAACATTTTATCTGAATTAGTTTAGATCTCTTTTCTGGATTTAGAGTATCGTGCAACGGTCTTTGGCCACCGTCAGCTTCAGTATTTATTTTGATATACAAACAGAAAATAAATAAAAATATGTACACAAGTTTTTAGAACATATTGGCTTTTTTCTGGTTGTATGCTAATACAAAGACTGAGAAAGTATTATATATGGTTACCATAGCATTGCAAAAACAACAAATCTAATAGTGGCATGGAGGCCTGAATATGCACAGTACTGTAACTTTACTGTATATCCATTAAACACCATCATATGCACAGGTATCTTTAAGTGTGGAGAAAGGGGTGCTGTCAGTGGATGATGATGTACATCATCAGGTGAATGGACAGGGTGAGAGTAACTTGAATATCTCATCTTTACGCCTCAAACAAGTCAATAATCTGCTGAGCAGAGTGACCTACACCAGCACCATCTACCACATCAGAACATCAGATTTGGGTAAGAGCTCTCTTGGTATAAATCTGCGTTGACAAGACTTATTTCGACAGAAATAGTGTTATATGGGGAAGATTTTGTTCATTTACATCATTCATTAAAAAACCTCTAATGACTAACAGAGTCAACGACAACAGCAATGCATGCTTTGAACTTTCAAACCCTTAACTTTTCGTTGTTTGTTTAGAGTATTCAATTTGGCAATTTGAGCTTTTTGACACATTTCAAACAAAACTTTGAGTATCTAAAGCACTATTCAGACGGGATTAGTTTTCCAAACAACGTTTGAGTTTCAACGTGTCCCCCAGGACGTCTGTGATTTTATGTACCAATTCGGACGGGATTAAAATTCTCAGGCTATTCCAGAGATGGGAGTGTCTGTTTCATGCATTTGGGCGTTGCAGAAGAGTTGCACGTGCTCTGGATACGTGTGTTTGTAATGTTTAATATTTTGCATTTAATTGTAAAATTATGACAGAACATGTAATTTATTAATTTAATTTTAACAAATCAACATAAAATATACAAATCCTGCTAAAGTAACGTTAGCCTACGTGTTTTATATAACTGTCTGCTTATAATAAACTCAAAGAAATGAAGAAATATTGATTAATAACAATTTATTATCTTTCCAGTTGAACAACTTTGAACGGAGTTTCTTACCTTATAACGTTAATGATATTACAGTGGCCAGTCTTAACGGTGTTTGATATTCAGCTCGTCTTGATTGAATTATTTTATTTTGACGAATGGGGAAAAAACATCCATATCTGAATGAATGGGACTTGCGCGTTTTGGTACAGTAGTAAAAAGTATCCTGACCTACTTTTCACACGTGCTGTTGCCACGGTGTAATATTGAAGCTCCACTGATGATGGCTTTTCATAGTGGTTGTGCATGAGCTGTTCTTGAAGTTAACCTACTTAGAAAACGTACTCATTTCAGTTGTTCTGAAACGTAAAACTCAGGTCAACTCAGAGTTCAAGTTTTACTCACGGTTGAACCTCCTTACTGAAACGGGCCCCTGTACTGTACCACCTACACACGTTGAGCTGATTTAAATTGTGTACAATTGGTAGATTATTAGAAAAAGTTTGAAGCATTTGTTCTTCTTGAGTTGTTAACTCTGTTGTAGCTGTGTTTAGCTATCTGTGTTTAGAGTTTTGCTAAATAAGTGCTAGAGATTTAAATCTAACTACCTAAACTTGTTGAATGATTTGACAAAATGGATTTAGGTCACTGGGAATTTAGCCCAGAAAATGAGGTTTAGTGTTTTAGCAATTAATAAAAACTTTAACAGCACTCTTGCCTGTATGATGTTATTGTCGTTGTTCTATTATTCTTATGTTTTTGTTAATTTTGACAGATTATTTATTTATCTATTCATTTATTTACAATCTCTGTGTGTTTGTGTGGTACATAAAACCAGCAAAAGCTGACAGACACCTAAAAGTGCTTTGAATATAAAAAGATTTAATTATTTTTTGTGAAATCTTTGTTGTAAACATATTTGCTGTGATCGAGATGTGAATACAATGACAAATCAATGACATTAAACATGTTTTCTTTGTAGTGTATTTTCGTTTTGAGGACAATGAAGCCGTATTTCCAGTCTCAATAAGACGACCTGCAGTTCCTGTTCTGTATTCAGGAGGAAATGGTATGACCACACTAACCAGAGTGATTTTTTCTCATCAGACACAGACACGCATCTCTACTTTATCAGTAGAGATGTGTGAAAAAGAGTTTTTTTCTTTGGCACTTTTACTTCATAATATTGTACCTTTCACTCTTTGTATTACCTTTAATACTTGAGTGCATTAAAAGCAGTAATGTCCTAAAGTAACCTTTTAAGTAAAAGTACTAAGTTTTTATTTTAAATACGTATTGAAGGAGCTGTGTGTAACATTGACCTCTACTTGGTATCGCAGTCTAAATTAAAATAATTTAGATGTTCTTTTCTCAGATTTAACATGTTTCCTAATATTTTTTTGTATTAATACAGTCAAAATTTAAATGTAATATGATATGTAGTATAGTTAAAAGATAAGGTGAAAGAAAAAAAAGTATAAAAAGTATGAAGTTCTTTAAAGTACAGCTACTTGATTAAAAAAAATCTAAGTAGTCATAGAAGGACTTCTTTTAATCTTTCAAATAACCTTTCTTTCTTTCTTTCTTTCTTTCTTTCTTTCTTTCTTACTTTTTTCTAAAACAATGAGGTGCCTGTGGGGTTGAATAGGTCAGGTGTAGAAAAGTGGAAAACTTGTTGATAATGTCTGTAAATTATGTTACATTACTAAAACATTTAACTAAAATAAACCCCTTATCTAAAATAATCAACATCCCTGAGAGGAGGGAACGAGACATTACGTCGACAGCTGACATGTTTGGGGAAGACCTGACGCGTCAGCTGTCGATGCAATGGCAAGAAGCAGACTCAAAAGGGAACCAAATTACAAAACATTTTTGTTTCTCTTGCACAATGCAGATATCAACTCAAAGGTTACTATTACAACGAAGACATTTCTGAGATATAACAAATTAAAAGTCCTCATCAATAGTATCCGCAAGGTTTACCCAAAAATCAAGATCATCATTGCTGACGATAGCCCAAAGCCGGAAAATCTGTTTGGTGACAACATAGAGCAATACATCATGCCACCTGCACAGGTAGACGATATTTCATGCAGCTTTTTGCTTGTACTACACTCTCAGATTAAAAAGGTACAAAGTTGTCACTGGGATGGGACCTTTTAAAAGGCCGTAATATGTAACATCTCGGTACAGATATGTACCTCTAATTGCCAATTTGTACCTTTGAGGTACCAATATGCCAGTGATGGCTCGTGTCTGCTCATCCGAGGGGCGCTAATTCAAAATAAGTGTTCGGAGTGTCATGTGTGTTGCTTGCGTTTTCAAAATAATGTATTTTTTGAGTCATGTGAACCATGTACATTACGTGTTTTGTCAAAATAAGTGCCTGCTGCACACTCGTTAAAACCGTTTCTGATAAAAGAGACGCTCACGTTCACAATATAAACGCAAGACACTCCCTTAAGAGAAAACTCTGAATATGCATGAGATTATGTGAGTGTCTGGCAAACGCGAGTGTCTCTTTTATCATAAACCCTTTAGACGCGTCTTTACACACATGACGGGCTACATACATGTTAAGACGAACTTCGCATCGAGCACCCCTGATAAAAGAAATCACCGGCCACCACTGCAATATGCATCTTTCAGGTTAAGTGTTTTTTACACTTTTTTTTCTGAAAGTGTACTGTGTTTTAGTCTGTATCACCTCGAAATATTCTAGAGATGTATTTTTGGACACTATACAGTATGTGCTAATCTGATAAACCTTCTAATGTGGTAAAACCAAGAATGTATTTCTCAGTGCAGCTTCTCAATACTTAAATATGTTATGTTAAGTGTACTGTATGTGATTTGGTGATTTTTGACTGCTCTGTTGTTGTGTATTTGATTCCCTATAGGGCTGGTTTGCAGGGAGGAATTTAGCTGTCTCACAAGTCACCACCAAATTCTTCTTGTGGGTAGACGATGACTTTGAGTTCATGGATGAGACTCGCATTGAGAGCTTTGTGGAGATTATGGAAGCGAATCCAGAATTGGATGTAGTAAGTGTTATGTTTCCTATAATTACATATTTGTAGTAGCCATAAATTAAATCAGTTTCATTTCCATAAAATAATGTGGTTAGTGTCTGTTTAACTCAGATGAGATGAATGAGTTTGTTGATGTTTGCTGATGCATGTTTGATTCAAGTGCTTTAATAATGAATATCATGACTGTGTGAAGTGACAGACAAAGATTCATTTGGAATCCAGGCTCCATGCTCCAATATAAAACCAAATAAGACAAAGAATACATGGCACCAAGACCAATCAATATTTCGCAGAAGATTGTATTAATATCTTAAGAATTACTTTATTTTCTGACATTAATTATTATAAAATAGTGCTAATACTCCTCTCCTGTCTCTCTTTTTCTGTATAGGTTGGTGGAGCGGTCTCAGGTGAACAGTATTATTTCAGTCTTGAGTATGTTGAAAATGATGAAGGTGGCTGTTTGAGACGTTTTCAGGGAAGGCATCATAAGCCACTTCCGGGATTTGATGGCTGTTTTTTTGTGGATGTGATAGTGAACTTCTTTTTGGCTCGGACTGATGCAGTGAGAAGAGTTGGATTTGATCCCTTTCTAAAAAAAGTAGGGCACACCGGTGAGTGCACCAGAACGGGAGATCCTCTAAGACCAACTTTTTTCCTTTGCACCTCCCCAATAAAATGAGTAACAAAACAATTTCAAGCTTAAAATTTAAAGCAAACATTGCATGATACTGTCAGACAATGAAAACAGAAGATCCCAGTGCAGGTAACAGAAATGTTTATTTAAATAATAATGAGTGTAAAATGACAATAGCACGTCTGGGCTAAAAGCCACACCAAGGCAGACGGCTGGGAGTGGGGAGCACACACAGTCACTGGGGCGAAGAACCACACACGTTCGGGCTCCGGCCAGACAACGAACGGTGGGAGAGAGAATATAAGGCCGATCACCTCATGCAGGGAGAGTCGTAGTCAACCCAGCTGCTGGCACACGAGACAGGT